>NC_064616.1:798270250-798870250 GCF_023898315.1 Schistocerca nitens | reverse complement strand
AATTTCTTCACTAATCGAATCATTGGGAACATGCACATTGGGAAATTTTCATATGAATTCAAGGCAACATTCCACATACAATTCTGCTTTTGCATAGTTCAACACAAGAAACACTCATTGATCCTTTGTGTACATCATACTAAATGGAAACTCAACAGGAAATTAAAAATAAAATGACTGAACACTCAGTTGCACAGTACAGAAGACATGTGCATGGTGGTTCTGTTTGAGGACCAGGTCCAGTGACATATGGGCAGGGGAAGCCCCAGACTTGGCACAGTTGCAATAATGATGTCTAGCAACAATATTTGAAGCAATTAAACTTGACAAAAAAACTAAAAAGAAAACACCAGTATACTCAGTTGCACAGTGTAGGAGGCATGAGCAAAGTACTGGTGTCCGATAACTACACATAGCGACAACTGGCAGATGCAGCAGCAACAGCTCGTGAACACAACGTACTACCCATGCACCCCTCCCAGGTGTCTTTTGTGAGACACCCTGTAGATGTTATCAAACTGTCAACACATACATGTCACTCATTACAGTGTTCTAGAATCAAGCCAGTATTGTGTATGACACAGTATGGTCTGAAAAGCCATGTGTGCATGATGCTAGTTATCTGATGCTGTGGTCACATCACACAATCCAGTACCCACTCGTCACTCTGTACAACTATTTTCTTTCAGTTGATTCCACATGTGCATCAGTATCATAGCAGTATTCTCTGTTTGAGCCAAAATTCACTCTGTGACAACTTAATTTACTTGAGATCAATCACTCTGCCCCATCAGAATTCACTCACTTGCTGATATTGTGTTGTTTGACTTACTTTTACATTTGTACTTTACTTTACAACTCTCCATTAAATGATTCTGTCTTCATAGTGACATTTTCAGTCACGTAATAGAAAGCACTCCTGGACTTGCATATAAGCTGTCTTAAGGATATATTGTTGGCATACTGTTATATATCTTCTCTGAGTTTGCATTTTCTCAGGTAATTCTTTCTGGATGTTGCAGTATTTGCAAACTATTATTTAAGTCCTGTCAGCATAAACAAGAGCTTTCATTTCTTTTCCACTTCTGTTCTAAAGCAGACAAAAAATTAGTAACATGACTTGAGCAGTAAACAAATTCCTTACAGGTTTCACTCCAAATATATGGTGGGATTAGCTTGTTTTTGAGGTAGTATTTATCAAGAATTTCTTGTGTACGATTAATGACTATATGTATAGGAGGGCCCTTACATTGTAGATAGTACCTGTAAAGAAACTTCTAAAGAAAAGCCAATATTGCAGAACAGGAGTTAAACAAAGCAGTGTATAGGGCTGCAGGCTGTACATAAAGCGATCCACATTGAGTCGGTAAATTAACATTATTCATTTTTCAAAATGTGACATGTATAAATTCATAAGCAGCTTTTTAGGACATAGGTAGCATTTTAGAGCTTCCTGTACATTTATGTTTATACACCCCCTCTCCCAAGTCACTCTATGATGTATGACATCAGGTATCTGATGTTATTGTTGTTTATCCTCCTTCATATTTCATTTATGGATAATCCAAAGAAGAAATAACTGACTTTTGCATGTACCCTGATATCTTTATTTGTTGTTCTGTTGTTACTTTATGGCTTTTATTTTGAGAGAAACAGTCACTTTTTCAAATTATCTCATTTCATAATTTGAGAAATAGCCCTTCACAAAATTCAAGATGATTTTCATACATTTACGGTGATTATCAACATCGAACATGTAACGATCAATTGTAACAAGAACTACTGCAGTGTACTTTGTGGTGATCTTTAACTCAGTTGGGTTACAACTGCCATGGCACATATTACTCCAATTATTGTGTGGTACTAACTTGCACTCAGTTGTACATGGACAATCTCCTCTCTCCACAAATTTGTCATGGGACTAGGAAGTGCCACACTGGTGACCCCTGACATCTTTCATTTGACTGTGTTTTCATGTGACACATTTATGTCTTCATGCCTGAGCTTGCACAATGGACTGGCAACAATTTTGTGACTTGGACTTTGCCACTGGTGCTCAGACAGCAGTTTCTGATAATGACACTCCTACCATTCAGCCTATGCAAATTCCACACTCATGTGTGCCTACCAGTCTGTATCCATCTGCAAATATGAAGTCTAACCTCTCCAGGTGGGAGCCACCCTGGCATGAACCACAACATGTGCACTTTCACAATGTGGCACAATTCTCCAACTTCATTCGATACCAAATGAAACAAGATGTGTCTTTACGTACCCCAGTGCCACTTCACCTAATGTATGTATGAGTGTTGTTGCGAAAGTAATGCCTCCTATGCTTATTTATGGAAACTACAGGTGATACATAAATCACAACAGCATAACTAAATGGAACAATATTTCAGCTACAGACTGTCATTTTTCCACACAATCACCACCATTCATTATGCGCTTTTGCCTATCATGAACAAGAGCCCATGTGCAGTGCTTGTAAAAATCTGAACCAGCTGAGGCTAACTACTTTCTTAGAGCTTTGACAGCAGCATCTGAGCCTTTAAAATTTTCGCCACATAGTCCATCTTTCAGAGGCCCAAAGAGATGGAACTCTGAAAGTGCTATACCAGGACTATTTGGTGGATGTGGTAAGACAGTCCAGACGAATTTTGCAATTTGTTGCATGGTCACAGAACTCGTGTGGGGCCAGGTATTATCATGTTGCAGGTGAAAGTTGGTCTTCTACTCTGGTATTACCCTGTAAATTCAGGCTTTCAGTTTAGTCAGTGTTGTCTTGTAGTGTGCTGAATTGGCAGTTTCTCTGGGCTCCAGGACATCCAAAAGAACCACACCATGGCTACCCCAGAAGACTATGTGCGTCACTTTGCCTACAGACAGCTGTGTCTTGGATTTCTTCTTTGATGGGAAATTTGCATGTCGCCATTCCATGTACTGTCTTTTGGATTTCCAGCTCACTGTGGTGACACCGTGTCTCATCTCTGGTGATGATACTATTCAGCAAATTGTCACCTTCAGCTTCATATTGGTCTAACAGGTCCCAACAAATTTGCATTCAATGAGTTTTTTGTTCTTCTGTGAGCACCCATGGGACCCATCTTGCACAGACTATGCAATAACCCAGGTGTTCCAACATTGTTTCCAATGCAATGCATTACAGCTGACATTCAGCTTTGCACACAATTATCTGGTTGTTATTTGCCAATCAGTACAGATGAGATGATCGACATGCTCTTCATTGTGAGTGATGGCAGCTGTGCAGGGTTGACTGGGCCATGGCTTGTCACGCATGCCCTTTTCACCATTGCTGTTTTATATACGCATCCATATCAGACTCCATTTTGGAACACTCCTCTGCTGGCACAAACTACTGCAGAACAATGGAATCACCTGCAAATGAAAGAGAAAGGTTCAAGCATTAGCACTAGATCAATGACATCTGGTGCAGACATCCAAAGCCACCACAAAAAAATAGGAGGTATTGCTTCCAGAATGATTCTCATACATAATGTGGACTAGCTCCCCTCTTCCACTAGACATGGATATGTACTTTCGTGCAATCCTTGTACCAACAAAGTTACGGTTTGCCCATTCATAACCACGGTTGCAGCATCATGTTAACCACATGCTCATCCATGCCAGCCATGGCATGTGCCTCATGTGGGTAGTGTATCCCTAACCCCTTCATGCAGACCCTGGCTGACACACCACTTCCTACACCTGTGTCATCACCATTGTCACCATACAGCCTCTTGCCTCTTCCTGCAAGGCTGCAACAAGTGCCTGTCAGATGTTTTCCTATGCTACCTCGCTTGCAGAAAGAGAACCCCAAAATGCAATTTGCCTTGGTAGATAACCTGCTGGACATTCATAGAGTTCTCAATAATGACGCGTATTTCATACACTGAGTTAGCCACTTATGTGATGAGCCAGATCTCATTAGCAACTTGCTACTGAGTCTACCCCTGTTACACAAACAGCAACAGCTCAGTTCCACATTATTGAGCACCTGTTGTGCCCCGCTGCCGAAGTGATTCAGTACATTATATAGGACATCGAACCACAGGACTGGGCTTCTTCAAAATTGTGTTGTCGTCTCTGTACCCAAGTCATGCCTGCGGAGCTATCTGATTTCTCCATATGGATCCTCTGTTCTGCAACTACATCTCCTGTCTCACAAGTCTGCTGTTTTAGAAGAGAAACTCCATCTCACTGACCAGACCTACAGTATTATTCGACATTGCCAACTCCTTCCCTCTGGCAGCTCTCACATCAGTTCAGAGGTTGCCAACATCCCTCCCTCTCCAGTCCAGGTGCTTTCTCACGCAGCAGGTAGAGGTCTGGTGTGTGGTGTACACCTCTAGCAGCTACCTTCTGTGCCATCTGGGGGCCAATCTCCAGCACTACCTGCTCTGTTGTCACCCATTCACCAGTGACCAAGCAGGAACATAGTGCACCCAGTAGCTCAGGTAACACACAGCAGACGTCACATCCCACATACCCCTTATGTTGGTACCATATGACTTTCAGCGACACTACATGGTCTTGTTGTGCCCCATGTGCATTCCCAAATTCCTGCTGCGGGTTTGTCTAGGCACCATGACTCACAGCGACACTGCAGCATGCTGCTCTTCTACTCAGTTGCCTGACACACTAATTCCACCCGCAGGCAGGCTGCACATTTTTGTCCCCACTAGCACACTCAATTTCCTCATCAAAATTGCCAGTGTCATCCCATCGTCATATGCTCCTTCGCGGCTTCTTTCTGCATCACTGTTTCTTTGTACAGCTAACAACTTTGACCTGTCCACAACTTGGCTGATCTTCATCTCCAACTTGGTCCAAACCTACTCTTCTCTTGGACCTTCCAGGTTGCTAATTTTGACTGCTCCATTCTCGAGGTCAATTTTCTCGATTTTCTCGAACATTTTGGTCTCTCTCTGGAGCTCCAACTGGCTGTACTTGTTCACCATGCATCAGGCTGCCACAGTCCAGGTAAATTCGCCCACTCCCCTCCCCCCCTCCCCACTCCTCCACTCAGTGTGATGCACTCATCCATGCTTCCTCTAAATGCTCAAGTCTGATGATGGATCTCATCAACCTGCTGGCTCAGCTTACAACTTTTCTTTGAGAGATCACCACCCTCTGCTCTGACAATGACAACCTGCATCAGCTGATCACCCACGCTTCAGCCATCCTGGTGCGTGATCTCCTCATGGTCTCCAACTTCTTTGCATTGCAGACACATGATGTCGCTGATGTTTCTCCTGCTCTTGACCTGCCTTCGCCTTCACCTTTGCTGCAAACACTGCAGGCCAGTGACACTCAAACTAACCGTGTTTCATGTGTCCCAACTCTTTTATCCTGTGTTTTTACATGTGTGCTCTCCTCCATTATAGGCACTATTACTAATGGTAACTTCCATAGGCTAATTACTACTGAGGTCTCCCCTGTCCACTATAAGACACACTGCTTCAATGTCACCAAACTCCACCATGCTAAAGCTGCTATACAGGTCCTCTCAGATTCCAGAACTGTGTGCCCTTCAGGCAGTAATTGGTCGTCCCCTACACACCTTGTACCTAGAAAAGATGCTTCTTTTTGCCTGTGTGGGGTCTATTGCAGAGTCAACGTTGTATGATCCTTGACAATTACCCGATACCGCACATCCAAGATTTCACTCAACAACTGCATGGTGCATAAATTTTCATCATTATTGACTATTGAAAGGCTTATCACCAAATCCCCATGCAGAGTAATGATACACCTAAAATAGGCATTATCACACAGCTCAGCTTATTTGTATACTGCTGCATGCTATACAAACTCAAAAACACCACACAGACATGGATACATTTTATCATCTCAGTTTTGTGTCCACTCCCTTTTTCTTACACTTACCTTGAAGATATTCGCATCTACTCCCCTTCCCCTGAAGAACACAAGCTCTATTTATCTTGCATTCTCAAAGCACTCGCTAACAGTGGTACTGAGATAAACTATGATAAATCTCAGTTATATGTGACCAATGTCACTTTCCTAGGCTGGGTATGCTGATGGTATTTGCCCTCCGTCTAACCATGTCGCGATCATTCCTGATATGTCATTACCTCGCTTCCTTGAAATGATTAATTTCTTCCTCCATCATATTCCTCATGCTGTGTCACCACAAGCCCCTCTGATAGATGCCATGGCTGGCAAGAAAACTTCCAGCACTTGCAAAGTGATACGGTCTGACAACATTTGGCATGCTATCGACATGCTTAAAACCAAATTGGCCAATGCTGTTACGCTTGCTCACCCCGTTGCTGATGCACACATTGTAATCACTACCAACATGACTGAGTTTGATCAGCACCATTGTATAACAGCACATTTGCAACTTGATGCAGCTCCTTCATTTCTTCTCCAAGAAACTCTCCGTCTCACAACATAAGTGGTCCGCCTTCAGTAGGTAACTGTTTGCAATATACAAGGTGGTTCACCACTTTCGTGTGGACATAGAAGGCTACTCTGTAGCTGTCTACGCAGCTCACAAACCACTCATGGATGCCATTCAAAATCCTGCAAATGACTTGCTGTCCAAAGCTATTGTCACATGAATATCTCCCAGTACACCACTGACTGCTACATCAAAGGAGTCAAAAATGTCATCAACTACATGTCATGTGTCCACACAACAACTTTGCATTTCGACTTGGATGAACTGGCGTGCCTGCACCAAGGTGATCCTGATATGTCCCATTTACAATAACCCTTTACAACAAGACGATACTAATAGTTTGACTATTGAGACATGCCTCTTAACTGGCTCTTAACACCTGGTGTTATGTGACACCTCCACAGGTACTCTCTGTCCCCTCATTCCTGTCTCTCTGCACCATGAAGTCTTCTCAGTGATTCATGAACTTGCTCATCTGGGCATTAAGACCACTACTAGCCTTGTCACTAGACACTTCATCTTGATGGTCGTCAAGTCAGACTGTTGTGCCTGTACACGTGCATGCCTTCCATGTCAATGCAGCTAAGTTGGATGCCATACCCACCCTCCACTAGGTTAATTCGACATCCCCAAATGACAGTTTCATCATGTTCATCTCAAGCCTCATTGGCCCTTTCCCCCCTCAAATAGTTGCAAATACATGCTGTCTATTATGGAATGCATCACCAGGTGGGTTGACACTGTGCCCCTCTTGGATATTACCACAGATACTGTCGCTTGTGCGTTTTTTGTCTCTTGGATTGCTCACTTTGGTTGCCTCTCTTCTATTATCATGGATCAGGGGTGAAAGATAGAATCCATTTTTTATAGCAAGCTGTGTAACTTATGTGGTGCCAACAAATTTTGCACAACTGCTTATCATCCCAAAAGTAATGGGTTAGTAGAACACTGGCACTATACCCATAAAACAGCATTAACATGTCATTCCATTTCCTGGTCTGAGGTCTCTTGGGTTTCAGGCTTCATTGGCCAACATACTTTATGGCAAACCTCTAATCTTGCACGTTGAATTGCCCAGCTTCTGAGATCTCAGCTTTGGCCAAGCATGTCCATGCTTACATTGCTTATATCCGCACTCTGCATCTGCATGACCACACTGCTCCATACATCTTTATTCACAAGAACTTAGAGCACTGTGACTATGTAATGCTGCATGATGACACTGTGCGGACTGCTCTACAACAGCCTTATTCTGGCCCTCACAAAGTGTTCTGTCGATCCACCCATGCCTTCAATATCCTCTTCCATGGTAAGTCAAAAGCTGTCTCCATCAACAGAATCAAACCAGTTTGGATGCATGATGACGATTCCCCTCCCATGCATACCTCAGTGTGTTCTCCAGCTGACAAATTTTCTCCCACACGATTGAACCCTCACTGACTGAATTCCCCAGTGTCAGCAACACATGTGATCCATGTAATTCAGGTGTTCTGAGTGCTCTACATACTGCATGTGACATTTCTGCTCTGATATTCCCACCACCAGCACCCATCTGGATCTTCCCACATCTGTCTCTCCCCCTTGTGTCGCCCTCTTTCAAGTTGACATTTCCATGTTCTCTGTCGAGGATCTTTCACTACAACTATGTGGCAGCACTCTCTTCATGTACCCCTCCCCCAGTCAACCCCCCTCCCCCTCCCACACACACACTCGCTTGACAACTCTATGCATCACGTCACACTACTTCATGCTTTCACCCTTACTCCAGATGTGCTGCCTCAATCGATGACCACGGCTGCCTCTCCATCCTCATGCCCCTTGTCATGCATGACACTGTCATGATGCAGGACTAATCTTTCTCTGTCTCTTACACTGGTTGACCACTCCATTCTACAGCATGTCTTCAAGACTACATTTTTTTGGACCTACACAGCTAAGCACCTTTCCTCTGAGTGAGAAATGATCCAATCGTGGCCCCCTTCTGGGCTGGTCATGACGTGGCTGGTCAGGTGAACTTGCCACACACGTTGTCTAACACTGACCGACCACCACATCACCTCTTCAACCTTAGTGCCGTTCCTTCATTTCCTCACCCCTGCTTTGCACTACTGGAGCAGATGAACGAACTCTGTGGCAACCACAACCATTGAACATGTAATGATTGATCGTAACATAAATACTGTAGTGTAATTCATGATGATGTTTGACTCTGTTGGGTTACAGCTGCCATGGCATTTGTTCCTCTGATTATTATATAGTGCTAATGTTAATAAAGTGTTTTCTCCACACACTGAATTGCATGTCGGTGATCTTCTCTCTACATCAGTTTCTCCTGAGACTAGGAAATGCCACACATTATTTGCTATTGAAGTTTGATGAGTATCTCTGTAAAGGTGTCATGTTGACCAAATACACCAGCTATATAACATGGAGCACAGCTCTGAATATTGTTCTGGACACAGTTATTTCAGATTGTTCATGCAAACTGAGCAGTCAGTTGGTTTCTCTAGTATCTTGTAATCAAGCCTAGTGAAGATTTCAGTACGTAGGTATGTCTTACTGCTGGCATTAGGCTTTCCACCAAGCTGTGAATCAGCTCACTCACCGAGTTCAACCTGGAAATGTAACCATTAAATGACTTAGTAGATATTCAGTGCTTTAAAATATGGCGTTTCAGTCTTCGATCGCTATTCTTTATTCTCAATAACCGGTTTCGGGCTAGCTGCCCATCTTCAGATCATATGTTGTAGTTACAGAGTAACTTGTCTGTCAGAACACACAGTTCACTGTCATAAGTGACAGTGAACTGTGTGTTCTGACAGACAAGTTACTCTATAACTACAACATATGATCTGAAGATGGGCAGCCAGCCCAAAACCGGTTATTGAGAATAAAGAATAGCTATCGAAGACTGAAACACCATATTTTACTTAATGAACGATCGCGGACCTCCCAGTGAGACAACCATGTCTTGTTTTGATTCAGTGCTTTCACATAACTGTAAAAGTAAAAGAAAAGTGTTATAATGATAACACTTATGAAAAGCGGCAAATTATTGCAGAAAAAGAATATACACAACTATTGTACCAGATGGCAATTAAATATTCACAAGGGTATTCCAGAACATGATCCGGTCAGAGAAGCACAATTAACATTGGTGTCATACTATATCATAAGATAACAAAGGAAATAAAAATGCTATATATCCAACATTTAAAATGAAATTAATGGCATTTCTAATAAAACACTGTATTTATTCTGTAAAATAATTTTTCAACATGTAAAAATGAATGTTACTTAAACAACTACTGATAAACTTAGATTATAAGAATATGTACCTACTGACTATGACTTCATTTTTGTTTATACTAAATACTGTTGTCCTCACTTTGATCTACCCAATATCACTTGCAAAATTTTGCACTGTATGATACAATTTGACCAATAAAAATCAATAAATCAATCAATTTCAGCCTCTTTCAGTTAATCAATATGAGACTGGATATTGAAGCAAAAATTGTGTTGTATCATTTCTTAGTGCTGAACTCTGGAGCCATTGTCATATGCTTTGTGCTTGGTAGTCTCTTTCATGCTTGAAATCCGATTGAAGAATCTTAGAAGGTATTCTGAAGTCAAATGTACTCTAATATCTCCAACAGTATAATCTCTTCTATACCAGCCAGCATGAATTCCTAAAACATCTGTCATGTGAAACCCAATTCAAGCTGTTCTCACACGATATCCTTAAAACCATGGATTGAGGCAACCAGGTGAATGTAGTACTACGTGACTTCTGGGATGCATTTGAGTCAGTACTCCACCAGCAGTTATTAATGAAAGCAGAGTCAAATGGGATGTCAAATAAAATTTGTGAGTGGATTTAGGATTTCTTCGTAAGGAGTATACATTGTGAAATTTTATCTTGGATGGAGAGTCATCACCAGATGTAGAAGTAACATTGAGTGATTCCCAGGGAAATGTGTTGGGATTCTTGCTGTTTGAGTTGCATGTTAATGACCTGGTAGACAATATTAATAACAACCTCATATTTTTTAGAGATGATGGTGTTATCTACAGTTAAGTACTACTTGAAGAAAGCTGCACAAATCTATGGTTGGAGTTTTATGGGATTTTAAAGTGATGCAAGGATTGCCAATTCACTTTATTTGTTCATAAATGCAAAATTTTTCACCTCAGAAAAGACAAAAATGTAATGCCTTATGACTATAAGATCAGTGATTCTTAAATGTAGTCTAACTCTAAATGTGGAAACTGTAAGTTAATGTGGGTCAGTAGGAAGAACAAACCTGTAATGTTTGGTTACAGTATTACTAGTGTCCTGCTTGACGCAGTGGTTGGTGGTGGTGAATAGTGTTTAACGTCCCGTTGACAACAAGGTCATTAGAGACGGAGTGCAAGCTCAGGTTAGAGAAGGATTGGAAAGGAAATCGGCCGTGCCCTTTCAAAGGAACCATCCCGGCATTTGCCTGAAACGATTTAGGGAAATCACGGAAAACCTAAATCAGGATGGCTGGAGATGGGATTGAACCGTCGTCCTCCCGAATGCGAGTCCAGTGTGCTAACCACTGCGCCACCTCGCTCGGTATGCTTGACGCAGTCAAGTCATTTAAATATCTGGGCGTAACATTGCACAGTGATACAAAATGGGAAGAACATGTGAGAACTGTGGTAGGGAAGGCAAATGGTCAACTTCAATTTATTTGGAGAATGCAGACTGCATACAGGATGCTGGTGTGAACTAGTCTAGAATACTGCTTGAGTTTTTGGAACCTGTACCAGGTCAGATTGAAGGCAGACACTGAAGCAATACAGAAGCAGACTGCTAGATGTGTTACCGACAGGTCTGAACAACACATAGGTGTCATGGAGACACTTTGGGAACTCAAATGGGAATCCCTGGAAAGAAGGTGATGCCCTTTTCGAGAAACACTATTGAGAAAATATAGAGAACCAGCATTTGAAGATGACTGTTGATCAATTCTTCTGCCGCTAACATACATTTGCATGTAAGGAACATGAAAGTAAGATTCAAGAAATTATGGCTCATGCAGAGGCTTATAGACAGTCATTTTTCCCTCACTCTACTTGCGAGTGGAACAGCAAAGGAAATGAATGACTGGTAGTGGTACAGAGTACCCTCCAGCACACAGTGTATGGTGGCTTGTGGAGTATCTATGTAGATGTAGATGTAGATGTAGCTGAAGATGTAGAACTCATACAAATACCTGATTCATGTGACCCACCCAAGAATATTGCTCAAATGTGTGTGATGCACGCCAAATATGACTAATGGGGAGTATTGAGTGTATGCATAGAAGGACAGAATGAGCAGTCATAGGTTTGTTTTACTTGTGAGAATGTATCACAAAAATGCCAGAAAATATGAACTGGTAGATGGTTGAAGACAGGCATCAGCTATCACTCCTATGAGGGGACATCAAAAAGTATGTTGCTCATTTTGTCCCACACTAAGACCATTGTGCAACAAGAGTGGCACATTTCCAGAAGAGAGTACATGTTCCAGGTTTCTTGCAGACACAGATCTACTGTGGTACAGATAACAGCTGCATCAAAGTGTGAGAGTTGAGTATTGCAGCAACTGGAAATGTACTCCAAATTTGAAGTATGCAGAATAGTACAGTTCCTGTAGACAAAACATTTAAATTCAACACAGATTCACAATGAAATTCAGGTGGTGTAAGGACAAAATGCAATAATACTTCCAGCCATTGTGACATGGTGTCAGCAGTTTGACTGAGTCTGCACAAATGTGGGTGATGCCAATCGAAATGAACGTCATCGATATCAACCGCAGATGACAATGTCCAGGCAGTCAAGGAACTATTCCACAGCAGCTGCATATTTTCCAATGACTGGTTTGCTCAGTGATTCACAAATGTATCCGTGACCTAGGAACAGATTTCTGTTGCTAAGGAACTGAATGAATGATATTGAAATTTCGTGCCATAGAACATGAAGGCTTGAGTCAAACTATTCAAACTTCAGTCTGTAGTGCCCAGTACAGTCATAATATGGGGGCTCGTCTGGGATTGTCTTAATTGAACAGGCTTGGTAGGCAGTGCAGGACTGTGTTTGAAAGGGAAGAAGATTTAGAGAAATGTGTTGCCGTTCACCAGGCAGTATTCTGAGTCTGACGTCGACCACCAAAGTGGGAGTTGAAATGCCGCTGGCCACCAAACATTGACGCACCGACTTTGTCACTGCACTCCAGAGCTGGGGCTGTTTCTGCCACCAACTTGCAAGCCATTTCATGTTACACCGCGCCACACCTCACCACATGGCAGTCGACAGCATCAGGCAGCAGTCGCCACGCAGCAGCAGTCTCAACAGAGCTAAGTGTTGGCAACCGGCACATTAAATACTCTGTTTTCTTTCTTACAGCCAGTTTAGCTGTGGACTCAGAATTTAGTGAGATGGTGGTAAATAAGTCAGATAGTGATGCTGAGTCTGCAGGGAGTGGGAGTGAGCCTCAGAGCCCACACAGACAGGGAGAAGAAGTAGAAGCTAGTGTAGTGGCTATGCTTAGATTATTAATGAGGAAAATGGGTGAATTCAGAACTGAATTAAAAAATGATACGGGGATTTCAAGACTGAATTCAAACTAATATCGGGGATATGGAAAGTTCTTTGGGGACAAAAATCAGAGAACTAAATGATCAGTTGAGGGATTTATCAGAAAAATTTGTGGAGATAGAAGGAAATTTGAATGCTAAGATTGATGCAGTTGCTGTTGAATTAAGGGGTAGAATTGATTCTGGAAGGCAGTTGTGGGACTCAAGGAATGATGAGACAAGGCAAGCTCTGACTGATGTGGATCATAAGCTTGTTGCTAGTTGTGATAGAACCAGAATTTTATTATTAGGTCAACTGGCAGGAACAGCTAACGGCTTAAGAAAGGAAACTGAAAATGTGTCTGCTGTTACTATAAAGAGTAATGTAGAAATTGACAAAGTTAACAGTAGATTAAGTAATATAGAATTATGTGGGGCTAATGAAAGTATGGGGTGGCCTATGGTACAAGTACCCAGTGGTAAGACTTTTTCAGGGGAAAGCAAAACCCATGCTGTAGATTTTCTGGCAGCATGCAAGGATTGTTTTATTGATGGTATGAGCAACAACAACAAAATTAAACTGGTAAAAAGATTGTTGGAGGGCTCTGCTCAGATATGGGCAAATCAATGTAGTGAACAATTTAAATCATATAATATATTTGAACACATGTTTCTAAATAGGTATTGGAGCCAAGCAAAACAATGCAGATTACAGAGTGATTTTCTGAATGGGCCAGTTTACAGGGGAGGCAGGCAAACATTGAGAGGATTTTGTGAGGAGGAATTAAAAAAGTTGGTACATTTGAATAGGCCATTGGGATTTTGACTGAGATTTCTACTCAGTTAGGAGAAGGTTACCCAAAAATGTACTGTGGGAACTGATATGTTGTCCAACAGAGTGTATTGAAAATTTCTTGGATTTTATTGAGAGGGTGGGCCAAGCAATGTGCTATAAGCCAAACTCAGGGGGTAATAATTCAGGGAATAATCAGAGGAATAATGAAGAGAGAAGAAATAGTATGAGTTGGGGTAATAACCACCATAATTCAAGCAGGGAAGGAAATCAGAATGGTATTGGAGAGAAACCAGAGAGAATTCCAAATGAAACTTGGAGGGCTAACAGAGAAAGATTTAATGATTATGTCAGGTACCAGAGAAATGCATGGGGAAACGGAAACAGGAGTGATCAAAGGCCAATGCAAGAACAGAGAGATGGGAGGGGAGAAATTAATGCAAAGGGACAATGGGGACAAAAGTCTTTAAACTGAGATTTGTCCCAAACAGGGTCCAATTTGGAACAATAAATCATGCTGGAAATAGGACCATGAGAAGGAAAAATAATTGTGGGAGGAATAATGGTGGATCATTTAATAGTTTTGGGCAGGATAATGGGAGCTATTTTAATGAAAGCAAAAGCAGTGGAACAAGGGAAGAGAAAATATGGAATAAGAATTATAGGAAACCAACAGAGGGTTTGTTGATCATGATAAAAATAAACAAGTGAGGGAAGAAAGGATTTGTGAAATTGCCTAATTATGGGTAATGATGAGATGTTTGGAGGCTGGTTTAATCAGCATGATAAGAGGAGGGCCTTGAGAAATAAAAATAATAGTAAATGTAGGAATCAGGAGGGAGAAATAAATGTTGGAGCTTTGTTAAATAAAAGGGCTCAAAATGTGGCAGATAATGATTCAAATAGTATTGGCTTGGCAATTATGTTAAGTAATGAGCCTGTATCAGCTGTGCAACCTGTGGGAGAAAATGTGTGCTGTGATGTTGAGAGTGTGTATGTGAATGACAGCAGATATAGCAGTGTGTTGAATGCAATAGAACTTTCACCAGTGGTGAGATGTATAAATTATGTGGAGGTCACAGTGCCTGATTCAAATGTTGTTGTAGATGGAGATACACAGGAAGGTATGTGCTCCAGCAGTGTGAATGTGTTAAATAGTGAGCAGACAGTAGATCCTGTATCAGATGCTATCATGGGTAATGATGTTGATATGTGGCACAAGGCTGCAGAACGTGTTGTTAATGTATGTGGAGGCATTCACTCCAGTAATTATAGGGAATGCACCAGTTTTCAGGCTATAGTTCCTGTAACTGATGAACGAGCAGTAGTTGCGGATGAAGTTTTTAATGTGCAGAATGGAGCTGCAGGTGTTGATATTGTGGTTGAATCTGAGAGAGATTCTGTTGACTCAATTAAGTTTATATCTGTTGCTAATGATATGAGTGAAGAAGCTGGGCAGACACATTTTTTCAAGGAAGGGTGGGAGAATAAGGTAGAGAGTGATTTTGATTCCGATATTGGGTAGCCAGGACAAAATGGTTTCAGAAGTGGACACCTGATGATTGCGAGATTAAAAAGCATGTTTATGCGAGGCAAATCAGGGATTTATGCAGGGAAAGTGAGGTGTTCAAACATGCTTACAAGGGAACAGTTAATGCGGATAAATATGTTAAATCATTAGATGAAGAATATGTATTTATGATGGGAAAAGATGGTATAGGTGATAATAATATTGTGAATAATGATAAAATTAGCGATGAAGATGAGGACATTGATGAAATCCATAATTTCATAGTATATAACAATGAACAACAGATATCCGTGCACGAGGAACTAAATACTGAATGAATGGGGAAAGATGAGTGTGATTATGATGCTGATGACTGGGTTAATTTTGCAAAGTTGCACCAGTAGTTGATACTGGAGACCTGGGAGGAAGAAAAATATAGAGTTGCTAGAAAGCTAGGGGGTTGAGTGTAGGAAACTCTGGAATTAAAGAGGCCTTTGATTTAATATTTTCAGGGGATAAGGATATTGAATCTTTTAGTGAAGAGCAGGTGTGCACCATGACTAAAGATTGCATACATGAGATGGAGGAGATCTTGTTGACTGAAACAGAACTGAAGCATGATTTTATTGAAAAGGTGCAGCCAATAATAACTGTTGGTGAGGCAGGGGTCTGCGAATCTGTTTTGGTGGATATTGGAAATTCTGTGTCTGGGGTGGTAGAGAGCTTTTATGATCATATTAAGAATAGGGAAACAGTGGAATTTTCAGTCAAAGGGTGAGAATTAAAAACACTACAGACACTTTAAGTGAACCAGTGAGAAAGGAGGTAGTTCTAGAAGTAAACATTGGAGGTGAATTATTTAGTCACTCATTTTTGTTGGTTCCAAATTTAAGTAGGAATCTGGTGTTGGGGATTGATTTCCTGAGTAAATGTGAGGCATATGTAGATTGTAAGGGCCAGATGGTGGAAATGAATACTGTTGAGGGAAGAAAAAGGATTAAACTCAAAAATGCACTCTATGATGAAGAATTGGTGGCTAGTTAGCATGTAGCATGGTGCTTAATGGATGAGATGGAGGTTGAGAAAGAGATAAGATGTGATGTAAATAGTACAAGGGGGATTTATGAGGATGAGAAGGCAGAATTATATCAATTATTGAGTAAAAACAAAGATCTGTTTTCTGAAAAACCAGGGAAGGTGACTAATTTTGACTATTCACTTAGGGTGAATCCACATGAACCCATTAAGGTCAGTCCACACCCTATAACACTGGCAGACAGGGAGGCAATTAGAGGAGAACTACAACGTATGTTAGAATTGGGAATCATGGAGCAGTGCAGAAGTGAATATTGCAACCCAATAGTAGTTGTGAAGAAGGACAAATCAGTGTGCTCAGTACTAGAGGCTAGGAGATTGAACAAAATAATTGTAAGGGAAACTGATCACCCTGAGAACATGGATGAATTGATTTTAGGGTTCAAAAATGTAAAACTATTAACAGCTATGGATTTAATGGCTGGGTTTTGGCAGGTGCCTTTAATAGTGGAAAACAGAAAGTATACTGCCTTCCTATTTGAAGGCATGGCCAATCAACACAAAGTAGTCCCTTTTGGACTATGTGTATCTGTAGCTGTCTGTATTCATGAGAGTTCTCAGTCATGTGCTGGGAAGTGAGCTCATGAGAAGACTGTCAATTTACATAGACAATATCCTGATTGCTACATCAACTTGGAGAGAGCACTATGTTTGTTGCAAGATGTGTTTACAGCTTTTAAAAATAGGGGTATGACTCTGAAATTGAAAATTTTTATTGCATGTATTATCATCAGAGGCTCTTGTACCCAATGAAGGAAAGATAAAAGCAATAGCAGAGTGTGTCAAACAATGAAATTACAAGCAATTGAAATCATACCTCAGAATGGTAGGATTCTAAGCCTTAATTCACCAAACCTATCATGACTGTTAAAGAAAAATGCACTATGGGTGTGGACAGCTGACTGTAATATGTACTTTAATAAAATTAAGAATAGTTTAAGCAACAGTAGTCTACTCTATTACCCAGATATGTCACTCCCATTTTACCTTGCCACTGACTGCTCAGACTATAGGATAGGTGCTGCTCTGTTTCAAAAGAAGTTGGTTGAAAGAAAGATGGAACACCGTAGAATATCGTTTGCAAGTAGGATGCTGACTAAACATGGTATATCTGAAAAGGAATTGTTGGCAGTACTGTGGGGGTTCATGAAGTTCTGAATATACAGGGTGTCCGAAAAGTCCTTCCCTGATTACATAAATTGATAACTCAGGCTAGAGGTAAGATACAATAATGAAACTTGTGTCAAATTGTTTACAACTATCAAAGTTTTTTTTTCTGTTTCAGGTTCACAGTACATAAGTAGTGGATGAGGTGCAGTGCCCAAGAAGCCATGTTAACCCATCAGGAGAAGGCACAGTGTGTCCTGTGGTACGATGAGACACAATCACCAACCACAGTGCAGAGACATTTCCAGACAACATTTGAAAGGAATCCATCTGATGTCAAGAGCATTAAAGCCTGGTATGAGAGGTTCAAGAACACAGGATCAGTTGCTGACCTTCCGAGGTCTGGTCGACCAAGAACCTCAGCGGACAGGGTGGAAGCTGTAAGGCAGTCTTTTCCGCGAAGTCCGAAGAAATCGGTGCGCAGGGCCTCACATCAATTACAGATGCCAAACAGCTTTCTCCATGACATTTTACACAAACATTTATTGTTTTGTGCATACAAAGTGCAAATCGTTCAGGCATTCGACAGTACACGTTGATATGACTTTGCAGTCGAAATGCTATCACGTATTGATGACGATGATGGTTATCTGAGACGAACTGCCTTTTCTGACGAAGCGATCTTTTTTGTCAGTGGAGTAGTGAATCACCAAAATGTGCGCATTTGGGGTTCACAACCCCCTGGTGAGGTCATGGAGTGCACCAGAGGCAGTCCAAAGGTGAGTGTTTGGTGCGCGCTATTGCACGATCGAATTATTGGGCCATTCTTCTTCGCTGAGGCTACCATCACATCTGCAGTGTATCTGGACACGTTGCAACTGTATGCTGTTCCTCAGCTGCTTCAGTATCACTCCGATGCCTTGTTTCAGCAAGATGGTGCACCGCCGCATTGGGGTTTGGACGTCCATGCCTATCTCGATATGACCTTTCCTGGGCGATGGATTGGTCATGATGGGCTAATGGTTTGGCTTCCACGCTCTCTTGACATAACCCCATTAGACTTCTTTTTATGGGGTTATGTCAAGGACGAGGTCTACCAAACACGTGTACCAGATCTTGAAACCCTGCGGTAACGAATAACCACAGTTGTTGAATCGATCCCTCCAGTGATGTTGGCTAATGTGTGGATGGAAATTGAATATTGCCTGGATGTGCTACGTGCTACCAAGGGTGCTCATGTGGAAGTTTACTGATGTGTGAAAAAACTTTGATAGTTTGTAAACAATTAGACACCAGTTTCAGATTTATATCTTACTTCTAGCCTGAGTTATCAATTTATGTAATCAGGGAAAGACTTTTCGGACACCCTGTACTTAGAAGCACATGAGACCATTGTAATGACGGGCCACAAGGCCCTTAGTTATACGCAGGATTTTAACCTGTTGAATAAGAGGCTCATTAGGTGGGCAATGTTCTTACAAAGGTTCCAGTACCAGATAGAGTATGTTAGGGGCACTGAAAATGTGGTCACGGATGCTCTCTCACGCTTGCCAATTGGAAGTGATGGGAACAGTGAAGAGGAGGTAGAGAGTACAGAATTTAAGATGATGTATGTGAGGGGTGTGGAAGAAGAAAAACAGATCAGGAGCACATACAAGAACATGAGGTGGATACAGAATGTGGATCCAATTTTGAAGCTAGTTAAGACCAGACTGGGTACAAAGGGCCATGAGATGTTGGAGAGATTTTACAAGATATTTAAAAGCATGTTGTTCCACAGTAAGAATGAAAGCAAAGAGGTGTGGTGACTATGCTGGCCTGAGGAACATGTCCAGTGACTCATTAATTATGTGCATCTGAGCCATGGTCACTATGGGGCACAAAACTGTATAGGGGTACCACAAGACTATGTGGTATTCAATAACATGGACCGTAGGGTGAGAAAGCAACAAGGCGTGATGTTTAAGCTTTCCTGGAATACTGATTGTTCCATTAAAACACGGGAGAACTGCCGGATGTCAGTAACATCCTGCCACGATATTTCAGTGCAGAGTCTTCTGGCCATCTTCAGATGAGTACCACTGTAGTAGTACTGGCGAGTACGTGCTGAGCTCTGCTATTTAAAGCCATACTGAGGAGACATTGCATATGCACTGCTCAGCGTGTGCGTTCATAACAACTCCATGCACTGTGCCTCGCACCCTCCATAGTGATAGCTTGGCGTATTGATATCAGGTCAATTTTCATCTTTATGCAGAGAACTGTGTTGGCTACAAAGTTTCTCTATAACAGGATTCCAAGCAGAGTTTAGCTGATAACCGCTACCTCGATTGATGAGAGTCTCATTGTCAGACAATCTTATTTCCACAGATTCATTGATAATCGAGCTCCAAAAATTTGATGTATGGGCCAAAATTTTTGTGTCGTTGTAATTCATGGAGTGGTGTGTGGAAATACAATGTTCGGTGATTGTGGACTTGGTGAGTTGGAGAATGCAAGTATGCCATTGGTGTTCCACAATACGTTCCTGGACAGTTCGTGTTGTTTGCCCTATATATGATTTGCCGCATTCACACGGAATCTTGTAAACACCTGATTTACACAGGCCCAGGTCATCTTTAATGGATCCCACCAATGAGATTTTGGAAGGAGGGTGAAAGATGACTCTCACTTGATACTTTCTCAATATTCTGCCTATCTGTGAAGAAATATTCCCAATAAATGGTAGACAAGCAGTCCACCTGAAGGCCTCTTCCTCTTCCTTGTTCCGTCGTTTGTAGGTCTGCATCATTCTGTTCACTTGCCTAGTTGAAAAGCCATTCTCAGAAATACTTTTTGCAGGTGTTCCAGCTCTGTTTCAAGACTGTCGGTGTCAGAGATGGTATGGGCATGGTGAATTAAGGTTTTGAGAATGCCCATTGTTTGTGCTGGATGGTGGCAACTAGTAGCTTGCAGATACAGGTTTGTATGAGTGGGCTTTCTGTACACTGAGTGACCATGTGTGCCATCACTCTTACATTGCACCAAGACATCTAAAAATGGCAAGCAACCATCGTTCTCTATCTCCAGAGTAAACTTTATGTTTTCATGTATGGAGTTCAAGTGACATAAAAATTCTTGGAGACGGTCCAAGCCATGAGGCCACACTATAAAAGTGTTGTCAACATATCGCCAAAATACTGTCAGTTTAAAAGTGGCAGAGTCGAGTGCTCTCTGCTCAAAATATTCCATAAAAAGATTTGCCACCAGGGGAGACAAAGGAATCCCCATGGCGACACTGTCAGACTGTTCATAAAATTTGTTGTTAAATATAAAATATGTTGAGGAGAGAGTGTGCTCAAACAACACTGTAATGTCTGCACCAAACATATTGCCAATGAGGTGTAGTGAGTCCACAAGAGGTACCTTTGTAAAAAGAGAAACCACATCAAGACTGACCAATAAGCTGTTACTTTGCAGTTGTAGTGATTGAAGTCGGCTGATAAAATCACTAGAATTCTTTATGTGAAGTGCACACTTGCCTATCACTGGTTTGAGCAGAGATGCCAAGAATTTTGCTAGGCCGTAGGTGGCTGCGCCAATGTTACTCCTTGTGGATCTTAGGCAGTCCATATAGCCTAGGTGGAACTGAACTTTTTGCTTTCAGTCTCTTGATGACCTCCTTCGGTAGAGAACTATTTGATAAAAGTTCTGCTGTTTTTCGCACCACTCGGCTTGTGGGATTCTTATCGATTTTGCGATACGTTGAGTCACATAATAAAACATTGATCTTATTAATATAGTCATCCATTGGAATGAGGACAGTAGTGTTTCCTTTGTCAGATTTTAAGACTACTGTATCCACATCTGCTCATAAGTTACGGAGGGCTATCCCCTCCATGGGCGAGATGTTACTCATCATTGGTGCACCTCTGGCCAACACACGGCAAGACTCTCAATGAACTTCCTCCACTTCATCTGTATCAAGACGGCGTACAGCTTCTTCGATGGCACTAACGAAATCCACTAGTGGCGGTGAAACAGGTGTGAGAGCAAAATTCAGTCCTTTTGCTAACACAGACACAGTCGCGTCATCTAAAGTTTTCTCTGTCAAATTAACAACAGATCGTCGAGTTGGAACTTCCTGCTGCATCTGTGTAGAAAGTCTGTCAATCTTGGCAGTTTGCCTCATCACAGCTTTGTCATAGCTCCAGTTTGCTTTAGCCCATGTCACACCATCCACCCAGTCCCACGACAGAGAAGATAGTCTTGCTGCCAATTCCAAATGTATGTGGAACATGTGATTTGACACAAAATCCAATTCAGGCTGACTGAAATGAACCCTTTCTCTCACCAAAGCCATGCTTGCTTTACATTAGATGTTGTTTGCAGCAGCGGTATTTATGAAATGCACAATTTTGGCAAACATTGGTATACTGCCCTTGTCTCTGCAACTTAATAAGAATGTCAATGAACTCTGCAGCCTTGCTCTTCTTTCACATAACTTGTCGAATCTTTGAATACATTCCATCACTTCTTCCCTGTAAAGTTGCTTGATGTGATGTTTAAAGCTTTCCTGACATGCTGATTGTTCCATAAAAACACGGGAGAACTGCCGTATGCCAGTAACGTCCTGCCACGATATTTCAGTGCTGTAACTTTTTAAGTTGCAGAGACAAGTGCATTATTCCAACGTTTCCCAAAATTGTGCATTTCATAAATAGCAGAGCTCAACACATACTCGCCAGTACTACTACAGTGGTACTAACCTGAAGATGGCCAGAAGACTCTGAGCCGAAATATCGTGGCAGGACGTTACTGACATCCGATAGTTCTCCCGAGTTTCTATGGAACAAGCTACTAGGTGGTTGTGACAGGTGCCAGTGAGTAAAACACAGCACCATTAACAGTTAAAGGGAGATGGAAAAACACCTTGCCCAAAAACGCTAAAGAGCTCCTAGCAATTGATGTGTTCGGCCCGTTACCAACTAACAGAAGTGGACAAAAGTACATTCTGCTGACAGTTGATGTATTCTCCTAACACTTAAAGATGTATGAGATGAAAAAGGTCATTAGTGGGACTGGAGTCCTACTACAATGAAATTGGTAAGCTGAAAGCAGTGCTCTCTGACAATGGGTCCCAATTCACATCCAAGGCATGGGAGAACTTCATGGAGCAGCAGTGGTAACACCAGTTCCCATCAGATCAGGAAAGTTAAGGAAGTTAAGCATTGACAGGCTGGGCTAGCACTAGGATGGATGACCATCCAGTCTGCCAAGTGCTGTTGGCAAGCAGGGTGCACTCTGTCCTTGTGAGGAAAACTGAGGAGGTACTGGATTGAGAAGTGGTGGCTCTGGTCTCGTAAACTGACTTACGGCCAGGAGAGCAGTGTGCTGACCACATGTCCCTCCATATCCGCATCCAGTGATGCCTGTCGGTGGAGGGTGACATGGCGGCAGGTCAGTACTATTGGGCCTTCATGGCTTGTTCAGGCGGAGTTTAATTTTTTAGTACCATTATTTTTATTTAATTGTATTACATTTTTTACCAAACCCCTACGCTATTATATAAGAAATCCTTTAATGTACACAATGTATCACTTAACAGGTACTTTTGACTGTCTTTTTAAATAATAGTTTTTTAACCTCCTTAGGTAATTTATTGTACAGTTTAATTCCTTAGTAGAAAATTCTGTTTTAAGTTTTATGTTTATTTTTTCTTGGTAAATGTAAGTTCAGTCTAGATCTTGTTCCAGGGTCATGGATGGAGCTGTTTGCACAGCAATTACTACCTTTATTTGTGATGTCTACAACTGTTTGGTAATGTATTTTCACAATGCAGTTAAAATCCTGTGTTTTGAACAGATATTCACAATGGCTGCTATTTTTGGTTATTATTCTTATGGCCCTTTTCTGCAATTTGAAAATTGTGCATTTGATCCCCTGAAAAGAATGACGTAGATCAGAAATGGGTGTAAATATGAATAGCATGTATCAAAAAGACAATGGCTGTTACACACTGATGCATGGACTCTAATGGTATAACATGCTGATGGATTCCGTGTGCAAGTATCTTGGCACATTCACGCCACTTCAATTGAGAATCAATATTCATTCTCAGAGATTTGTCAACTGTTACACTGTCTGTACAGGTGACATCTACATGTAATAGAATAATGTCTTTTTCCCTCTTTAAACTGAAATTCATGGCATTTGTTTTCTTTATGTTCAGTGTCACTTTATTGCTTACTTATCAATTGTAAACTCTGTGGAGGGTTTCATTTGCTTTCTCTGCAAGGAGTGCTCTTGTTTTCTCAGTGATTATAATATTGCTGTCATCATCAAAGAGAATTTTTTCCCAAAAAAAAGGCTTTGCACCACGAAGAAATTATCCAAATGGGACGGGAATTGGTAGATGTGATGTTCACTGGCTAAATTCAATGGTAATTACCTTAGAAATGGTGCAACATATCAATTTTTATTTGTGAACAATAATTTTTCAGCACAACATACCCTGCAACACTCTTCAAGTTTTCAGACTGCTTCTAACTATTCCATTTATGTCAGTATCATAAATTTCTTATTTATCTTATTTTATGGCTCTGAGCCCTATGGGGCTTAACAGCTGAGGTCATCAGTCCTTATTTTATGTACCTGAGCTATAAGTAGTGCAAAACTTGTTGTATAATGATGACACCCATACAAAGAAATTTGTTTAAGGATGAATGAATAAATGTAAGGATTCGGTTTTATTTTAGGAACCATTTACTCCTTCTACTATGCAGTGTTGTCCTTCTACTCTGAATGCTGACCTAAAATATGTCCAGCAGTGTTATCTTGCCTGTCCCTTACAGGCTGTGCAAATGGCAATGTCTGTGACATTCTGAACTATGGGTAGAATGAATGGTTGCACCACAAAGTAGATGAATTAAATCTAAACATATGGTACTGTGTTTGTGAAGTACAGAATTAAAAGTATAAGAAGATTGTTTTCGACATTTGCTTTAGATAATTTTCATAATATTTTTGCACACAATTATGAGACTATTCTTTTGGCCCCTTGGGGAGAGCTATGCTTTCTGTAATATAAAAGTAAATGAGGTTTGCATTGAATCAAATTTTAGGCTACAGATATACCTATTCTATATTGCCCTCTAACTTGTAATGAAGATTAGTTAAGTTGTTGAAAAACTGACAGTTTTTCTCTTTAAGAAAAAAATTATAAAGTAATATTTGGTGACATTAAAATAGATATTGAAAGCAGATCTGCATGTTATTAAATTAATACACCAGTATCACAAAATTTTATACTGTTTAAATAGGTTACCTACCAAGATGATTGCATGTCTTGAAAATATAAATTTTAATTTATGTTAAATGAAATATGTCACATCAAGAAGAACTGTGACTTAGATTACCACTAAATAATAACATAATAAATTTTTACTTTATGTCTCTTAGTTTTGTGAGTATGGTAAATAATTACACCAATAACATGTAAAATGTTTGAAGATGAATATATCCAAATTCAGATATGATAGTTTTATAGTTTAGAAGAAGAAAATACTCAGACAGATCACTCGAAAAATCTAAACCAACTTAGTTCATCCAGTCTAATAGACTCTAATGAATTGATTGCACACAATATAGAAGTTAATCAGTCAACCAGCGCATTGCTATGTGGGCTAATTGAAATCTTTGAAGATGTATATCTCCAATATTATAAGAAATATTGCAAATGTAAATCTCTGTTTTAAACCAGAAACTTTAAAACATTAGTACACAGCACAGTTAAATAAAATAATAACTTTGATGTTCCTGTGTTGTGAAAGGTAACATCGCAGTAAAGTGAAAAAGGAAATATAAATTTTCCATGAGAGCAGCTGCAGCTTAATACATACATAATTAAAAGATATTCTAACAATTTTTTTGATAAAATCTCCTAAAAAATTATAGAGTTTATTCTGAGATTAAGGTACAACTGGTTTCGCAAAAATGAATTCAGGGGGAAAAAATTATATGGTGATGTTTAGAGTACAAATATATGTACAAATTAATTTGAAAAATTAATGTAAAATGATGTGTTGCACATCACAAGGATTTATCATGCAAAATGATCCATGGAACATGAAAGTAACTAACTAATTGCATCTGCAGGTTAGTTTGGCTGGATTACATTAAGTCATTTAGCCAATATGACCTCCCAATATCTATAAGTCATATATCCTGGTAACATCAAATGCATGTTTAAATGGATGTTGGATGATCCAACAATAATCTAAGATAATTACAAATCATCACTGAGGGACACACCAATCTGGACCTGTGTTGAAATCCTGATGGTACATAGAAAAACAGGTATCTCGCCTGCGATGGGTAAACGATGACATTGTGTGTAGATGGAGCCGCTAGTAAGCCATAGTGCTATGACTTACATCAATTCATATGGTGAACAGAAGGTCTCATTACCCTTCTGTCCTAATTTTTCACCAATTTGGAGGTTTGTGTCATCACTGATGTCAGTGGCTCTATATCAGAACGAGGTTTTCTGAAAATTCTCAAAGTGATGACACACATAGTGAATGGCGTTCAGCCAGTACTAAGACTGAAAACTTTTCACCTGTCATGGCACCCACACCAGTTTGTGATGAGTGCATGTGGACCATCACAGCCCACACAAAGCATCATGGGCTGTATGTTTTGGATCCACAAGACTTGTACTATGGCAGATGAAGACAACAGCTGTGTGTGGCATGTGAGAGACTACTTGTTTCTTCTGATAAAGTATCTGTGACAGGTGAACTATATGCAATTTCCAGTGATTCCCTTTGTGCACATTTATTGAATGAATTCCCTGCACCGACAAACCCACTCAAAGCAAAACAACTACAGTGCCACACCATGTAGCATCATATAAAAACTTCTTATGGACTGCCTGTTCCTGCCATGCACATTGTCTATTTGCAGAAAAATTTGTTGCAGCTTAGAGGAAGATGAATAAAATGTTTTCTAAAGACATTGTTTCCATCTCGGACAGTGATAGGGCCTCTCCACTCCACATGGTGAAAAAGAAAGATGGTATTTGGAGGTTATGCAGTGACTACAAAGCACTGAATGCTCATACAACACCAGATTGCTATCTGGTACCCAACACAGGTGACTAACTATGCTATCAGTGCAGCACCTGTTTTCAGTGTAATTAATTGCACAATAACATTCTCACAGATTCTGATGGCCATTATAGCACTATTCAAACTATTTTATTAAAATTTTATGCTGTGTGGTTTATGCAACTCTGCACAGATGTGGTAGAGATTTATGGATAGTGTGTTACATGATCTCAAATTTGTTTTTTTGATGAGATATTGATCTTTTCTAAATCACTGCTAAAAAATATCCAACATTTGTGACAACTTTTCCAATGCCTTCAAAGTGTTTGGAATCCTCAGTAATGCAGAAACATGTGTGTTTGAAGAATGGAGATTTCTTTTCTGGGATACAAAGTCTCCTCCAATGGATTAGTACCACTACATGATAAAATTTTAGCCATTGAAAATATGCCACACCCTACAACATACAAAGGCCCTATGCATTTTATTAGCACGATAAATTTATACTGCCATAATTTATCGCACATAGCAGTTGTGCAGCAGCCTTTCGATCTGCTTCTCTCCAGTAAAAACAGTTCCGGCAACAGAATAATTATCTAGTCTGTGGTGTCATCTAACACATTGAAGACATGAAGACAGTATTTGCAAATGAAACACTGCCCACACATCAAAAACTGGTGCCACTATTGGACTTTTCATCAACACCAGTCAGGTAGCAGTGGGTGCAGCCCTACAGCAAAAATACATGGATCTTGGCAAACCCTGACATTTTTATAGGCATCTCACAAAGGCGCAACCTAAATGGAGTGCTATAGTTAGGGAGCTTCTCACTATGTTCCAGACTCTCAAACATTTCCATCTCATTTTGGGGGGGTCCACATTTAGCTGGTTTTGCAGACCATAGACCACTCACTTCTATTTTACAGTGACCAACTGAACTTTTTTCACCAAAGTAGTGTTGGCACACCAGATTTGTGGCTTAGGTTACTACAGATGTGTGCCACATTGAGGACAAAGACAACACTGTAGTGGATTGGCTTTCCTGGAATATCGTCAATGTAACAATGCTGGATTGGGCTAAAATTGCAGATTAACATCTGATAGATGCAGTTTGTCCATGATGGCACATCTTCATAATTTCATTTGGTTCATGTTCTGGTTGACAGATCTGGTAATGATATTTAGTGTGACTGTAGTGACAGCTGTCAAAGGCCTTTAATCCCACAAAAACATTGCCATGAAATTTGAATGCCCTTCACAATTGACTAACCCTGGCATCAAAGCTACGGTAAAACATGTGTCAAACAAGGTAGTCTGACCTGATGTTAAAAAAGACAGCTGCATGTGGGAGTGCTCCTGTGTGTCCTGTCAGGAAAACTAAGTTTTATGGCATGTGCCTGCAATGATCCAGGAGTTTTCTCATCCAATGACATGTTTTGCACACGTACATATGGATCTCATTGGTACATAACCCTGTGTTGACCGTCACCTTTCCTTATTTGCTACCACTGATCATTATACTAGGTGGCCAGATGCCATACTACTTGCAGATATCATGGCTCAATCTATTGCCAAGGCAACTGTGGTCACCCAGTTTTCTCACCACTGAATTCCTCTTACAGTCACCATGGACCACAGCCATCAATTTCAGGGTTCTCATTTCACTGAGCTTTTTCAACAGTCAGCATATTCATATCACAAGCTATTACCTGCCAGTAATGGCATGGTGGAGCTCATACACCATTCCCTGAAATCTGTTCTCATGTGCCATAAAAATTCTTGGACTGATTCATTGCTGTAGGCTCTGCTTGGCCTACAGAAGGCTGTATAGGATGATTTGTCTTGCTCGCTGGCACAATTGGTATTCGGTCAACAACTACATGTTTCAGGTGACTTTATTAAGCCAACACTCCCTACAGCTCGAACACAGCCGTCCTGTGACCACACAGGTTTTCTACAAAAAACTGAGTTGGTCATACAGTAACTTTGGCCTCATAACCGACAAAACTACAGACATCATCATCCTAAAACCTCAACACATATTTGGCTACATGTGATCAAAAGTATCCGGACAACCCCCAAAATATACGTTTTTCATTTTAGGTGCACTGTGCTGCCACCTACTGCCAGGTACTCCATATCAGCGACCTCAGTAGTCATTATAATTTGTGAGAGCGCAGAATGGGGCGCTTTGCGGAACCCATGGACTTCGAACGTGGTCAGGTATCACTTGTTTCATACGTGTGTACGCGTGACTTCTACACTCCTAAACATCGCTAGGTCAACTGTTTCCGATGTGATAGTGAAGTGGAAAAGTGAAGGGACACGTACAGCACAAAAGTGTACAGGCCGACCTCGTCTGTTGACTGACAGAGACCGCCGACAGTCGAAGAGCGTCATAATGTGTAATAGGCCGACATCTATCCAGACCGTCACACAGGAATTCCAAACTGCATCTGGATCCATTGCAAATACTATAACAATTAGGCGGGAGGTGAGAAAACTTGGATTTCATGGTCGAGCGGCTGCTCATAAGCCACACATCACGCCAGTAATTGTCAAACGAAGCCTCGCTTGGAGGATTGAACAGTGGAAAAACGTTGTGTGGAGTGACGAATCACGGTACACAATGTGGCAGGGTGTAGGTATGGCGAAGGCCCGGTGAACGTCATCTGCCAGCGTGTGTATTGCCAACAGTAAAATTCGGAGGCGGTGGTGTTATGGTGTGGCCGTGTTTTTCACGGAGGGGACTTGCACCCCTTGTTGTTTTGCGTGGCGCTATCACAGCACAGGCCTACACTGATGTTTTAAGAACCTTCTTGCTTCCAACTTTTGAAGAACAATTCAGGGATGGCAATTGCACCTTTCAACACGATCGAGCACCTGTTCATAATGCATGGCCTATGGTGGGGTGGTCACACGACAATAACATCCCTGTAATGGACTGACCTGCACAGAGTCCTGATCTGAATCCTATAGGATACCTTTGCGATGTTTTGGAACGCCGACTTCGCGCCAGGCCTCACCGACCGACATCGATACCTCTCCTCAGTGCAGCACTCCGTGAAGAATGGACTGCCATTCCCCCCCCCCCCCCAAAAAAAAAAAAAAAAAAAAAAAAAAAAAAAAAAACATTCCAGCAACTGACTGAACGTATGCCTGCGAGGGTGGAAGTGTCCTCAAGGCTAAGGGTGGCCAACACCGTACTGAATTCCAGCATTACCGATGGGGGACGCCACTAACTTGTTAGCCATTTTCAGCCAGGTGTCCGGATACTTTTGATCACATAGTGAATCTCTTGGCCTGCTCGATCACCTTATCTGTCTCCAACAGAGCACATATGGGACATCATGAGACGAAAAGTCCAGCGTCATCCACAACCAGCATTAACCGTCCCCTTATTGACAGACCAAGAGCTACAGGCATGGAACTCCATCCCACAAACCGACACCCACACTTGTACAACAAAATGCATGCACGTTTCCATGTTTGCTGTCAACATTCTGGCGGTTACACCGGTTATTAATGTACCAGCATTTCACATTTGCAATGGCTTATGTCACGATTACATTAACTTATGATCTTGCAATGCTTATCACTTAAATAAGTTATTTAGACAAATGTATTTCAGAAATTTCAGTACTCTACATTTACTATCTTTTGGTGTAGCGATTTTTTTCCGTCTGTATATAATGAAGCACTTTCTGAAGAAGGCGGCAGATATATCCGATAACTACATCTGCATCTACACTCTGCAAATCGTCTATACTCTCAAAATCACTGTTAAGTGCATGGCAGAGCGTACATCGCATTGTATCAGTTATTAGGGTTTCTTCCCGTTCCATTCACATATGAACTGCGAGAAGAATTATTGCATAAATGCCTCTGTGCGTGCTGAAATTATTCTAATCTTGTACTCACAATACCTATGGGAGTGGCACTTAGAGGATTTTAGTATATTTATAGAGTCATCATTTAAGGGTGGTTCTCGAAACTTTGAAAGTAGGCTTTCTCGGTATAGATTACGTCTAATTTCAAGAGTCTTAAAGTTCAGTTTCCACAGCATCTCTCTGACACTCTCGCTTGGGTGAAACAAACCTGTGAAAATTCGTGCTGCCCTTCTCCGTATATGGTCAGTATCACCTGTTAGTCCTATATGGTATGGATCCCACACATTTGAGCAATATTCTAGAATGGGTCACACGAGTGATTTTTAAGCCATCTCTTTTGCAGACTGGTTGAATTACCCCAGTAATCTACCAATAAACCGAAGTCTATAATCTGCTTTAGCCAAGACAGCCTATATGATTATTCCATTTCATACCCTTACGAAGTGTTACACCCAGGTATTTGTATCACTTGGGCGATTCCACCTGTGGGTCACTGATATTACAGTCATAAGTTACCACATGTTTTCTTACTGTGAAGTGCATTATTTTACGTTTTTGAACATTTAAAGCAAGTTTCCGATCTTTGCACCACTTTGAAATCTTATTAAGATCTGGCTGAATATTTATGCAGCTTCTTTCAGACAGTACTTCATTTTACATAACTGCATCATCTACGAAACGTCTGGGGTAAATGTTAATATTTTCAGCAAGGTCATTAATATACAACATGCACAGCAAGTGTCCGAAAACACATCCCTGGGGCACACCTGAAGTTACTTCTACATCTGACGATGACTCTCCATCCAAGATAAATATGCTACGACCTCCCTACCAAAAATTCCTCAGTACATTTAGTTATCCATTACACATTGGTGTTTATTGTTGCCACAACCACACTCATGGTCACAGATGTCAGTTTCGTTGTGGACATTCTCAAAGAGATAAGGTATTTTTTTGCCATTAGATTTACTATATTTCCATCAGGAGTGGGGATCCGAACTGTCTGTTCAAAATGTTCAAATGAATGTGAATTCCTAAGGGACCAAACTGCTGAGGTCATCAATCCATAGGCTTGCACACTACTTAAACTAACTTACACTAACTTATGCTAAGAACAACACACACACACACACATGCCCGAGGGAGGACTCGAACCTCCGGCGGGATGGGCCGCGCAATCTGTGACATGGCGCCTTAAACCGCGCGGCCACTCCGCGCGGCGAACTATCTGTTTTAGGTAGGTTTTAGAAAATGAATTTAGTAATGTTTCACAAGACATCTTGTCACGCCCATCACTATTAAAACTTTAATTTTTCCAATTGATTTTTGGATGATTAAAACCACCGATAATTACTGTACAACTGGGGAACTTACGTAACAGCGAACTGATGTTTTTTCGGTTACATTGGGAGATGAGTCTGGTGGGCGATAGATGGATGCAGTTACCATTTTTGCCCAACCCTGATACTGCGTTTTGCATGCAGCATCAAGTTCTATCTCGGTGGCTGTGAATTTCTTGTCTACTGCGACAAATACACCACCTCCATTTTCCACTGGTATACCCTTTCGACAGACACTTAAATTTTCCCCAGGAATCTCACTGCTATCAGTTTCAGATTTCTGCTAGTTTTCTCTACCTAGTATTAAGTGACCTTCATTGCTTTTCAGGTGCGCTTCAAACTCTGGCACTTAGTTGCTAATGTTTCAGCAGTTAACTAATACGATTTTAATGCGTTCGCCAGTGGTGGACATTCTTTTGGAACTTGCACCTATATCTGTGTGTCTCCTGCCGCTGTCGTTATTTGGACTAGATGGACGGTCGCCGCAATATAAAAGATCCTTGTATACATACCACAGCTTTCAAACTGGTGAAAAGCCCGCATCTCGTGGTCGTGCGGTAGCGTTCTCGCTTCCCACGCCCGGGTTCCCGGGTTCGATTCCCGGCGGGGTCAGGGATTTTCTCTGCCTCGTGATGGCTGGGTGTTGTGTGATGTCCTTAGGTTAGTTAGGTTTAAGTAGTTCTAAGTTCTAGGGGACTGATGACCATAGATGTTAAGTCCCATAGTGCTCAGAGCCATTTGAACCATTTGAGCCAAACTGGTGAAAAGGTTGTCAACTAAATTTAAATATTCAAAAATGTAGAACTATATACTTCACAAAACATAAAATGTAGCATTCTCTGCACACAGTATCAAACTACAGGAATCATTCAGCTCGTACAGATACCTGGGTGTAACAATTTCTGGGGATATGAAATCCAATCATCACGTATTCTCCTTCTTAGGTAAAGTGGGTATCATACTTTTGTTCATTAGTAGCAGCCGGCCGCTGTGGCCGAGCGGTTCTAGGCGCTTCAGTCCGGAACCACGCGCCTGCTACGGTCGCAGGTTCGGATCCTGCCTCGGGCATGGATGTGTGTGAAGTCCGTAAGTTAGTTCAAATGGCTCTGAGCACTATAGGACTTAACTTCTGAGGTCATCAGTCACCTACAACTTACAACTACTTAAACCTAACTAACCTAAGGACATCACACACATCCATGTCCGAGGCAGGATTCGAACCTGCGACCGTATCGGTCGCGCGGTTCCAGACTGCAGCGCCTAGAACCGCTCGGCCACACCGGCCAGCCCTTAGGTTAGTTAGGTTTAAGTAGTTCTAAGTCTAGGGGACTGATGACCTCATATGTTAAATCCCATAGTGTTTAGAGCCATTTGAACCATTAGTAGGATGCTAGGAAAATACCGCCCGTCTGCTAAGAAGACTGCGTACAGAACACCCATTCGATCCATCCTGGAGTTTTGCTAAAGTGTGAGGTACCCGTACCGAATAGGTCGAAGAGAGGGTACCGAAAGCCTTCTGTCCTGTGTGGTCTAGGTAGAAACTGTTTATTGCCTGTTGATCCGGTGGGTACACCGAATCACGGGTAAACGAAAACAGATTCCTGCAAGACCACAACAGGCTAAAAATAGAGATGGGGCCCCTCCACGCCCGCACCAACGTGGTGACCAAACCAAAAGTCCTACTGTCACCTCCGTAAACATGTTAGTTGTCTAATAAGTGGATCACAGGATGCTGGGCTGTGATGTTGTCCGTGCGTCTGGGTAAGGCTACGCATTAACACAGTCCATCAGGTGATAGATAGTGGACGAAACGCGAGTGAGGGTAGCGATTTGAAGAGCAGAGGGAAAAAAGTGCCATGGCTCGTGCCGTGGGAAAAAAACCTCTGCGACAGTGGGATGGGTACTAAGAGCAGTAGTGGCTTACTAACTGCGATAGCTCATGCAAGGTTGGATTTGTTAGTATAGGTATCATGCATCATTACCGTGACAAGCGATGGCGACGTGTCCCAGTTGCTGCAGGTGCTACATTCCTGGAACAATCAAGATCGTTATACAGTAGTGGGAGATCGGCCATAGATCATCTCACTGTGTGGGGGATGTGTGGAGCTTGTTTGCATGCAGTGTACGGTACGGCTTCCCTGTGTGGTGCCAGTTATTCGACAGTGTATTTCAGCTGGATATCCAGTAATGGCGTCTGATTAACAGGGGCTCGCCTGTGCCGTTATGTTTGCGTATGCTTGGCCATAGATGTTATGTCCTTACAAGTATGTCTTTTGGTCTTTTATGTTTCCATCTATGGTTGTGGTCGTAGTTCCCCAGATTCAGAATAAACGGGTTCTGCGAATGTCTGGAGTTTCTGTATAGTCTTGTGGTGAGTTTGTGGATTACCTCCGTGAGAGTCTCAAGTCGGTATTCCCGGTGAAGGTACGCGATGCGTGTGTATCGTGGAGCATTGCTTATGATTTTGAGTACTTTGTTTTGTATGAGCTGCAGGCGTGTAGGCGCAGCGTATCCCCAGACAGCAGCTGCGTACGTCATCAGGGGTCGGATAAGTGTCATGTACATGGACCTCGACACCCTTCTGTTCAGCGTGCTACGCCTGTTGAGCATGGGATAGAGCTGTTTGAGCCTCGCGCTAGCTCGGTTGGTCATGTGTTGTATGTGGTCCCCCCAGAGTAATTTCCGGTCCAGCCAGACACCGAGGTATTTGACTTTCTCGCGGAAACGTATTGGACGTGCATGTAGGGTTATTGGTCTGCAGTAGCGGTGTTTGCGCAGTTGCTTCGGTCTTCTAGTGAACAGAACGGCTTCGCACTTGTCGACGTTTACTCTAACACGCCATTTCTCCAACCAAGGCTCGGCCACTCTGAGTGCAGTCTGTAGGCGTGACGTAATGTTTGATGGTTTCCAATCTTGCGCAAGGATGGCTGTGTCATCCGCGTAGATTGTCATCATTGTGTTGTGTGTGGTTGTGAGATCGTTTATGTAGAGGTTAAACAATAGGGGCCCTGGGATGCTTCCCTGGGGTACTCCCGCGTGTATACCGTGTCGTGTTGATTGTTTTCCCTGCACGTCAGTGTTGAAACTCCTGTCTGTGAGGTATGAGTGTATTAGACGCAGCAGCCCGTCGGGGAATCCCGCGTCGCTGAGTTTGCGGATGAGGCCGTTGTGCCATAGACGGTCGAAAGCCTTTTCGATGTCCAGGAACACTGTCCCTGTAGCTTTGTTTATGTTGAAGCCATGTGTTATATGTTCAACGACCCGTAGGAGTTGTTGTGTTGTGGAGTGGTGATTCCTGGAGCCGAATTGCTCCGGTCTCAGGATGTCATTTGTTATGCAGTGCCTAATGATGCGTTTGAGAATCACCCTCTCAACAATCTTCCTGAACATCAGGACCTTGGCCGTCTTCCAAAAGGCGGGGAAGTGTTGGTGTTTTAGTATGGCATTCCTTATGTGTGTTAGGTACTCAGTTGCTTTATCCGTGAACTCCTGGAGGACACGGTTCTGAATGCCATCATGACCAGGGGCTTTCCTAGCAGCGGAATGCATTATGGCCCAGGAGACTTCGGCTGTGCTAGCATGTCGAATGTCGTCGCGCGATGGTTGGGCTAGAATGCGTGTAACCTCTTGGTCAGTAGCAAGTGTGAACACTGGATCTGATGGTACCAGGTTCGGTGTGAATGACGCTGCGAGTGTTCGAGCCATTAGTTCTGCTTTCTCGTCCGCTGAGTATGCAGGTCCGTCAGGCCCTTGAAGCGTTGGGGTGTATATTTTCTCCCTGGTGAAGTGTCGGGCTAGTTGCCACACGCCAGGTCGTGCGGTGTCCAGCCCTTCGAGTTTTTGATTCCACTGTTGTGTTCTATGTGTTTGTATTTTATCGTGTATGATGCCCTGTAGTCTGTTAATGTGCCGTTTGAAGTACGGACGCCCGGTGCGCTGCCATTGTCTCCTGAGGCGATTCCTCATTGAGATTAGGCCCAGGATTTCCTTGGGCAGGGCCGCACTGCGTTGTTGTGAGGTGCGATCAGGTATGGTGCCTGCCATTGCGTCCCGGACGGCGTTAGCGAGGGTTTCTACTGCCTCGTCAATTTGTCCTGTTTCGTTAATTTCGTGTATAGGTGGGATGTGGCTATCAAGCGTTTGCTTGAACAATGTCCAATTCGCACGCCCGTAGTCCAACATCTTGCGTTGTTCCGTGTGCTGCAGTGTTTCCTCACTGTATAGTATTACAGGTTGGTGGTTTGAGGGCAGATCGTTTTCAACGGCAATGTTGAGTGTCGCTGTAATGCCCTTGATGAGGGCCATATCTATCACGTCTGGCCTGTGTCCCCTTTGATAGGGAATGTGCGTCGGTTCAGTCGGCGCTAGTATAATGTAGTTTCTGCCTAGCGAATGTTCGTACAGTTTTTTGCCGTTGGGATTTCGTATGCGTGAATTCCATTCTGGGTGTTTTGCGTTCAGATCTCCAGCGACTATTACTCGCGGTGAAATGTTGAGTAATGTGCTGATATCGCGTGTTGAGATGCCTACAGGGCTGTTGTATACCGATATCAGTGTGGTGTAGGCTCCGTTGAACTTGACTGTGACGGCCGTAGCCTCGATTTTTTCCAGTTCAGGGAGCTCTATGTTTGTGTGCTCAATGTCTTTGTGTATGACGATTGCAGTTCCACCTGCAACGGCGTCGCCCGGTCGGTCGGTACGATAGACACAATAGCCAGGAAAGTTTAATTGTTTGTGCGGTTTAAGTTTAGTCTCGCTCAGTAGCGCGACAAGGATTCAAAAATGGCTCTGAGCACTTTGGGACTTAACAGTAGTGGTCATCAGTCCCCTAGAACTTAGAACTACTTAAACCTAACTAACCTAAGGACATCACACAACACCCAGCCATCACGAGGCAGAGAAAATCCCTGACCCCGCCGGGAATCGAACCCGGGAACCCGGGCGTGGGAAGCGAGAACGCTACCGCACGACCACGAGATGCGGGCGACAAGGATTCCCTTGCGCTCCATGAACGCGGCAAATTCTGCCCTTTTGTTGTGGATCGAGTCTGCATTCCAGAACAGGATCTGTGATAGTGTATGCGGGTCTGCGTTATGGGCCGGGTGTGGTATATTATTCATGTAAGAGTGTGAAAGAGTGTTGTGATGGCAGTGTGTATGACAGCCCAGTATTGCCCGGGTTCGGCGCTCATGAGCTGGGTGATGAGTGTAGTGACGGCCGTCAGCACCTTGGTAAGGATTTGAACGGTCGTGTGTCGGGGGAATAGTGTTTCCAGTATTCCCCCAGGTGGTGTGTTGGTGTTGGGTGTGGCAGCGTGAGGTGCTGTTGTGGAGTTAGCGGCCGCTTGTGCGGGTATTGGTGTGTTGTTAGGAGCGGCATTTGTGCTTTGTGACAGAGGTTGTGGCGCCTGTGTTACTTCTGTGGTGAGGGGGATGGTAGTGTGAGTTACAGTCTCGGTGTCTTGTTGACTGTTTTCCTGTGTGTTGCTGTTCTGTTGTTGCTGTGTGGCCTGTTGTGGTGATTTCGTGTTCCCCGCCCTGTGTTTGCGTGTACGTCTATTCCTCCTCTGGGCTTGGGGTTCGGGGGGTTCTTGTGTGGGTGTGTTTTCCTGTATATGGTGCGTTTCTTCGCAGCACGTGATTTCCGGGAGTGGGGTCGTGTTGTTTGGGGGCATAAGTGTTGGTACCGATGCTTGTTGGGTTTCAGGTGTTGCCTGTGGCTGTTGTGTGGCTGTTGCAGCGGTTGTTTCACGTGTGTGTGTAGGGCGCTGAGGTTCCGCAGCCTGTGCCGTTCCGCCAGGGCGTGCAACCGTGGCAAACGTTACGCCGTTCCTTACTGGGTTCGGCGCTGGCCTTGGGCGTGGTATGTCGTACAGTACCCTGCTTTTGTCTTGTTTTCGCTTCAGCGCCTGTTTGTATGAGTTGCACTGTCTGAAGTTTGCCGCATGGGGCCCACCGCAGTTGGCACAGCGTCGCTGGTTTGGCTGTGTTTGTGTGCAAGTGTTGGATCTGTGATTGCCAGCGCATCCGCGGCAGCGAGTTGCCAGGCCGCAGCGGAGGGCCGAGTGGCCGAACCGCTGGCAGTTGTTGCATTGTTGGGGGACGTTGGGTGGTTTGTAAAGTTCTACACGTACGTCCATCCGCAGAAAGCTCTTTATCTGCAGGATGGCGCGGGAATCAGCCGAGTCGGCTAACTCAACCATGTAGTGTGGTAACGGTGCGTGTGTACGGAACTCTGTCATCCGGGAGGCACTTTTACAGTCGAATCCCAGATAACAAAGGGCCGCATGTACTGTCTCGTTGGGGGTACTGGGATCCACTCCCTTGATCACGTACTGCTGGGTTCTCTCGTCCAGCGTTCTGTACGTGTAATGTTCGATCTTACGATCTTTGAGGAAGGTCAGAAGATCATTATATTAGTTGTCTGTGGCAACGTAGTGTGAGGCCCTATCCCCCGAGTACTTTGCATGTAATGTGCTGTTTATGTGCCTTTCCGCGAATGCAGTGTTAAGGGCACTAAGGTTCCCATAGTTTTGTATAACGACTGGGGGGAAACCAGTCTTGTGATGTGTGGGCACCGCCGTGGCTTTGTGTGCTTTGTTGTTGTTCGCCACAACTGTGTTTGCGTTTTGCTTTGTGTTAATGTTGCTAGCCTGAGGTGAGCTAGTGGGTGTAGGCAACAGCGCCTTTCGGTTGCCTAGCGAGTTTGGTTGCTCGCTTGTTTGTGCTGGTGTTTTTTTGGGTCTGCGTTTCGGGCCCTCCACCTGCCAGGGCTCTGTGTAGTGGTTTTCTGTGTCCACATCCGCCGCCGCTGCCTCGGTCTCTTGAGGCTGCGGCGTCGGTGGGAGAATGGTACATGACTGTCCAGTGACAGGTGAGTGTAAAGTGATGTTGAGTGTAGTTGTTTTGGTGGGAGAGACGTCCGCCCCGAAAAGTTCGGTGATTAGGCGGCGCGACTCGAGCTGCTTTTGCGCTTTCGCGCCAAGCTGTCGAGCGTCGCCAGCCGCTCCCTTGCCTTCGGTAGCGGGCGGGGCGCGAGTTTCGGCGGGTGCAGTCGATCCTCGCGCCTCGTGTGTTGCAGTCTTGCTGCGGGTGACAGCAGGGGAAGTGCTAGTAGCGTCCGCCATCTTGCACTTAGGATTATTTATTGGGTGGGAAGGGGGAAGCGACAATTTTGCTTTTCTCGATAGGCGAGAGAAGTGTCTCTTGTTCCCTATTGAAGTGGGTGGTCCCTACTTTACGCTAACATGCGCTGTTCGTGCAAGCGCGGCACTTAAAGGAGGTGCGCAAGAAGAATGGCGTGCAGCATGCGGGCTTGGTCCCGTGAAGGAGCCCTGGTACTACCTCAGAGTCCCTAAAAGAACGTGAGAATCACGTTGGGTAACCGGAGGCTACCGGGAGCTACGAGCCGAAGCTCTTTCGCGGCAGTCCGCGACTGGTTGCGCGGCTTTGTGTCGAAGGGGAGCGAGCTCAGCCCTTCGGCACTCGGCCGGTTGCCGCTGGGCGGCTCCGCCGCGAGCGGCTGATGCGCACTCCCCGGGCGCTGTCGGGCCAAGGTTGCTGCCGGGCGACTGGCTGCGGAGCGCTGGTAGCGGCCGGCTGGAGGGGGTTACAGTCGCGTGTATCTCGGCAGTGACTCCTTACGACGGCGGTCCGCAGCCGCCTATTGTGGCCTTAATACCTCTGACATGTCCACGTCTATGCTAGGCGGGGAATCCGCATCACCGTCGGATACATAAGAAAGTAAACAAGAGAGACCCCCGCGAGCACGCAGAAGTGCCGCAACACGACGTACCATGGACTCGACTAATATCTGAAGTAGTGCTGGAAGAAACTGACACCGTGAATCCTGCAGGGCTGTCCGACCATAAATCCGTAAGAGTACGAGGGGATCGAGATTTCTTCTGAACAGCAAGTTGCAAGGCATCCCAGATATGCTCAGTAATGTTCATGTTTGGGGAGTTTGGTGGCCAGCGGAAGTGTTTACACTCAGAAGAGTGTTCCTGGTGCCACTCCGTAACAATTATGGACGTGCGGGATGTCGCATTGTCCTGCTGGAATTGGCCAAGTCCGTCGGAATGCATAATGTAGGTGATCAAACAGGATTCTTACTTATGTGTCACCTGCCAGAGTCGTATCTAGACGTATCAGGGGTCCCATATCACTCCAATAGCACACGCCCCACACCATTACAGAGCCTCCAACAGCTTCAACAGTCCCCTGCTCACATGCAGGGTCCATGGATTCATGAGATTGTCTCCATAACTGTACGCGTCCATCCACTCAATTCAATTTGAAACGAGACTTGTCCGACCAGGCAACATGTTTCCAGTCATCAACAGTCCATTGTCGATGTTGATGGGCCCAGGCGATGCGTAAAGCTTTGTGTCGTGCTGTCATCAGGGGTACACGTGTGGGTCTGCGGCTCCGGAAGTCAGTAACGATGATGTTTCGTTGAATGGTTCGCTCGCTGACACTTGTTGATGGCCGAGCATTGAAATCTGCAGCAATTTACGGAAGGATTGCACTTCTGTGGCGCTGAAAGATTCTCTTCAGTCGACGTTGGTCCCGTTCTTGCAGGATCTTTTTCCGGCCGCAGCGATGTCGGAGATTTGATGTATTACCGGATTCCTGATATTCACGCTACACTCGTGAAATGGTCGTACGGGAAAAGCCCCACTTCATCGCTTCCTCGGAGATGTGTCGCATCGCTCGTGCGCCGACTTTAACGCCACGTTCAAACTCACTTAAATCTTGATAACCTGTCACTGTAGCAGCAGTAACCGATCTAACAACTGCACCAGACACTTGTTGTCTTATATAGGTGTTGCCGATCGCAGTGCCTGCTTATGTATCTCTGTATTTGAATACGCCTGCCTAAACGAGTTTCTTTAGCGCTTCAGTGTAATTAAAACTGGCTTAAAGTCGTTTAAGCAATCGTTCTTTTGCGCTGATCGCAAATGGAACGCGAAGGAACATTAATGCGAGGTACCCTCTGCCACACACGACATAGTGGTTTGCAAAATATAGATGTAGATGTAGAAATCGTATCATACTGCATTTCTGTCCGTGACAAAGTGATTATCACTTATTGTGTTCCTTCCAGTCCATTCGCGTACTGGGGTGGTGAGCAGGAACAGTGAGAGCTTAAATGCTTCTGTGGGCGCCGTAATTGGTATAATATTATCTTCGCGGTCGCTGCAGTAGGTGGCTGTCGTGCGTTCCTCGATTCCTCACTTAAACCTAGTTCTTGCAACATCGTAGTTAAGCTTCCACGGAACAGTTAGCGTTTATTTCCAAGTGTCTGTAAGTTCTGGCTTTTCAGCTTATCGCCAGCCGCTGTGGCCGAGCGGTTCTAGACGCTTCAGTCCGGAACCGCGCTGCTGCTACGGTCGCAGGTTCGAATCCTGCCTCGGGCATGGATGTGTGTGACATCCTTAGGTTAGTTAGGTTTAAGTAGTTCTAAGTCTAGGGGACTGATGACCTCAGATGTTAAGTCCCATAGTGCTCGGAGCCATTTGAATTTTTTCAGCTTATCCGTGACGCTCTCCGGAGGTTGAAACAAACCTGCGACTATTCGTGCTGCCCTTCTTAGTGTAGTTTCAATCTTCCCTGTTAATTCTATTTGGTTCTGGTCCCACACAGTTGAGAAATATTCTAGAATGGGTCACTAACATGTTGTCTAAGTAGTCCCCTCTGTAGACAGATTGTTTTTTTCCAGTACTCTATCAATGAACCGAAGTTTACCATCTGCTGTGTCCACAACGGAGCCAATGGGTTCGTCTCATTACGATTCCATACAGTTTACATGATTTGACTGATTCCGATTGTATTTCACTGATATTATAGTCTATTTTTGTTTTGTAAAGTGAAAAATTTTACATTTCGGAATATTTAAACGAGTTGCCAATCCTTACGTCACATTGAAATGTTCCCAAGGTCCAACTGAATATTTGAGTACTTTTTTCCAGACGGCAATTCGTGGTGTACAACTGCAATGTCTGCAATAAATCTCATTAACAGACAACGTGAACAGCAAGAGTTCCAACACACTTTCTTGGGGCAGGCCTGATGATTCCTCAGCCAAGATAATGTGAAACGTCCATTCGATTGAGAAATCCTCAATGCAGTTATAAATTTCCCTTTATATCCCATATGATCGTAAATTCTTTACAAGTTATTTTCGGTAGGGGAGAGTGTTATACCTGAAGGTAGGAAGACATGATGTTTCCTGGCCAGTGAGTCAATCTAATGACTGATTTTAGAATCACACTAGAAACCGCCATGAGCACCATCCGGCATTTTCTGCTGTTTTTATCGTTGCGCGACATGACATTGTGCTTAGTGCAGCATTTGTAAATATCACGAGTTCGACATATTTATATCCTGTAACGTAATGAAGCTATTTGGAGGATATTGTTGTTTCTTCAGTTACAGATTTTTTTAGATGAGCAAAATTCAGTATTTCTCAAAACTAGTTATATAATAAATATTTTAAAAATTTTTAAAAATACTTTTAAAATATTCTAAACAACTTTTTGGTAGCCGCATTGGCTGTTAGCAGTTTCTTTATTTCAGGACCATTTAATCACATCTTCAGGTGTATATATCTATGATTAAATATAATATGAATTTTAAGATATAATAATGGTAACAATAAGGCAATTAACTAGGACAGGGGAACAAGTACTCACATAAGTAATTTAATAGCGGTTCGTTAAAATACACCGGTCTCTCAACGTTCGGATGATTTTCAAATTTCCGGAACCGCGTAAATTGGATGGTTACAGGAAGAAACATCAAAAATTTTAATGAGTAGTAGCAGGCGAAGGCAATGTAGCCGCGGGTATGGGCCTCAAACAGGACTGGAATAAGACCACGCAAGAAAACTGTACGGAATAAACCTGTGTTTGGATAGAAAAATATAAAGACTCACCAGTGATGAAAAATTAACAGATTCCCGCAAAAGCCACACGGTGGAGACTTGACTGTGCTTGAAGTTGGAAGGCCAGGCCACGAAACGGCTGGCGCGCAATGTGCCCTAGAGAAGCTGCCGACGAGAGACACGAAAATATACCGCTGCAGGGTGCAAGAATGGAGACGGAAGACACACGATTACGTACCAAACGACGGCTGGGAACCGTTATAAAATAAATTTAGAATGAAAAAGACAGTGAGTAAAACGGGAAATATGTAGAGGGGAATTACAGGGCACGCGGGAAAAGCCGTTAAGGTAACACTGAAATTAGAAGTACCGTAGAAACTTCCTTTGATAAAATATTAATAATCTAAAGATTACAGAGTGACCTATAAAAATGGTTACAATTGCAACTAAAACCATTAGAGGGACATATTAAATAGAGAGAAGTAATCGTTCCATAGTCATAAAATAGTCCTAGTCATAGGTAGTACAAATACATCCGTTGGCATGTTGTGGTGGGAACTGAAACTTCCTGTAGTACATGATCAATATGAAATTGCAGTGTGATTTATAAAATGGTTTAAACCATTTAGGGGAACGGTTAAACGGAGACAAATAACCGCACCATACTCATAAATTAATAATAGGCGTAGGTAGTACAAATGCATATAAAGATGGGCTGTCAAAGGGAACTGATCTATATAAACGGTGTAACTGTAAAAAAACAAAAAAAAATCCCTCATTAGGGGAACAATTAAAGGGAGACAAGTAACCGCTACATAGTTAGCACTCCGTCTTCAAGCCACAAGTGGCCCATCGAGACCATCCGACCGCCGTGTCATCCTCAGTTGAGGCTGCGGATAGGAGGGGCGTGTGGTCAGTACACCGCTCTCCCGGTCGTTATGATGGTTTCCTTTGACCGGAGCCGCTACTATTCGGTCGAGTAGCTCCTCAATTGGCATCACGAGGCTGAGTGCACCCCGAAAAATGGCAACAGCACATGGCGGCCTGGATGGTGACCCATCCAAGTGCCGGCCACGCCCGACAGCGCTTAACTTCGGTGATCTCACGGGAACCGGTGTATCCACTGCGGCAAGGCCGATGCCAACCGCTAAATAGTCATAACTTAATACTAGACACAGGTAGTGCAATACATATAGCGGTGGACTGGTAAAGGGACCATAAACTGTAAGGACCACTATGCAAAAATAAAACGAAAAACGATACCTAAAGGAAGAACTTATGGTGAAAAACTGGGGGAGAGAGGAAGGTACAGACAGTCAAAATTTGGGAGAGTGACTGTTTTAAAGAGTGACAAATATGAACCTCCTCCAGTACATTCTACATCTATACCCTGCAAACTACAGTCAAGTGCATGGCATAGGCTACATCATAGTGTACCAGTTTTTAGGGTTCTTTCCCGTTCCATTCACATATGGAGCCCGGCGAGAATGATTGTTTGAAGGCTTCTATGCGTGCTATAATTGTTCTAATCTTATCCTCGCAATCTCTGTGGGAGCGATACGTAGGGGCTGTAGTATATTCCTCGAGTCATCATTTACAGCCGGTTCTTGAAACTCTGTTTACGTTTACCTTGAAGAATCTGCTAGTTCAGTTTCTTCAGTATCTCTGTGACACTCAAACGAACCTGTGACCATTCATGCTGCCCTTCTCTTGAGAGGCACCCACATGCCTTGCTCATACTGTGGCATCAAGCAGTCAGGCCTGCAAGATGAGTGATCTGCCAAGCGAGTGGATTCATTCTTATTTATCGAGTAACATGAACTCTCGTACTCACAATTAAGTTACAAGTTATCCTCCTATATGATTAATACGCAACGGAAACACGCATCTGACTATCAGTAATTTACAGAATTCTGACTGTACACTACGCACTGGCAATACCACATTTTCTTTCTATTTTTATTTAACGGCTTTTGTCAACACGTGGCCACCGCACTGAATATGAATAGCGCACACATTATAAATTCGGGACATTATGACAACATACAATTCGAAGGAAAAGTCCACCAATCTTTTTCTTTTCACTATCTTATTTATTCCGATAAATTCTCTAACCTAAACACACAAATTCTATAACCTACAACAATAACACATGAGAAATTCCGCCCAGTGGGCATGGCTTTACATTGGTGAATCTCTATATTATGGTCTCGTAATTATTTAACGCTACAGTGCACTTTCTGGATAGGATGGTGGATCTTTTATTATTTCTCACACTTCGACTCTCACAATCATCATCACGAAACTATCCTCCAGACCGAGCAGTACAGAAGGAACAAGCATAACCCACTAATCTTTTGAAACTACCTTGTTACTCTCCCATGCAAACCACACATACGCAAATTACATGACATACACCACACTACAATATGAAATACTACACAGGGAATGGTCACAACATGATCACTTTCAGCTTCCCCACTTCAATTAATGTTTATCCCAGTTTCACACGACACTGCCCCACTTCGTAATTCTACTTTCCTACTATGAACTCTGGAGATATTTGCACGTCTTCCTGTGCAATGCAAGCCAAGTGGCGTTGCTGGATAGACGGCCGACTCACCTTGCTTCTCTCTCAGAGTTTGAATCTAGCGTCACACGGAATCATATCACGCAAAGTAATATTAAGAACGTATTCATCACACACGCGAGTCCTCAACTGATACCATTGACGAGTACTTCTCTTTATCTTTTGTCTCATACACAGTTTGAGACTCACACAGTACTCACCACGTGGAAGTACTCGTCTCTAATTTCAAGTCCTGCACACGCCATTTCTTAAATATTTCAATTTATTGTACACACGCTAGAAATTCAGATTAACTTAAGCACACGGAAGTATTTCAACTTATTGCTACACGTGGTTTCATTGTGACCGTTGGTCACTTCCGAAGATTACTACAATCCCATTAATATTACCTGCCTGACACTTAATTCTCCCCACAAAAGTTCCTGAAATAGAGAAATTATTATTTCAATCTACTCTTAAATATTCCACATGCATACCATGTCTCCACCCTTTTGTCATTACGGAGCACAACTAAAAAAGGTCTTAACAGCACACGTTCTCTAGGTCATCTCGCACCTCTGTCGAGGTGGGGGAAGACCATGCTACCGTATTGGTCAGCCACATTTCAGGCGCTCAAAGCTCACGTAAATTTCATCTCTTTGGTCCCACCAAAGGTGGCCAAAGGATCGACTCAAAGATGATCATATATTCACATTCACTATCTGCGGTTAGCAGACGACCATACATTCATTCATTTCACAGATCTCACCAAACTGGATGTAGGGATTTACTTTGTGGGAGTGCACATGTGATAAATTAAATAAATAAATTGTCATTCTTTCCCACACTGGTATCCGGCTTCGCTGTATTAATTGAAATTGAGTTATTTTTACAAAAAAAAGTGTTGTTCTGACAAGAATATTGAAGTATGTTGTACCTATTTTCAATGTCGGGCGGTACTGTACCCTTTCACCACCGGCTACCCATGCAGAAAAAATGGCATGGTACTATCCTTGCAATGCGAGGGTAGTTCAGAATATTTTTTTAAGAAAGCTGTATTAGAACAAACTTAGCAAGTCATGAAAATAACCAGGAGGAGACCTTAGCCCCTGGTGACCTCAAATAGCCGACCAAATGCTGTTACTTTACCAAATTATTGACACAGTTGTTCCATTATTGTACTCTCCACAATCCGGAGTAACGTACACATACAAATTCACAACAATCCACATGACAAATAAAACATTACATCGTACAAAAAAAAATAGTGTTGAGGTAAAAATTTGCTTAGTTACTGGGATCTTCGTTATTTTTATGAGTAATCCAAACTTCACTAATTCTATGACAAATAAAATAAATTCTAATTGTACTCATGAAATTTTAAATAGCTCACCGTCCAAACACAGAACAAGTAATCTGACATTCATAAATTGCGTTGTAATAATCTTTACACGGCAATGTCTAAATACAAAACAAAATCAAAAAAAGAAAAAAATTGCGTACACTAGTTACACGTAGAAGTCAGGCTCCATATCAATACATGCAATAAATAGTTAGCAATAAGTGCTTGAATCCACCAGTAGCTCTCGTATCTTACTCTACTGCTCATTTCTCTGTTGTCACACATTTAGATGACAAGAACTTGCATTTCGACTAGCCTTCGTTACACTTTAATGTGAAATATCACCACTGTGATAATGCAAATAAGTGGCTTCAGTCAACACACCAACAAGATTATTACTGTCCACGACATCAAAATGCATCAATTAATTCCGATATTTGTTGTGCAATGCAAACTCTTCTCCCCTGTGACAACCTTACTGATCAATGCTACAAGAGCCGCTACGTTAGTATTACGCCACTGGCTAATAATTAAAGCATCATTGTACCAAATATTCTAATAAACATGCTACGTGACCTTGATAACCCAGAACAAACAAAAAAAACACTAACTATTCTAAACATAAATGTTAATGAAATACAATTACACTTGCTGTCCCTTCAGGAATGAAACTTATAAAAAAATTTACACAATTACAAGTACAAATACATTATTCCCTATCTTGCGAATCACACGGAATCATTTCATTCTGTGATTTTCTTGGGGTCTAAAAAGTTGCTGACAGGTTCCCTAGAAACACTGTCTCGGTGTCAAAGCTCTCCCATGGTTACCCGGACGAAAGTCTTTAAGTCACTCAAATCGGCATTTTGAACACGCACTGAACAGTAAACTGTACCTCGCATTAAACACAAATGTCATAGTCACTCTCAGCGTACCATCCACATGAATCTGGTCGTCCAGAAATGGCCCTACAACTACTATTACCCACGGTTCTGCCCTTTCAGTTCATGGTGTAATTAAAAGTCGTAAGTTCCAACAAACAGCACTTATTCCCACACCAATTAAAGAAATGTCTCCCACTACAAACGCAAATGTCAATGTCCCACTCTAGTTTCTTGCATTCATACAATAATTAGTCACCAAACGACAACTGTCCTCTTCAAGAATACCAAGCGTCCCACATGCAATTCACGAAGCACACTTAACAAGTCACTGCCAAAAGTTTATGGATCCCACCGTTCAGTGGTCAAGACAAAACAAAACGATCGTCCTGTCTGCTAATGACAAAATCTTTTCCACCACTCACAACGTGGAAACACCAGTCCTTCACTTTCCACGTTATGGAGACACACGAGCAGTCATCTTGTTTCACGGCTCCACAGTCCAATACTAGTTAATAGTAGCTGGTAAAAAATGCCCGCCGGACTCTGCCGCGCGTCGTTCATTCTGCCGTCGCTCCGCCGTTGAGCAGAAGAAACCACCCGCTGTTGCCTCTGCGGGATACTTTCCCCAGTCGTAAGGGTGGCGGAACTTATGAATGGCCAGTGGTACGTGCGTGTCGCCCCAGGCCGTTGACCTGCTGTAGCGGGCGCGTGGAGTGTACCCCGACCGGCAGTGGAGTGGGGAGTGCCGCAGCTCTGTCGCCCGTCGCCATGGCGACGTCAGCTCGGCCCTGCTAGCGGTATGGGCGCGTTCTGCATAGCATCTCAGCGCTATGACACCCAATCAGTCAGACCCTTCCGTGCATCTCGCAACATTACAGACAAAAGGATATTCTTACAGTATTTAAATACTCATTGATTACATGTATGATCTATTAGATACATTGGTAATAAAAGAATCTTTGTTCTAAAAAACATAAAATTATACACCCTAGTTTTCTACACATACCACATCAACATTTATCCCTTTTCTATATACAGCCCACACTTGTGCTATTGATTGTACCTGTCGTCCGCCCGCATCTCGTGGTCGAGTGGTAGCGTACTAGCTTCTCACGCCCGGGTTCCCGGGTTCGATTCCCGGCGGGGTCAGGGATTTTCTCTGCCTCGTGATGGCTGGGTGTGCGCCGGCCGAAGTGGCCGTGCGGTTAAAGGCGCTGCAGTCTGGAACCGCAAGACCGCTACAGTCGCAGGTTCGAATCCTGCCTCAGGCATGGATGTTTGTGATGTCCTTAGGTTAGTTAGGTTTAACTAGTTCTAAGTTCTAGGGGACTTATGACCTCAGCAGTTGAGTCCCATAGTGCTCAGAGCCATTTGAACCATTTGATTTGATGGCTGGGTGTTATGTGCTGTCCTTAGGTTAGTTAGGTTTAAGTAGTTCTAAGTTCTAGGGGACCGATGACCATAGATGTTAAGTCCCATAGTGCTCAGAGCCATTTGAACCATTTTGTACCTGTCGTCCCTCATACAAAACATGAAAGTGTAAAAAAAAAAAACAAAAGGAATAATAAGCAATCTATACAGCTCATAATTACAATATCAAATAGTAGGCTACTCTAACATCCTATCACAGTGAAAATATTAGAAACTGTTTATTCTAAAACTACAATATACAATGAACCTTTGTGCTTGTGACAGACTGAAATTAATACCCCTTGAAAGTGTTCTAACAAAAAAATAAGAACTAATCTACACAGCTCACAATTACCTACCACATGTTATTAAATAATAAACTACTTTAACATCCTAACACAATAAACATTTTAGAAACTTATGACTCTAAATCTACAACATACAATGCACCTTTGTGCTTGTGACAGACTGAAATTAGTATCTCTTTATATATTTTACATTTTATTATATATAACAACATTCCTAGTACACGTGTGTACCATCCACATGTCAGATCCTGACCTGCCATCGAGGTTCATCCCAATCAAACAATAAAACACAATAATGTTTTAGTTATTGATCGGTAGCATCCCCTTTACAGGAGTGTGCGCATTGATCACACTACTCTACGACTCGCACTCACCAGACATCACATTTTCCTTCTCGTTCAATCCATACACTAACAGAATAGGTCTAGAAGTCAGCTAACCTTAACACCACCACTCTCACGACAACATACCATACCTTTGCTCCCTTATACTCAACCACATAACACATGAAGCTGTTTCGGAGATAGCATTCCAGTCTCCGAATTCGTCCTTTCACTCTGGCACCTCTCTCCATCGGCTTACCTCTGCATTCACTTTACCGATTATTCATCCTGCTAAATATCAACTTAGAATTGCGACATTTCATCTAAGAACAAAAAATACACGAATTATTCATCCTGCAAAATAACTGTACACATTCTTGGTACCGTTTTGATTAGTTATACTGGTACCAGGCTTCAACAACAACAACAACAAAAATTATTTTTTTTCACATAGCAACTGTTATGGTAAGAATTAGATTTACACTTATATTACATCTTATGTCAGTATTCCACAACGTTCACCATCTGGATCTCATACTCCCTTTATGTCCCTTCACATTGTGCAGTTGTCCTCATCTCTTCATTCGTATTTCGGCTCTCCGTCCGTCCATTACTCCATTTCCTGGTCTTCCTTCGCCATTGGCATCAATCTCTATTGCAGCATACACAGGCCTCTCTGTAACATACATCTAAGACATCTAATTCTACTCCCCTTTATTTACCACTGTTTCATCACGTCGAATCTCTATTTATTAATCACACTGCTTCACGTCGCTTCTCTCCTTAAATATCACCTTTATCCACTACTATTTATCACGTCGCTTCTCTATCTACCATCTTTATCCACTCATTAATCATCACGTCGTTTCTGCTTGATCCTTATTCATATGACAAAAAATACGTACATACACCACTCTGTCGACTCCTGTTCATGGCTCATTCGACCAGTCTATTCCGTCATACTTCCTGACATCCCGCCTGAAAATTCTTATGTTCGATTTGACCCTGCACATCGTTACACACCGCAAATAAATACACTGACTAGCTACCATAACTTGCCTACTTTCGATCTATCCTTAACTTTTCCATAATTTGATGTTAGAAATGTGATGAAGCCCACGAGATTGTTTTCCCTTGATCGTCTCAATCAGTACAGCATTTTCATGGACAATCCGCCTCACTCTGAATGGTCCACTATACACAGTAAAAAATTTGCTAGTTAGGAATCTGTGCTTCTTTGTTAATCGATGAGTTTTTATTAGAACCTTGTCTCCTACTGCCAATTCGATCTTACGGATCTTTCCTTTCTGCTTCTCCTGCCTTTCCTTAGCTGCTTTCTTAATACGCTCTATCGCAACCTTGACAATTTCTGTGTGCCTCTGCTTTCCTGATCGCGGAAAATCTACCAGCTCCCTGACTCGATCTGGTGGTGGTTCATTCCTTAGTACCGTAATTGGTGATAAACCAGTTGCTCCATGTGGTAGCTCATTGAGGATGTCCTGAAAATCTTTGAGAAAAATACTCCAACTTCTATGTTGCCTATGGCAATAGATCTTACACAACTTTCCCAGTTCTTTTACCACTCTTTCACTGGGGTTACTTGCAGCATGGTATCGGGATATGAACACCGGTTTTATCCTTCTTCTCTTCAGTGTGGTTAGCCATTGTCTGGATCTATATTGTGGTCCATTGTCAGCTATGAACTTTTCTACAGTTCCTACTTCTCGCAAAAAGTTTTTAACGATCGCTGCTGCCACTGTCCTTCCCGTCGCACGTTTCAATGCGGTAAAAGTCACATACTTTGACACCAATTCCACTGCTACTAAAACATATCTATATCCTTGCACTGACTTAGGTAGCGGGCCAAACAAATCTGTTGCTCCGAATTCCCTCAATCTACCTGGCACTATCGGATAAAGCGGTGCTTTGCATGAGATAGTTAACGATTTTGCCTTCTGGCACAATTTGCAACTACCAAGCACGTTCTTGATCCTCCTCTCCATACTAATGAAATAAACTGATTCCCTTAACTTCTTACAGCATTTCCTTGCCCCGTAATGCCCGTAACTTAGGTGCGTGTACCAGATCAACTTGTTGACTATTTCATTTGGTATACACAACACCCAGTCCTGTGTGTTCGGATTTCTACGGTAGAAAAGGACCCCGTTCTGAATTGTATAAAAGCGCGCTATATTGGCATCTAAGTTCGCTCTAGCTCTGTCCTTCACCATTCTCCATGACGCGTCTTTATCCTGCTCTTTCGCGATATTTGTGAGTACCGCCCCTATGTATTTCTCGAACGGCACGCCCTGCATATACAATATATCATATCTGTTCTCGTTTACCTCCTCATCAAAGCATTGACCATGACCTACTGGGTTCCTTGACAACGCATCTGCCACTATATTCTGTGGCCCAAGAATATACATGACCGAAAACTGAAACTCCTGTAAATAGAGTGCCCACCTAGCGAGTCGTCTATGGTTAAGTTTGGCCGACATCAGAAACTGTAGTGACTTGTGATCAGTATAGATTTTAGTATGCCTCCCATACAAATAGTATCTAAACTTACTAAAACCCCATACTACTGCCAAAGCTTCAAGCTCAGTTACCGTGTAATTTCTCTCAGCTTTGCTAAGCACTCGGCTCGCAAATGCAATAGGTTGTTGTATTACTTCTCCTCCTTGCTCTTGCTTTTGGAACAATGTTACCCCAAGTCCACTACGGGAACTGTCCGTGGCCATACAAAACTCTTTCCCTAGGTCTGGATGCCAGAGAAGAGGTGCCGAAAGCAGTGCCTTCTTTAACGCCTCATACTCTTCCTGTGCGACAGGGTCCCAATTCCATACCGTTTTCTTTCCAGTCAGCTGACATAGTCTGGGTGTCGCTGCACCCCCAATCTTAATGAACCTCCTGTAAAAATTGATTAATCCTAAATAACCCTGTAGCTGACGTTTTGTTCTTGGCACCGGAAAATCTCTGATTGCTTCGAGTTTGTCTGGATTTGGTCTTATTCCCTCTGGTGTCACAATGTGACCTAGAAACTCGATTTCTTTTCGTCCAAATTCTGACTTTCCCAAATTCACGGTTACCCCATGTCTTTCCAATGCACCGAGCAATATGCTTAACGTTCTATTGTGGTCTTCCCAGTTTCTTTCGGCTATCAGGACATCATCCACGTACTGTGTTACCTTATCTTTTATTTCATTAGGAATGACAGTATTTAGCGCTCTGATAAATGCCGCGGATGATACATTTAACCCAAATGGTAGTTTCCGGAATTGATACGATTTCCCGTAGCACAAGAAAGCAGTGTATTTTCTACACCCCCTATCTAACTCCACCTGCCAGAAAATCATTCTCAAATCAACTGAGCTGAGAACTCTGATCCCGTGGAACTTTTTTAGCAATTCGTCAAGTGTCAGAGGCCGATCTGTCTCTGGCTCTATTATCTTATTAACCCTTCTTGCGTCCAAAACTAATCTAATTGACCCATCCTTTTTTTCAACACAAACTAAAGGGCTGTTGTACGGACTGGATGCTGGTTCGATAATCCCTTGTTGTAGCATGCTTTCGATCTCAGCTTCCACTCTTTCTTTGTACACAACAGGTATCGGGTACACTTGGGCCCTAAACTGTTTATGTGGCTTGACCTTGAATCTATACACAAAATTTCTTATTGTACCCGCAGCATGTTTAAATACCTTTCTATTCTCGTATAAAATTTTCTGCAATTCCCCGTAGACCGTGGTCCCTCGTAAATACCAGATTTTCTCCCTGATCTCCTCCTCCAAACATTTATGAATTTCCTTCTTCTCTTGTTCGAACCCCGTATTCTGTGCCTGTCTACCGGACTTTACCGCCAGACATAATGCTAAGTGTGCGTTATCTTTACCATATAAGCAATCGTCGAATCTTAATGTAATTTCCTCCGAATCTCGTTTCAACTCCATCGAACCATTTCTCATGTTAACGACTGCTTTATATTGGTTCAAAAAATTAACGCCTAATATCCCTTCAACAGTTAGAGATGACACAATCATGAACACTGTACTAAACCTCTTCGCCTGGCACACAAAGTCTACCTGCGCTTGTAACTTCACCTCAATTCCCTTTCCTGTAACTGCCCCTCTCACTGTTGTCCTTTGCAACGGCAACGTTGGCCATGGTTTTGTAAGACTACAATACTTAAACACATCTTCCCTCAAAACACTCATTACACTGCCTGTGTCGATGACACAAGGTGCGATTATATTATTTATTTCTACGCTAATTATTGGGTGGACTTCACTCCCCACATCTCCTACCTCCTCTAACAGATTCTCCCTTAGTTTTCCGTAATCGATATACCTAATATTTACATCATTAATAGTCCTGGTTTGTACCCGTCTATCATGTAGTCACCTTCTTGTCCCTCCGTCATTGTGACAGTGATTGTCCTGTCGTGAACCCAATGACTGCCTATCCTCTCTTCGCCCATCATTTTCATTTTCCCTTCTTCTTCCATCTCTGTCCCATCTTCTATTTTCCCGGTTTGCTGGTCGATATCCCCATGAATTCTGCCCCCTATTTCCTCGCCATCTTCCATTTCCGTCATTCCTCTGATTCCATGCTCTCCTGTCATTCTGATAGTTTCTACCGTTCCTATCCCCAACTCTGTCTGACCTATGAGTTATGTCGCCGTTCACAATGTTGCTCTCATTACCCAGTTCCTGTAACAAGTGCTGAAGTGACGCAGAATCGTCTAAGCCTCTGCCTGCTATCACTATATCTCTGCGCAATCTCACTGGCAACTTCGTTATACAGATCCTAATGAGCTCCCCAGTTTCGTATGGCACATCCAAATACCTGTTTCGTCTCAGCATTTTCTGATAGCACGACACTGGATCTCTTATACCACCTTCGTTACAATTTGGCATCATCAATATGCTTTGCTTAACCTGGTCCTGCTTACTTTTCGACCAGAATTCATTTAAAAACTTGTCACAAAATATCTTGTAGCTACTACAGTCTTTAATAACTTCCTGCATTTTCGCTCTAGCCTCGTCCCTCAAATGGTTACACACAAACTTCATTTTGAGGAGCGGTCTCCACGATGAAGGTAATGAATCTTGAAATTGAGACAGCCACAGGCATGGATGTTGGTAATTATCAGGATCCGGAAAACAAGTGTACGTTTGTACCGACACGAAGTGCCTCCTACATTCTTCTTCCGCATTTATTTTTTCCGACCTTGGACTATACCCAGTTGGGTTTGCCACCTGTTTTATCCGACACAACCGTTCTTCTAACTCTCTGAGTTCGTCTTCCTCTTTCTGCCTATTTTCGTTTTTTGAATTTATCTCCCTCTCCCTCTGCAGTCTACCTGGTGGTGTTTCACCTTCGCTTCTGCACGCTAATTGCAACTGTGCTAGTTCTTCCCTATGTTTCCTATTTGTTTCTAATTGTGCCTCTTTAAACTGTAATAGTGATTGTATCTTCCCCATGAACCATGGACCTTGCCGTTGGTGGGGAGGCTTGCGTGCCTCATCGATACAGATAGCCGTACCGTAGGTACAACCACAACGGAGGGGTATCTGTTGAGAGGCCAGACAAACGTGTGGTTCCTGAAGAGGGGCAGCAGCCTTTTCAGTAGCTGCAAGGGCAACAGTCTGGATGATTGACTGATCTGGCCTTTTAACAATAACCAAAACGGCCTTGCTGTGCTGGTACTGCGAACGGCTGAAAGCAAGGGGAAAATACGGCCGTAATTTTTCCCGAGGGCATGCAGCTTTACTGTATGATTAAATGATGATGGCGTCCTCTTGGGTAAAATATTCCGGAGGTAAAATAGTCCCCCATTCGGATCTCCGGGCGGGGACTACTCAAGAGGATGTCGTTATCAGGAGAAAGAAAACTGGCGTTCTACGGATCGGAGCGTGGAATGTCAGGTCCCTTAATCGGGCAGGTAGGTTAGAAAATTTGAAAAGGGAAATGGATAGGTTAAAGTTAGATATAGTGGGAATTAGTGAAGTTCGGTGGCAGGAGGAACAAGACTTCTGGTCAGGTGACTACAGGGTTATAAACACAAAGTCAAATAGGGGTAATGCAGGAGTAGGTTTAATAATGAATAGGAAAATAGGAACGCGGGTAAGCTACTACAAACAGCTTAGTGAACGCATTATTGTGGCCAAGATAGATACGAAGCCCACACCTACTACAGTAGTACAAGTTTATATGCCAACTAGCTCTGCAGATGACGAAGAAATTGAAGAAATGTATGATGAAATAAAAGAAATTATTCAGATTGTGAAGGGAGACGAAAATTTAATAGTTATGGGTGACTGGAATTCCAGTGTAGGAAAAGGGAGAGAAGGAAACGTAGTAGGTGAATATGGATTGGGGCTAAGAAATGAAAGAGGAAGCCGCCTGGTAGAATTTTGCACAGAGCACAATTTAATCATAGCTAACACTTGGTTTAAGAATCATGATAGAAGGTTGTATACATGGAAGAACCCTGGAGATACTAAAAGGTATCAGATTGATTATATAATGGTAAGACAGAGATTTAGGAACCAGGTTTTAAATTGTAAGACATTTCCAGGGGCAGATGTGGACTCTGACCACAATCTATTGGTTATGACCTGTAGATTAAAACTGAAGAAACTGCAAAAAGGTGGGAATTTAAGGAGATGGGACCTGGATAAACTGAAAGAACCAGAGGTTGTACAGAGTTTAAGGGAGAGCATAAGGGAACAATTGACAGGAATGGGGGAAAGAAATACAGTAGAAGAAGAATGGGTAGCTTTGAGGGATGAAGTAGTGAAGGCAGCAGAGGATCAAGTAGGTAAAAAGACGAGGGCTAGTAGAAATCCTTGGGTAACAGAAGAAATATTGAATTTAATTGATGAAAGGAGAAAATATAAAAATGCAGTAAATGAAGCAGGCAAAAAGGAATACAAACGTCTCAAAAATGAGATCGACAGGAAGTGCAAAATGGCTAAGCAGGGATGGCTAGAGGACAAATGTAAGGATGTAGAGGCTTATCTTACTAGGGGTAAGATAGATACTGCCTACAGGAAAATTAAAGAGACCTTTGGAGACAAGAGAACCACTTGTATGAACATCAAGAGCTCAGATGGAAACCCAGTTCTAAGCAAAGAAGGGAAAGCAGAAAGGTGGAAGGAGTATATAGAGGGTCTATACAAGGGCGATGTACTTGAGGATAATATTATGGAAATGGAAGAGGATGTAGATGAAGATGAAATGGGAGATACGATACTGCGTGAAGAGTTTGACAGAGCACTGAAAGACCTGAGTCGAAACAAGGCCCCCGGAGTAGACAACATTCCATTGGAACTACTGACGGCCTTGGGAGAGCCAGTCCTGACAAAACTCTACCATCTGGTGAGCAACATGTATGAAACAGGCGAAATACCCTCAGACTTCAAGAAGAATATAATAATTCCAATCCCAAAGAAAGCAGGTGTTGACAGATGTGAGAATTACCGAACAATCAGTTTAATAAGCCACAGCTGCAAAATACTAACACGAATTCTTTACAGACGAATGGAAAAACTAGTAGAAGCCGACCTCGGGGAAGATCAGTTTGGATTCCGTAGAAATACTGGGACACGTGAGGCAATACTGACCTTACGACTTATCTTAGAAGAAAGATTAAGGAAAGGCAAACCTACGTTTCTAGCATTTGTAGACTTAGAGAAAGCTTTTGACAATGTTGACTGGAATACTCTCTTTCAAATTCTGAAGGTGGCAGGGGTAAAATACAGGGAGCGAAAGGCTATTTACAATTTGTACAGAAACCAGATGGCAGTTATAAGAGTCGAGGGACATGAAAGGGAAGCAGTGGTTGGGAAGGGAGTAAGACAGGGTTGTAGCCTCTCCCCGATGTTATTCAATCTGTATATTGAGCAAGCAGTAAAGGAAACAAAAGAAAAATTCGGAGTAGGTATTAAAATCCATGAAGAAGAAATAAAAACTTTGAGGTTCGCCGATGACATTGTAATTCTGTCAGAGACAGTAAAGGACTTGGAAGAGCAGTTGAATGGAATGGATGGTGTCTTGAAGGGAGAATATAAGATGAACATCAACAAAAGCAAAACGAGGATAATGGAATGTAGTCGAATTAAGTCGGGTGATGTTGAAGGTGTTAGATTAGGAAATGAGACACTTAAAGTAGTAAAGGAGTTTTGCTATTTGGGGAGCAAAATAACTGATGATGGTCGAAGTAGAGAGGATATAAAATGTAGACTGGCAATGGCAAGGAAAGCGTTTCTGAAGAAGAGAAATTTGTTAACATCGAGTATAGATTTAAGTGTCAGGAAGTCTTTTCTGAAAGTATTTGTATGGAGTGTAGCCATGTATGGAAGTGAAACATGGACGATAAATAGTTTGGACAAGAAGAGAATAGAAGCTTTTGAAATGTGGTGCTACAGAAGAATGCTGAAGATTAGATGGGTAGATCACATAACTAATGAGGAGGTACTGAACAGGATTGGGGAGAAGAGGAGTTTGTGGCACAACTTGACCAGAAGAAGGGATCGGTTGGTAGGACATGTTCTGAGGCATCAAGGGATCACCAATTTAGTATTGGAGGGCAGCGTGGAGGGTAAAAATCGTAGGGGGAGACCAAGAGATGCATACACTAAGCAGATTCAGAAGGATGTAGGTTGCAGTAGGTACTGGGAGATGAAGAAGCTTGCGCAGGATAGAGTAGCATGGAGAGCTGCATCAAACCAGTCTCAGGACTGAAGACCACAACAACAACAGTGATTGTATCTCCTCCTGGTCGGCATAAACCTCTCGCTGCGTACTGTCAGAGCCTGTTTCGCCTCTTATACTGATCTTTTCTACATCTGCGCTAATCGTATTCATTCTGACCACTACCTCCGCAACTTCATCCCTGTGTTTATTTAGCGCCATTTCCTGCCGTGTGACTTGAGCTTCCACGCTGTCTAATGCCCCTTGTTTATCTGCAAGTAAGTCCTCCACTCTCTCTTTGATTCGCTCATCCGGCCACACGCCCCTATGTTCTGTAATATCGCTCTCTATTGCACTTATTCGTACCTCCAAATTATTGGCTTTTTCTTTCACGGCATCACATACTTACTTCAACGCACCCAGATTCTTCTCCCCCTCATCTAACCGATTATTAACTGCGGACAGACGCTCATCGATAATTGTGTGTAGCTTCCTCATTGCCTCTTTATTTCCCTTATCCATTGCCTCCAATCTTTCCTTATTTGCTTCCAATCTTTCCTTACTCTCCCTATCTCTCTCCTTAGTCTCCCAATCTCTCTCCTTATTATCTCTATCCATCGCTTCCAATCTTTCCTTATTTGCTTCCAATCTTTCCTTAGTCTCCCTATCCATTGCTTTCAATCTTTCCTTATTCTCCCTATCTCTCTCCTTATTATCTTTATTCATCGCTTCCAATCTTTCCTTATTATCTCTATCCATCCTCTGTAAAAACTGCAGTAGCACACTGTCATTTGCTACTTTCGGTGCGCTCACCTCGTTCGCCTGAGAAACCGTAGCTTCGCTAAGGGTAGCTGCACTTTCGCTGCATACCTGACCTAGTCCCGGCTCGCCCGCGTCGTCGGGAAAAGCCCCCGATTGTGGACAAAGCCCACCGCATAAAGGATCACCTAGCAGCGGTCCACTGAACAATTCAGCCCCTTCCGAGTGTTTGCCGTACCCGCTCATTAGCCCATGGTCGACACCTACTACCTGCTGCACTGCTACGTTCACCCCAGAATCGCTATTCTCCATGGTGACTACATTTTTCGACTGCGACCTAGTTACTACGGACATTACGCAAAAAAAATTATACAACGATATAGCAATTAATTACATAAAAAAATAAAAGATCCTCACCAATCCAGAAAGAAATTGCAAACAGAAAAAATTATACTTCTTAGCGCTATCACAATATATTCCATCAAAAAAAATCTTAACAGCAATAAACCTAACAGCATAATATCCTGGCAGGGTCGAAATTATGAGAGGCACCCACATGCCTTGCTCATACTGTGGCATCAAGCAGTCAGGCCTGTAAGATGAGTGATCTGCCAAGCGAGTGGATTCATTCTTATTTATCGAGTAACATGAACTCTCGTACTCACAATTAAGTTACAAGTTATCCTCCTATATGATTAATACGCAACGGAAACACGCATCTGACTATCAGTAATTTACAGAATTCTGACTGTACACTACGCACTGGCAATACCACATTTTCTTTCTATTTTTATTTAACGGCTTTTGTCAACACGTGGCCACCGCACTGAATATGAATGGCGCACACATTATAAATTCGGGACAGTATGACAACATACAATTCGAAGGAAAAGTCCACCAATCTTTTTCTTTTCACTATCTTATTTATTCCGATAAATTCTCTAACCTAAACACACAAATTCTATAACCTACAACAATAACACATGAGAAATTCCGCCCAGTGGGCATGGCTTTACATTGGTGAATCTCTATATTATGGTCTCGTAATTATTTAACGCTACAGTGCACTTTCTGGATAGGATGGTGGATCTTTTATTATTTCTCACACTTCGACTCTCACAATCATCATCACGAAACTATCCTCCAGACCGAGCAGTACAGAAGGAACAAGCATAACCCACTAATCTTTTGAAACTACCTTGTTACTCTCCCATGCAAACCACACATACGCAAATTACATGACATACACCACACTACAATATGAAATACTACACAGGGAATGGTCACAACATGATCACTTTCAGCTTCCCCACTTCAATTAATGTTTATCCCAGTTTCACACGACACTGCCCCACTTCGTAATTCTACTTTCCTACTATGAACTCTGGAGATATTTGCACGTCTTCCTGTGCAATGCAAGCCAAGTGGCGTTGCTGGATAGACGGCCGACTCACCTTGCTTCTCGCTCAGAGTTTGAATCTAGCGTCACACGGAATCATATCACGCAAAGTAATATTAAGAACGTATTCATCACACACGCGAGTCCTCAACTGATACCATTGACGGGTACTTCTCTTTATCTTTTGTCTCATACACGGTTTGAGACTCACACAGTACTCACCACGTGGAAGTACTCGTCTCTAATTTCAAGTCCTGCACACGCCATTTCTTAAATATTTCAACTTATTGTACACACGCTAGAAATTCAGATTAACTTAAGCACACGGAAGTATTTCAACTTATTGCTACACGTGGTTTCATTGTGACCGTTGGTCACTTCCGAAGATTACTACAATCCCATTAATATTACCTGCCTGACACTTAATTCTCCCCACAAAAGTTCCTGAAATAGAGAAATTATTATTTCAATCTACTCTTAAATATTCCACATGCATACCATGTCTCCACCCTTTTGTCATTACGGAGCACAACTAAAAAAGGTCTTAACAGCACAAGATCCAGCGGCAGAGTGCTGAAACATGGCCGTTCTCTAGGTCATCTCGCACCTCTGTCGAGGTGGGGGAAGACCATGCTACCGTATTGGTCAGCCACATTTCAGGCGCTCAAAGCTTACATAAATTTCATCTCTTTGGTCCCACCAAAGGTGGCCAAAGGATCGACTCAAAGATGATCATATATTCACATTCACTATCTGCGGTTAGCAGACAACCATACATTCATTCATTTCACAGATCTCACCAAACTGGATGTAGGGATTTACTTTGTGGGAGTGCACATGTGATAAATAAATAAATTGTCATTCTTTCCCACACTGGTATCCGGCTTCGCTGTATTAATTGAAATTGAGTTATTTTTACAAAAAAAATGTGTTGTTCTGACAAGAATAATGAAGTATGTTGTACCTATTTTCAATGTCGGGCGGTACTGTACGCTTTCACTCTATATACATCCTATTTGGTACAGGTCCCACACACTTTATCAATATTCCAGAATCGATCGCACAAGTGATTTTTAAGCAGTCTCCTTTGTAGACTGATTGCACTTCCTCAGTATTATACCAATAAACCGAAACCTGCTTTACCCACGACTGAATCTAGATGATCATTTTATATCATTTCCCTACAAAGTGTACATCCAGGTATTTGTATGAGTTAGCCCATTCCAGCAGTAACTCAGTATATTAGAGTCATAGGATACTACATTTTTTCGTTATGTGAAGTGCCCTGTTTTATGTTTTTGACAATTTAAAGCAAGTTGGCGATCTTTGCACCACTTTGAAATCTTATCAAGAACTGATTGAATATTTATGCAGCTTCTTTTAGACAGTACCTCATTACAGATAACTGCATCATCTGCAAAAAGTCAAAGTAACTATTAATATTGCCTGAAAGGTCATTAATATACAACGCGAACAGCAAGTGTCCCAACATATTTCCCTGGGGCACACCTGAAGTTGCTTCTACATATGCCGATGACTCTCCATCCAAGATAATATGCTGAGTCTTCCCTACCAAAAAGTCATCAATCCAGCCACAAATTTCACTTGAGAGCGTATATGATCATACTTTTGACAATAGGCCTAGATGTGGTTCTGAGTCAAGTACTTTTCGGAAATCAAGAAATACTGCATCTACCTGACTTCCTTGATCCAAAGCTTTCAACATGTCGTGTGAGTTAAGTGAAAGTTAGGTTTCACATGATCGATGCTTTCGGAATCGATGCTGGAGGTCATTCTGTTCGGAGTACCTCGTTATGTTTAGGCTCGGAATATATGCCAGAATTCTACAACAGATCGATGTCAAAGGTACTGGATGGTAATTTTGTGGATCACTTCTACTACCCTTATTGTAGACGGATGTGATATATGCTTTTTTTCCAAGAAATGGGCACAGATTTTTGTTCAAGGGATCTACGATAGATTATAGTTAGAAGATGGGATAACTCAGCTTCAAATACAGTATAGAATATGATAGGGATTCCAGTAGGCCGTGGGACTTTGTTAAATTTTAATTATTTCACTTGTTTCCCAACATCACATACACTAATACTTATTTCATTCATCTTTTCAATGTAACGACGATTAAACTGGGGCAATTTTCCTGGGTGTTTCATTGTAAAGGAACATTATAAAAAGGAGTCAAGCATTTCAGATTTTGCTTTACTACCCTCAATTTCAGTGCCTGTCTCATTTGCCAGGGTCTGGACACTAACTTTGGAGCCAGCAACAGCCTTTACATACGAGCAGAATTTCTTTGGGTTTTGTGAAAAATCATTTAATAATATTCTGCTCCGGTAGTCACTGAAGGCTCCACACATTGCTCTCATGACAGCAAACGCATTTCTTTCAGCGTCTCTCTATCTATAACGCTATGCCTTGTTTGGTACCTATTATGCAGTAACATCTGTTTCTTTAGAAGTTTCTTTATAGTGACTGTATACCATGGAGGTTCCCTTCCATTATGAAATGTTCTACTGGATACATATCTTTCCAGTATCATGGTCAACTATTCTATTAAACTTGAGCCACAGTTCCTCAACATGTTCCTGCCCTGTGCTAAAATTTTCAAGTTCCTCAATGACATATAACACTACTGATTTTTTATCTAGTTTACAGAACCTTTCCGCTTGTTTTAGTTGTCCTTTGTACTCTGGTAATCATTGTTGCCACAACTGCGTCGTGGTCACAGATACCAGTTAGACGCGAACATCCTCAAACAGATCAGGACTATTTGTTGCCATTAGATTCAATATCTCTCCATCACGAGTGGGATTTTGAACTATCTGTTACAGGTATTTTTCAGTGAAGCCATTTAGTAATGTTTGAAGGGATATCTTATCAGGCCCACCATTAACAAAACTGTAATTTTCCCAACTGATTGTTGGATGATTAAAATCTACATCGTTGATTACGGTATGATTGAGGAACTTACGTACAAGTGAATTGAGGTTTTTAAAGTTTTCGGCTACATCGGGAGATGAGTCTGGTGGGCGACAGAAGGATCCATTTATCATTTCATGCCACCCCTGATGCTGAGACCCACCCAAAAAAACCTCACTCGCAGCCGCAATTTCTGCTTCGGTGGGTTTGAGTTTCTTCTCGCCTGCTGCTACAAAGTAACCATCTCCATCGCCCATTTGCCTGTGCTTTCGATATACACCTAAATTTTCCCAAAAATCTCACTGCTAACAATATCAGGTTTCAATAAGTTTTCTGTACCCAGTATTATGTGAGCTTCACTGCTTTTCAGGAGCACTTCAAACTCTAGCACTTTGTAGCAAATGCTTCGGCTGTTAACCATTAGGGTTTTAATACTCTTAGCTGTGAGACTCACTTCTTTCAATCTCACTCTGGCACTTCTGCGTTTCCTACAGCTATCGTTATCTGGAGTGGATGAAGTCTCGCCTAATCTAAAAATCCCTGAATAGTAGCTTGTGATGGGTAGTGTACAGTCGTGGACAAAACGAGCGAGATCCCTCGCCTTTTCGTTATGCTGATCCGCACAGCTTTAAAGTCTGCATAACAGGCAAGGCGACGAAGTGCTACCAACATACTATGCACAGGCGTGAAATTGAAAAACTATACGAAATTTGTCAGATTGTTTTCAATCATGTGCAAGACTATACTAATGCTGATTAGTGTGTTAAACACATCACGTAAATATAACATATAAATGAAAGAAGAAACGCTAATTAGTATGAAATGTCCTAATAAAAATGAATGTCAGCTTATTGAGATAACATAACTGTTTTAGTAAGACAAAGTATCCCAGATCATTACGAATTAGCAAAACATTACGTGCATTCGGCTGCGATACTGTCTGTGTCAACGTTCAGGCCAGTCATACTGGATTATCCTTGCTTACCTACCATGAAAGTGTGCAAATTTAACAATGCGTGATGATTCATAACGAAATTCAGTTAAAAATCATTCAGTGCCACACATAAGTCAATTCAATTATTGACAGAAGCGGAAAAAGTACAGTAACAAGTATGAAATTCTACAAGAGTTTCATATTGACATCCACAAGGCGCCGGTATAGAATAAAGTTAGCAATAAAACGTATTGGGGGCGAGAGAATTTCTTAAAATTGCTTTACTGATAGTCTATCTGACTCCATCGAGATCAGAACCGAAAACAAAGCAGACCTCCCTGGCAGCAGCAAACAAACACCTTTCACTACGCTAGCAGATAACCCAGGCAAACAGCCCTCTATTATTACCCCAGACATGAACAAGCCGACAATTTCGTAATGAAAATGGCAAAATGATCTGCAGTTTCTGTTGCATAGAGTTTCTGGACTCAAAAACATGAATTTTCTACCTTTATGTGACCGCTTATGTGAGAATCATTCGGGATGTTTATCGAAATAACTAAATACTTTTATTAGCGAGTAAACTTAGTAGGATAATTCTGCACCACCCCAGGAAATAAAGGGCGACATAGCTGCCAAACGTATTCTAAAATGTTTCGAATTCTCCATTAGACTCTCCACAGCCAGAAAACGTTCATTAGCCGAAGTGTTTCATGAGGTAGCTAGCAATGGGAATGCTCGCACTTCTAAAACGCGGTGGCATTAATACTGTGATCTGAATTACCACGTGTATAGGCAAATGGACTTTATTTGCATTCCTGTAAACGTGATTTGATGACAAGAGCGGTGGTCCGCTGAGTCCCTTCTGAGAAAAATTACAGATTCTGAGTTGCTCCAGTATGTAATGGACACGGGTACGGGCTTGCCATCGATTTCCGTGCTACACATATTTGGCCATTGCGTTGTGGCTGCAGTCGTGGAGCAAGCAGTCTGTTTCCTACTGGCGCTGTTTTCGCAGCAGATATTAATCGCGGCGAATCATTCAGTTAGCGCTAAATGGCCCATCTGGCTGAGGCAGACAAGGACGCTATAGTAGCACTCCATGCGCACTGCAGGCATCCAACGCGTTTATTGTGTGTTACATGTGCAGTATGTAAACTGACAACGCCACAATACACAATACCACTAATCTATGAAACAACTGTAGCAAAACAGAGCATCCTTGTTGTCCATGTGATGGATAAGACGACTAATTCGTAATATAAATGTCAATGTAAGCAGCAGTTTCTGTTAAAACGTGCTTCCCGGACCAAATAACATACATTTCTTACGTTTTCAGTGCGAATCATGTAGCAAATGTAATTTAAAGGACATAAAAATATCGAGTGGATTAACTAACATAATTATGAACCATTCAAGAACGTAAATCGATGGTCACATAGTTGTCAAACGTATTCTACGGTGTTGCCATTGTCCATTAGACTAGCAGCGGGAAGAAAACATTCGCTCCGCAGATGTGCTGGCGAAGCTCGCGCTCCGAAGACGTCACATTTTATTATTTTATTATTCTATCTTAAATGAACTGCGCGGAAAATCATTCACCAAAAGTGATTTACTTTTTAGCAACACCAGATGATATTAAGTTGCCTGCGATGCTTAGCCGTGCGTTCAACGGCTTCAGATCACGGACCACGTGGCTGTTTGTGCCGTCAGTTCGAATCCTTCCCCGGTCTTGGATGTGTGTGATGTCCTTAGGTTAGGTAGGTTTAAGTAGTTCTAGGCCTATGGGACTGATGACCTAAGTAGTTTCGTCGCATAGTTCTTAGAGCCATTTTTTGACCTTTCGCGTAAATTTTCTTTGGGTTGACATAGAAGCTCACTTTTTTACATCACCAAGGGACCGTATACCGCAGGAAGTGCGATACATTTCCACTTATTATGTCTACCCGTACTCGAGGTAAACGGGTTTTAAGGGTTGGGTGGACAGATAGACGGTCAAGAAAGTGAGACTAGTAGGGTTCCATTTTTACCGATTTAAGTGACGAAATCCTAACAACGAAAATAGCTACGACAGTTACTGAAGATGAGGGTCACATAAATAATTCCCCCTACTCTTTAAAAAAAAAAAATGGTTCAAATGGCTCTGAGCACTATGGGACTCAACTGCTGTGGTCATCAGTCCCCTAGAACTTAGAACTACTTAAACCTAACTAACCTAAGGACATCACACACATCCATGCCCGAGGCAGGATTCGAACCTGCGACCGTAGCAGTCGCACGGTTCCGGACTGCGCGCCTAGAACCGCGAGACCACCGCCGCCGGCCCTACTCTTTATTCGAAATGTTCTAGTTGCAGTCGATACATCAGCATATTAATCGTAGCTACTCTCTCGATCCAAATCACGTTTACAGGGATGCAAATAAAATCCATTTGCCTATACACGTGGTAATTCAAATCCCAGTTTTAGAAGTGCGAGCATTCCCATTGCTAGCTACCTCATGAAACACTTCGGCTAATGAACGTTTTCTGGCTGTGGAGAGTCTAATGGAGAATTCGAAACATATTAGAATACGTTCGGCAGCTATGTCGCCCTTTATTTCCTGGGGTGGTGCAGAATTATCCTACTAAATTTACTCGCTAATGAAAGTATTTAGTTATTTCGATAAACATCCCGAATGATTCTCACATAAGCGGTCACATAAAGGTAGAAAATTCATGTTTTTGAGTCCAGAAACTCTATGCAGCAGAAACTCAGATCATTTTGGCATTTTCATTGCGAAATTGTCGGCTTATTCATGTCTGGGGTAATAATAGAGGGCTGTTTGGTTCAAATGGCTCTGAGCACTATGGGACTCAACATCTTAGGTCATAAGTCCCCTAGAACTTAGAACTACTTAAACCTAACTAACCTAAGGACATCACACACACCCATGCCCGAGGCAGGATTCGAACCTGCGACCGTAGCAGTCCCGCGGTTCCGGACTGCAGCGCCAGAACCGCACGGCTACCGCGGCCGGCAGGGCTGTTTGCCTGGGTTATCTGCTAGCGTAGTGAAAGGTATTTGCCACTGCCAGGGAGATCTGGTTTGTTTTCGGTTCTGATCTCGATGGAGGCCGATAGACTTTCAGTAAAGCAATTTCAAGAAATTCTTGCGCCCCCAATACGTTTTATTGCTAACTTTATTCTATACCGGCGCCTTGTGGATGTCAATATGAAACTCTTGTAGAATTTCATACATGTTACTGCCTACTTTTTCCACTTCTGTTAATAATTGAATTGACTTAAGTGTGGCACTGAATGATTTTTAACTGAATTTCGTTATGAATCATCACGCATTGTTAAATTTGCACACTTTCATGGTAGGTCAGCAAGGATAATCCAGTATGACTGATCTGAACGTTGACACAGACAGTTTCGCAGCCGAATCCACGTAATTTTTTGCTAATTCGTAACAATCTGGGGTACTTTGTCTTACTAAAACAGTTATGTTATCTCGATAAGCTGAAATTCATTTTTATTAGTACAGTTCATACTAATTAGCGTTTCTTCTTTCATTTATATCTTATATTTACGTGTTGTGTTTAACACACTAATCAGCATTAGTATAGTCTTATACATGACTGAAAACAGTCTGACAAGTTCGTATAGTTTTTCCATTTCACGCCTGTGCATAGTGTGTTGGTAGCACTTCGTCGCCTTACGTGTTATGCTGTGTAGCAGACTTTAAAGCTGTGCGGATCAGCATAACGAAAAGGCGAGGGATCTCGCTCGTTTTGTCTACGACTGTACACCTGACCCATTTAGGGGGGCCCTACAGTTCTCAACCCTATGGTGCAAGTCCAGAATGTCTTAGCATAGCTTGTTACAGAATCTTCAGTCTCTGGTTCAGTCCTTCCAGTCGATTCAGAACGAAAGTGCCACCACCAGTTCTGTAGAGAATGCTGCAAATTGTCAGTTTCGTTGAAACTCCATGTGCAAGGCTGGCCTTCTCAAACTTCTTTGCCACTCGCTGGAATGACTCAAGTATGACCTCGGAGCCCAGACGACTGGCATCATTTGCTCCAACGTGCGCCACAATATGCAGCTGGTTGTATCCTCTTCACTCAATGGCTGCCGGAATAGGCTCTTCAACATGTTAAATGAGGCCCCCAGCACACACACTGAGTCCACCTGGTGTCCTTTCCTGTCTCTTGCTGACATTTCCCTAAGGGGCACCATCATTCGCCGTACGTTTGAATTGCTGACGATTAATAGACCCCTACCCTTTTGTGTTTGCCTTCCCCTGACACCGGGCAAAACAGATTTCCCCAAAACAGGTGAAGTGAGTCCCACTGGCTCAGTTTCAGTTTCAGTGAGAGGCAGCACCTCAAAATTGGTAGTTAGTGGGATTGGCGTAACACTCTGAGTCCTCCCCAGTCCTCGTCCGTCTTGCACAGGATGCCTAGATCTACCATTGAAACATTGTGTTGGAAATGTATTTGAAGTGCGATTTCACATTTTCTTTCCTTTTCTTTTTTAGAATTCGTATTAAAATATAGATTATCACAAACCTAGTATACTGAACTCTTCAAAATACGCGACATCTGTGCACTGTAGATAGGCAACAGATGCATTTTGAGGATGAATGTAATGTTTATTTATTACGAAAGGAATAATCAGTATTTCATACACCATATTTTAAGACGATAGTAATAGGGACCATTTCTTTGCGTAAGTCTGGTTTTGCATCCACTTACTATGATATCTGGTTATAGCTTTTCAGTATCTGTAAAGTTAAGGTAAATCTGAATGTTGGTTTGATATTTACCCTCGTTGGTCCTATCAGAGCTGGCCTTCCTCCGACTTTTGAGCTGACTTAGCCATCCATATAATTTATCGCGCATTCAGGTCCATCGAGTAACTGGGCGGAGGGGTACACTCAGCCAATGTAGACAATTATTAAAGCCATATCTGTGTTCTGGAGCACTATACCATTCACATGTCAGCTTCTGACTTACATTCTACTTTCATTTTGCACTAAATATTTTGCCAAGAAATTGATGTAAAAATTAGTGACGTTTTCATATTTGCTGTTAGAATCACAGGAAACAATAGGAAAAGAAAATGTCTGCATCAAAGTGGCAATTACTGATTTAAAACTGACCAGTCTCAGAAGGATCTGGAAACACACAAAAAAGTTCTTTCCTCGTTATTACGAAGTTATTTGCAGCATCCATCGCTCTTCAAAATTTCTGTTTCTTTCCTTACGCGTTGTTGAAATCGACAACACATGACGTTTCCTTTATTTAATCAATAAACGTGCGAAAAAGAGTCAAATGTAGATTGATAGGTACTATATTCAACATTATTAAGTTTTAAAACGTCGTCACTAATGAAAGTTTGTGCCATACCGGGAATCAGATCCGCATTTCATGTTTTTTACGAGCAATCGCCTTAGCCATTTGGTCATCGGAGCACACGTTCAGATTGACTCATACTTTTATTGGCTCTGAAATTTTCAAAGATGATTTCTGACCACTACAACGAGGATTTCGTTTCAGAGAGTATAATTAAATTCATTGTTAGCTTTGTTCCATCCTTGCATTTGCAGTTATGAAACATGTTTGCTCTGGTAGATTTCAGACAGTCCGGATACCCTACTCAATTCGATCAAAAAATCCTCCTAAAACTTATTTTATCCTGTAACTATCGGGCGTATCGCTTATGAAAAAAAGTTCTGGTGCTGTAGGGCTGAGAGTTAGAGTTGATGATCATGAAACACAAACAGAGGGAAATTTTTCTCGACTCAGTATATATAGTTTAAATGCAGAAACGAACACCAGGACACATTCCTTGTAGTAAAATGTAACTAAATTTGAAGGTTAAATACATTCTCGTCACATTGTAAGCTGAAAAAATTTTCAACTCGAGACCGGACCAGGATAATACAGAAACGTGATCGAGCAACAAATAAAAGAATTTCAGAGGCTACCTGAAACGTAATAACTTTGCTGTTTTGTACGAGTCACTTACCATATATCGATGACTTCAGTAAAGCAACCGTGTAGTGCAAAGACCATTCCATCAACTGATTACCAGAATTCCATTCTCGCAGTAATTTCCCCTACCCATCTCGCTTCTTCCCCTTTTCCCCTCCTCCTCCACAGACACAATTGGCCCCACAGATTACGCCTCATTACCCAGCTGACAAATTTCTCTGACTCACCTCTTGCAAAACAAGATTTCGGTTGACCGTACAGCTCTGTGTCTCATTCAGGGGGGAGATCTGGATGAGAAACAGGCAACTGGTTTTCTTTGTGCCCACGTCGTTTCACTGCCATCATTGGTAAAGCCTTACCAAGAACTTGCTTCCATGATTAATCGAAGTAATTCGTCCTGTGTGTACAGATTCTTAGGACTTTTCACTTACAATTGAACATTCCAAAATGTCAGTAAACGATCATGACGAATATTGGCGGGTGTGTATAGGGGACAAAATAGTGCAATACATATTTTGTTTTATTTGCATCGAGTTTCATTTTTAAGGCGTAATATGAATCCAAAAAGGTAATTTGGAAATTTAGGTTTAGAGGGAAATCTTCGGAACGATGATACAGAAAAAATAGTTATCATATAAGAGCTGATATGTAATTAACGTTCTTGCAAACTGTATAATCAACTTTTGTAATAATTTGAAATTTTTCAAAATACTCCATCACCATTAAGTACTTTTGAAAAATGAAACCCATTGCTACAACTTAAATTAAAGAAGCTTTCAAGCCACGTACACCCCTGTGTAATAAAGCTGATTTCTATAAAATAAAGTGTACACAATGTGTTGTCATAGTGTGTTCAACATATCTAAATACAAAATCTAAATATTTGTTACTATTCCAATTATTTATTTTACTTATATTTGTTTTATGTTCTAAATTGTTATATTACGTTTTACATTCATGCCTTTTTTTGTTTCTCAGTTTACCGCATCACTTACGTGTATTTTGTTTACTGAAAATAATAAGTAACTTCTTATTACGATGGAAAATAATTACAATAAAGATAATCTATCAGGAAATGATTAAAACATAATGTTTTTACACCATGCACATAAAACGAACGAAATTTCTTCATGTAATGTGCACAGCAGAGAAGCTAATATAAAACAAAATTCAGCAGCATTTCAAATTGTTACAGGTGATCCTCTAAATATCCTGATTCGTATAAGGCGTAGTGCGGTACATTGGTAAGCCATGGCGAAGAGAATTGACTATGTACAAGCTTGATTGTACTGTTTCTCAAGTGTAGACTGACATCGTAATCATTCACCAGAACTAGATCTAAAAATCTTCTCACGAAGTTCTGGAAATATCGAAAACCCTATACATTACACAGCCCCGGTAGCTGAGTGGTCAGCGTGACAGACTGTCACTCCTAAGGGCCCGGGTTCGATTCCCGGCTGGGTCGGAAATTTTCTCCGCTCAGGGACTGGGTGTTGTGTTGTCCTAATCATCATAATTTCATCCCCATCGACACGCAGGTCGCCGAAGTGGCGTCAAATCGAAAGACCTGCACCAGGCGAACGGTCTACCCGACGGGAGGCCCTAGCCACACGACATTTCCATTACACAGCTGTACCTGTGCCATCGAGCCCTTTGGGAACAGCAGATGTTTCTTGTCCTCGGGTACGACGCTCAAAACGGTTTTCATAGTCTTAAAAGAAACTAATGGTAAGTTTGGACAGAGAATTCGTGAATCTCTCTTTGAAGCCCCATTTGTCCTTGTGACAGCATCGAAATCTGGTAAACAAACGTCTGACCAAGTCAAAAGGTATTTGAAGCATATTTTCTTCCCCTGTGATGTAGAAATATCTGTATTATTATCACACTCTTGCAGAGGTCAGCGTAAAAGAACCACGGAGAGCATCGTACCTGAGGACATGCAATTCGTTCATGTGGTGATCCCAAAGGGCTCGACGGCACAGGTGCAGCCGTGGGACGTATACAGCTTTAGTACTGGAAGAACTTTGTGAGAAGATTTTCAGATCTAGGTCTGTTGAATGATTATGGTGTCAAACTCCACTTGAAAAGCAATACAAACAAGTTGCAGTCACTAGTACATAATCAATACTCTTCGCCAAGGCACCGAAATATGCCTGATACAAATTTTGTTTTATATTGCTATCTCCGTTGTGTATATTACGTGAAGAAATTTAGTTCATTTTATGAACACCATTATTTTTTAAGCACTTCCTTGTAGATTATCATTATTGTAATTATTTTCTGTGATAATAATGAGTTACTTATTATTTTAACTTAACAAAATATACGTATGGTAAACTAAAAAACAAGAAAGATTACAGCTTATTTTCCGCAAATGGTATTTCAGAAACCAGCTTTATTGCACAGGGGTGTACGTGGCTTGAAACGTTAAGTTGTAACAATAGTTTTCATTTTTCAAAATTTATCAATAGTGGTCCGATATTTTGCAAAATTTCAAATTATTAAAAAAGTTGATTACACAGTTTTGAAGAACATTAATTACATATAAATGTTTATGTGACAAACATTTTTTGTGTATCATCGTCTAGAAGATAACCCCTCTAAGTCTAAACATCAAATGCTAAATTACCTTTAGGTGTGTTAAGAGCGAAATTGGGCACGGGCAAAAAAATACGTATTGCACTATTTTCACCCTCTATACGTCAGCCAAGCTTTGTCAAGATCGATTATTGACACTTGGGAATGTTTCCTTGTGAGTTCATTATTTTGCTTCACACTTGAGATTTCCCGAAATAAGACACCAGAACACAAGTAAAATGCAATGACGGAGACGGCTGAACTGTGGTCCATCATTAACCCATGTCCTTTATCCTGATATGCTCAGCAGTAGGTGTAATACAAACAGCTAAAGCGAATCGAAACATGCAACAGGACGAGTTGGGCAACAGATATAACAATCAGCTCGTATTCAGGACACTATTAGTATTTGGGAGGTTGCGCGAATCGCTTTCCGGAAATTCCAGTTTGGGTTTTTCATTGTTGTCTACATCTGCACATAAACAGTGCAATCCGCCCTGCGGTAATTCTGGTAGCACTATCATTTCACCTGATTCACCTACCATTTGGCGCGAGGAAAGCAGAATTTTTGGAAGGCCTCAATATAAACTGAGTTTAATTGATTTTTCGGTCATGGCCATGTCGCGAGGTGTTCAAAATTGTTCAAATGGCTCTGAGCACTGTGGGACCTAACATCTGAGGTCATCAGTCCCCTAGAACTTAGAACTACTAAAACCTAACTAACCTAAGGACATCACACACATCCATGCCCGAGGCAGGATTCGAACCTGCGACCGGCAACCATCCACACACTGGCCGGCACACCGGGCCTCGACACTAAACCCGCCCGTCGGATTCGTGCCGGGGACCGGCACCCCTTCCTGCCCGGAAAGCAGCGCGTTAGACCGGACGTCTAACTGGGCAGGCTGTCGCGAGATGTATTTGGGATATGTTGCCCGATTCAGCTTTCAACGTACGCTCTCAAAATTTTAAACCGAGCGAGGTGGCTCAGTTGGACTCCTATATGGGAGGACGGCGGTTCAAATACCGCCTAGCTATCCAGATTTAGGTCTTCCGTGGCGTGGTTTCTCACAGTCGCTTAAGGAGAATACTGAGATTGTTCCTTTGAAGGGGCAGGTATGATTTCCTTCTCAGTCCTTCCCCATTTCGAGTTGGTACTCCCTCTCTAATCATCTCGTCGCCGACGAAACTTTAAACCCCAAACTTACAAATTTTCGGAATTTTAAAGCACCGGTAGGCTTCTCCACGATGTATAACAGCCCTCTTTAGCGTCTACCACTGCATTGTGTTGAGTATCTTTTCTTACTAAACAAAGCCGTGATGAAACGCGCTGCTCCTCTGTTCTCCTCCCTTTAATCCTTCCTGGTAATGATACCAGATTGATGAGCAATAATCAAGAAGCGGTGTAATGAGTGTTTCTCAAACGACTTCCTTCGTGGATGAATTACATTGTATTTAGATTCTTCAGACGAATCTGAGACTGAAACTAGTGTTTCCCACAACTAATTTTACACTTAATGCCGCTGTAGTCAGTTACTGCTGGGTATTTGATGGTTGATACTGTTTCCATAGATTTATCGCCAATAGTGTAACCGAAAGGCAATGGCTCTGTCAACCTATTTATGCACGATAGGTTAGATTCATATACGTTGAAGCAGGGCCAGTGTAAGGTCAAGCAGCTCTCGCAGCAATGACGGCACTATTCAGCAATATGTAGGAGTCTACTGATATATTTTCTGAACCGATTATTTTACTTCCGTTGTAAGACGTGTATATTTCTATTGTCTATTGTCAAACCCCCCCCCCCCCCACCCCCTGGCGTTGGTGGGGAGGCTTGCGTGCCTCAGCGATACAGATGGCCGTACCGTAGGTGCAACCACAACGGAGGGGTATCTCTTAAGAGGCCAGACAAATGTGTGGTTCCTGAAGAGGGGCAGCAGCCTTTTCAGTAGTTGCAGGGGCAACAGTCTGGATGATTGACTGATCTGGCCTTGTAACACTAACCAAAATAGCCTTGCTGTTCTGGTACTGCGAACGGCTGAAATCAAGGGGAAACTACTGCCGTAATTTTTCCCGAGGGCATGCAGCTTTACTGTATGATTAAATGATGATGGCGTCCTCTTGGGTAAAATATTCCGGAGGTAAAATAGTCCCCCATTCGGATCTCCGGGCGGGGACTACTCAGGAGGACGTTGTTATCAGGAGAAAGAAAACTGGCGTTCTACGGATCGGAGCGTGGAATGTCAGATCCCTTAATCGGGCAGGTAGGCTAGAAAATTTAAAAAGGGAAATGGATAGGTTAAAGTTAGATATAGTGGGAATTAGTGAAGTTCGGTGGCAGGAGGAACAAGACTTTTGGTCAGGTGAATACAGGGTTATAAATACAAAATCAAATAGGGGCTATGCAGGAGTAGGTTTAATAAGGAATAAAAAAATAGGAGTACGGGTAAGCTACTACAAACAGCATAGTGAACGCATTATTGTGGCCAAGATAGACACGAAGCCCACGCCTACTACAGTAGTACAAGTTTATATGCCAACTAGCTCTGCAGATGACGAAGAAATTGATGAAATGTATGAGAAGATAAAAGAAATTATTCAAATAGTGGCCAACTAGCTCTGCAGATGACGAAGAAATTGATGAAATGTATGAGGAGATAAAAGAAATTATTCAAATAGTGAAGGGAGGCGAAAATTTAATAGTCATGGGTGACTGGAATTCAAGCCTAGGAAAAGGGAGAGAAGGAAACATAGTAGGTGAATATGGATTGGGGCTAAGAAATGAAAGAGGAAGCCGTCTGGTAGAATTTTGCGTAGAGCATAACTTAATCATACCTAACACTTGGTTTAAGAATCATGAAAGAAGGTTGTATACATGGAAGAGCCCTGGAGATGCTAAAAGGTATCAGATACATTATATAATGGTAAGACAGAGATTTAGGAACCAGGTTTTAAATTATAAGACATTTCCAGGGGCAGATGTGAACTCTGACTACAATCTATTGGTTATGAACTGTAGATTAAAACTGAAGAAACTGCAAAAAGGTGGGAATTTAAGGAGATGGGACCTGGATAAACTGACTAAACCAGATGTTGTACAGAGTTTCAGGGACAGCATAAGGCAACAGTTGACAGGAATGGGGGAAAGAAATACAGTAGAATAAGAATGGGTAGCTTTGAGGGATGAAGTAGTGAAGGCAGCTGAGGAACAAGTAGGTAAAAAGACGAGGGCTAGTAGAAATCCCTGGGTAACAGAAGATATATTGAATTTAATTGATGAAAGGAGAAAATATAAAAATGCAGTAAATGAAGCAGGCTAAAAGGAATACAAACGTCTCAAAAATGAGATTGACAGGAAGTGCAAAATGGCTAAGCAGGGATGGCTAGAGGACAAATGTAATGATGTAGAGGTGTATCTCACTAGGGGAAAGATAGATACTGCCTACAGGAAAATTAAAGAGACCTTTGGAGAAAAGAGAACGACTTGTATGAATATCAAGAGCTCAGATGGAAACCCAGTTCTAAGCAAAGAAGGGAAAGCAGAAAGGTGGAAGGAGTATATAGAGGGTCTATACAAGGGCGAGGTACTTGAGGACAATATTATAGAAATGGAAGAGGATGTAGATGAAGATGAAATGGGAGATACGATACTGCGTGAAGAGTTTGACAGAGCACTGAAAGGCCCCCGGAGTAGACAACATTCCATTAGAACTACTGACAGCCTTGGGAGAGCCAGTCCTGACAAAACTGTACCATCTGGTGAGCAAGATGTATGAGGCAGGTGTGGTGTCACTGCCAGACACCACACTTGCTAGGTGGTAGCTTAAATCGGCCGCGGTCCATTATTACATGTCGGACCCGCGTGTCGCCACTGTGTGATCATAGACCGAGCGCCACCACACGGCGGGTCTCGAGAGACGTACGAGAACTCGCCCCAGTTGTACGACGACGTTGCTAGCGACTATACGGACGAAGCCATTTCTCTCATTTGCCGAGAGACAGTTAGAATAGCCTTCAGCTAAGTTAATGGCTACGACTTAGCAAGGCGCCATTAGCCTTAAATAGCTTCTATATAAAGAGTCACTTGTATCGCCACAATCTCCAGATGTCTCATCAAGAACGATGTATACAAGGATGTATTAAAAGTTAAGTATATTCCAAAGATACGTATTTTCTTTATCACATTCATTAAGTCTCCTGTTTCAGATCTCACTCCATCCTTCGTGAGTTAGCGCGTGCATCTTGGCCGCCTCTTTCAATTAGTGTGCGTAGTGTTGGCAAGTCTGCCGACACTACAGCAGGTGAAATACCCTCAGACTTCAAGAAGAATATAATAATTCCAATCCCAAAGAAAGCAGGTGTTGACAGATGTGAAAATTACCGAACTATCAGTTTAATAAGTCACAGCTGCAAAATACTAACGCGAATTCTTTACAGACGAATGGAAAAACTGATAGAAGCCGACCTCGGGGAAGATCAGTTTGGATTCCGTAGAAATGTTGAAACACGTGAGGCAATACTGAGCCTACGACTTATCTTAGAAGAAAGATTAAGGAAAGGCAAACCTACGTTTCTAGCATTTGAAGACTTAGAGAAAGCTTTTGACAATGTTGATAGGAATACTCTCTTTCAAATTCTGAAGGTGGCAGGGGTAAAATACAGGGAGCGAAAGGCCATTTACAATTTGTACAGAATGCAGATGGCAGTTATAAGAGTCGAGGGGTATGAAAGGGAAGCAGTGGTTGGGAAGGGAGTGAGACAGGGTTGTAGCCTATCCCCGATGTTATTCAATCTGTATATTGAGCAAGCAATAAAGGAAACAAAAGAAAAGTATGGAGTAGGGATTAAAATCCATGGAGAAGAAATAAAAACTTTGAGGTTCGCCGATGACATTGTAATTCTGTCAGAGACAGAAAAGGACTTGGAAGAGCAGTTGAACGGAATGGACAGTGTCTTGAAAGGAGGGTATAAGATGAACATCAAAAAAAGCAAAACTAGGATAATGGAATGTAGTCTAATAAAGTCGGGTGATGCTGAGGGAATTAGATTAGGAAATGAGACACTAAAAGTAGTAAAGGAGTTTTGCTATTTGGGGAGGAAAATAACTGATGATGGTCGAAGTAGAGAGGATATAAAATGTAGACTGGCAATGGAAAGGAAAGCGTTTGTGACGAAGAAAAATTTGTTAACATCGAGTGTAGATTTAAGTGTCAGGGAGTCGTTTCTGAAAGTATTTGTATGGAGTGTAGCCATGTATGGAAGTGAAACGTGGACGATAAATAGTTTAGACAAGAAGAGAATAGAAGCCTTCGAAATGTGGTGCTACAGAAGAATGCTGAAGATTAGATGGGTAGATCACATAACTAATGAGGAGGTATTGAATAGAATTGGGGAGAAGAGGAGCTTGTGGCACAACTTGACTAGAAGAAGGGATCGGTTGGTAGGACATGTTCTGAGACATCGAGAGATCACCAATTTAGTGTTGGAGGGCAGCGTGGAGGGTAAAAATCGTAGAGGGAGACCAAGAGATGAATACACTAAGCAGATTCAGAAGGATGTAGGTTGCAGTAGGTACTGGGATATGAAGAAGCTTACACAGGATAGAGTAGCATGGAGAGCTGCATCAAACCAGTCTCAGGACTGAAGACCACAACAACAACAACAACATTATCAAACAACAATTTATGAAAGATGTTTATATTTTATTAATAGGATTAAGTAGGAATAATTAATATTTGTCATTTTGGAAATAATTGTGGTAGCAGGGAATGTCTGCACCAAAGTACTGTTGGCGGGAGAGACCGCACATTGATATAATTTTAAAAAGGGCAGGAAAGACCGCGTATGGATACATTTTAAGAAAAGAGCGGGAAAGACCGCGCATTGATACATTTTGTAATGGTAGCAGGGATTGTCTGCACCAGAAAACATTGTTGGCGGGAGAGACCGCACTTTAGCGTTCGTAGGAAGTCAGTAGTATGCGAGATATGGAGCGAGTCGGTAGCAGGTCTGAAGCGAGAAGTTGAGAGGAGCGGTGTACCTGCCAGCCACCAGCTGTGATTTACAAGAGATTATAAACGGATGTACAGAGACATCAGCTAACTATTATCATAAGAGGAACTAATATTATTGAATTTATTTTTTATTTTATTTTATTTTATTTTATTATTTATTTTATTTTATTTTATTTTATTTTATTTTATTTTATTTTTTTTAGAAACTCAAGACTACTGAAGGTATGTTGTTAGCGCAATGCTAGTTGTAAGATTATTGTAAAAAAGTAAGACCCATTTGAACGTTTGTAAAATCATTTCATTACCAACAAGTAAACATCTGAAGAATCGTTTTCAGAAAATAATTAATTTTTGCCAGCAATATTGCATTACTGATTATAATCCATCCCAAAAACCATCAACGTAAAACTTTGCAAAATTTTGTTGTTGTCAAGAAAAAGTTTAACTATGAATTACGTAACTTCAGTCAAATTAATTAAAGAATAACGTCAGCTTTGGTAATAAACACAGCCACTTATTATGACAGCCCACCAACAGCTAATAGAGTATAGTAAAACAGAGTAAGTATATTCATGTCGCAGTTCGATGTAGCAGTCAGATGGCGATCCAGCAACAGTAAAAAAGGTAAGGAACGGTTCTGGGTTATTGCAGGTAATGACTGAAGGCCACGACGACGACACATTCTATGTTTCGTCGAAATAATCAGCAAATCACTTTTTTAATAAGCAGCATTTAAATTTGCACTTATTATTATTGAGAAAGAGAATTAATTTCAAAGGGAAGATTTCATTTGTTATTATTTAGCAAGATATAGAAATCCTAAGGGAAGGTTTCATAGGTTATTGTAGAAGAGAAGGTTGCGTAACAAAAGAGATATAGAGGAGACGGGAATGTTTCACTATATAATACGTGCAGATACGGTCTAGTAAAATTTTGTGTGTCTCATTTAAGCGCTAACAGGCGCTATGGACTACGATATTTGAACCATTATCCGACCAATATGCAGGGTGAGTCCATGATGATGTTATAAACTGGCAGGGATGATGGAGAAGGGTAAATGTATCAATCTGAGGTTAGGGGCCCAGCGCCGGAAACGACAGAGCCGAAAGTTATAAGCGAAAATCGTTATGATACATCTGATAGTGGACCTCTGCTACTGCAATGCTCTTTGCTTTTCATATTTTGATAGGAGGTAGCATGGACCAAAACAAGAAAGTCCAGTAAACATGGCCTCTAAAGTGCACACCTTAGGAGCTATGAGAACTTGCTCAGTAGAAGAGATGTTTCACAGTAGTAAAGATGAACAAGTGCCCATAGCTCTTAAGGTATGAATTTTAGAACCCATATGGGCTAAACAATTTTTTTCTTGTTTTGGTCCACACTATCTCTTCCCAAAATATCGAAAGCAAAGAGTCTGCCACAGAACAGGTCCACTGTTGGATTTATCAGTACGATTTTACTTGTAACTTTCGACTCGGTCTTTTCCAGACCATTATCCCTTACCTCAAACTGGTACAATTATCTTTCTCTATAATCCCTGAAAGTTTATAACATCATCACGGAATCAATCTCTATAAAAATCAGTAAAATGTAAATGTATGGATTTATTGGATGGGATATCCCAAGATAGGTTCAGCTGCCTGTCGGAAAGAGTGCTCTTCCTCCGTGCACACTACTCTTTCCGTGTGTCCAAGGCATATATACAGGGTGATTATAATTAAAGTTAAAGATGTAGAAATAAGACCACTGGTCAGAATGACTTCAAATTGCAACGGAATATTATCAGAGAAGGGGGAAAACGTATGGCAGAAGAAAACAAATAGTGTGAAAATTGATGAATAGATGACGCTGTATATGTCAGAATACGTAAATGAAAACACCTGTCATCCGCACGACCCACTGAAGTTGGTATTGACACGCCGGGCACACGGCTTTTCCTCCTGTCGGGTCTGCGACGTTCGCCATGACTGTCTCAATGCAGGATCGCGCTCTGCTTGTAACGCTGTATTACAAGAATGATGACTGCGCGCACGTCGCTCTGCAGAAGATCCGGACACTGAAGGGTTTGAAAAAAAGGCGCTGGTCCGGTGACTGTCGTGGGTCTGGAGAAAATGATTCGGAAAGTCGAAAAGACGGGTTCCTTTGGTGTGCAGCCTAGTAAAGGGAGGAAACGAATTGACTCGACGTCAGTGGAAGCAGTGGCCACAACAATGCAGGAGGAGACGAGTGGTGGTGTGCAAATGTGTGGTGCACGGAGAATTGCCCGAACATTGGACATATCCGTGAGCACGATGCGTAAAATCCTACGGAACATCCTTCTTTGCTATCCATTCAAAATTACCCATGTGCAAGAGTTGCTTCCTGTTGACCTGACCGCAAGACAGACCTTTGATTTAGAATTTCTTGCTCGCATGGAAGTGAACAATGATTGGCCGTGGAAGATTTTGTGGACAGACGAAGACCACTTCCAACTGACAGGATATGTCAATTACAGAATTGTCGAATATGGGCAACTGAAAATCCACACACAAGTCAAATAGTACCACTTCCATCCTGGAAAGTTCACTGTGTGGTGCGGGTTTACGGCATCATTTATCATAGGGCCATATTTTTTTGAAGAGACAGGTGCTTCCGGTCCTGCTACTTGTACCGTCATTGGTAAGCGCTATGAGTGTCTTTTGCGCAACCACATCATTCCAGCTCTCCAACAGCGTGGATGTGTGGATGGGATTATTTTTATGCGAGATGGCGCACCTCCGCACACTGAAAATCCAGTCAAGCAGCTGCTGATGCGCCATTTCGGAAATGCTAGAATTATCAGCCGCCATTTCCCGACAGCCTGGCCGTCCCATCACCTGATCTTAATCCGTGTGGCTTCTGGCTGTGGGGCTATCTGAAAGATGATGTCTTCAGTTTTCCGATTGCAAACTTAGCTGCACTGAAGGCACACATTGCGCAACACATTCTAAACCTGACTCCGGAAACACTTCGATCAGTAGCCGGGCGAAGTGGCCGTGCGGTTCTAGGCGCTGCAGTCTGGAACCGCGAGACCGCTACGGTCGCAGGTTCGAATCCTGCCTCGGGCATGGATGTGTGTCATGTCCTTAGGTTAATTAGGTTTAACTAGTTCTAAGTTCTAGGGGACTTAAGACCTCAGAAGTTGAGTCCCATAGTGCTCAGAGCCATTTGAACTTCGATCAGTTGTGGAACAACTTGTTTCTCCATTTCAACTTGTTGCAGAAAACGGTGGACAGCATATTGAGCATGTTTTGCGCCAGTGACACGGAAATTAATAATTCGATTTTATTTTGATTGATGCTTTTTATGCGGGTTTTGGCCTCAGGACAATTAAAAACTGATTTTTCCCATCCGATGTGATACGCCCTTGTCGTGGTGGATGGGCTTACGTAACTAACAGTATCACACTTTACCCATGCACACTGAGTAGTACAGTTTGTTTAACGTCACCTTAGGCATTGCTGTATGACTCATTTGTCATTCTTAGTCGACCACTATTAAATTATGATGTTTACAGAGCCATCTATTGCTACATTTTGTAACTATTTGTTTTTCTTCTGCCATACGTTTTTCCCCTACTTCGATAATATTCTGTTGCAATTTGGCGTCATTCTGAGCCGTGGTGTTATTTCTACAGTGGTTTGAAAGTGTAACTTCAATTATAATCACCCTGTACAAATGGATGTACGGTACAGGTCGTAGACGCGTGGTTGACGACATGTGGTAGTTTGGGACTGGCTCTGAATTGTGCACGGATAGCCAGATGGTTTCGGTCAGAGGGTTAGCTGCTCTCTGTAATAAGAAATTGAGTGAATGGACAAACGATGTACCTTAACAGGGACGTCCGCCCCGAACGTATCCAACGAACAATTACGAACGAAATGAGATCAGAAAAAAATAAATAAATAAAATGGTAAGGTGACCGCTCGCGGTAAGCGGGAAATCCGGGTTCAAGTCCCGCTCCGGTACAAATTTTCGCTGTCGTTATTCCATTCTACAGCTGATGGTTGTCCTTATTCGCAGTTGCGAATTCATTTAATGTGTTTATCTCATTAGGCTGGTGACCGTATTTATTTTTTATTTGTATGACCACAGCTTTTACTTTAAGAACTACAGGGTGTCCACAATTAAGCTTCCAGTTTCTAAACGCTGTAGAAAGGGAACTACTGCTCAGAACGATGTCAAATTTGAACTGCATGATATTGACGCAAAAAAGAAGAAAACGCTGTCTGTTCCCCTGTTTACGTATGAAAGGCCAAACACGACTGTCTCCATGAAGTATTGCGCGCTGCTGATAAAGTTTTTTTACAAGAACGGTGATTGTGAGCCAGTAGCTCCACAGAAGTTCCAAAAACTTAAGGGTACGAAAAGAAGCATTGATCTTATGTCTGCTAAGGATCTGGAGATGATGATGACAAAATTCCAAAAGAGAGGTTCTTTTGAAGTGCAACGTGGCAGAGGCAGGAAAGTAGTTTATCCCACGTCCGTTGAAGAAGTGGCCACAGCATTGCAGGAGGGGTCGAGAGGTGGTGTGCAGACATGCAGTATACGGGATTTCCCCAAACGTTAGACATACCTACGAGCACGGTGCATAAAACCCTACCAAATATCGTGCATGTGTATCCATACAAATTCACTCACGTTCAGGAGTTCCTGCCTGCTGAGCTGCGAGCAAGACAAACGGTCGGTCCGGAAATTCTTTCTGTCATGGAAATGGACAATGGCTACGCAGCATTCCGTGGGCAGACGAGGCCCATTTCTATCTCTAAGGACATATAAGTATGCAGAATTGCATAAAACGGGCAACAGAAAATCCACACGCACATCAACCAGTACCACATCATTCTGCAAAGGTGCCTGTGTGGTGCGGGTTGACGGCATCGTTTATCGTAGAAACGTATGTTTTCGAGTAAATGAGTCCTGCAGGTCTTGTTACTCGTACCGTCACTGGTAATCGCTATGAGTGTGTTTTGCGACCAAACGTCATACCACCCCTTCAACAGCGTGGATATGTGGTAAGGATCATTTTTATGCAAGATGGCGCTACTCCATAGATAGCGTTGCCAATGAAGCGAATGCTGCACAGGCATTTCGGAAATGCTAGAATTATCAACAGTCATTTCCCTACAGCCTGGCCGTCCAGATCACTTGATCTTAATCCGTGTGACTTCTGGTTGTGGGATGATCTGAAAGATGTTGTGCCCAGTGCTTCAGTTACGAACGTAGCTGGCGCGCGTTGCGTTACGCATTCTGAACGTGGCCCTCGAGATACTCCGATCTGTTGTGGAATTTGCTGTTTCTCGATTTCAGTTTGTGTCAGAAAACGGTAAACAGTATACTTGAGCACGTTTTGTGCCAGTCTCAGGACAATTACAAACCGACGTCATTTTTCCCATCCGATGTGATAGGACCCTGCTGCAATGGATAGGCCTACCTAACTAACAGTCCCACAACTGTTAGTAGCAGAGCTTGTACAGTCATGCACATTGAACAATACTGATGGTATAATGCGCAAGTCAAACCTAGCAGTCGTAATGTGATTCATGTGTCATTTGTTGGTAAAACTTTCATTATTTTTATTTATTTAGTTTTTGTTCTACGTCGTTCCCCCTCCGTCAATAATGTGCTTTTCTAATCTGACGTCATTTTGAGCAGTGGTTCTCTTTCTACAACGATTTGAAACTGGAACTTTAATTACGAACACCCCGTAGATAACGTAAGTTCGATTCCCCGCTCGAATAAAGCTGCATCATTTCAATACATAACCGTTAAGGCGACGAATTACAGTCTTAATATTTTCTAATGGCATACGCCATCTCTGTTAACTAAAATCCCGTAAAAAGGAGTTTTATAAGGAGCATTTGTTATTTTAGTAACCACTCAGAATATTATATTTGGCTTTTCCCGTGACATGACTAGTAGTAAAGAATGTTATAGACCTACCCAGATCATCCTTATATAGGATATCCAAGTTGGCAAACAGGTCGATCGTGCGAAAGTTATCTACAGTTACCGAAAACATGTAGTCCCTATCAATTTCTCTTACACTTACTGTACTCGTACTCACAAGACATTACGACGTATCCATCTCTTTTGCATTATAACGGCTCTGCAGTACGTAACATATCAGTCAGTAGGTCAGTACCGATACTCACCAAGACTACCATTTCTGTACCTCTAGGTGCTTTATCACGCGAATAGAGCTTTAGTGCATGCGTTTACAGTATATTTGGTACCACCTTAATGATTGTCGAACCTTTCAACGATGTAATACTTGCAGTGGTCGTATTCAGCTGAAAAATGTCCCATTTAGTTCGATAGTAGACTGCGAAAGGTCAATTTTTGCGTAATTTTATGCTAAAAGTTAGCCCTAGGATCACGCAGTACCCCTCAACGACCCGTGGCGACACTTCCATACGCTCCTGAAAATTTCTTGCTCCGAAACTGAAACAGTAACGTTGACCCCAGTGACTCCAATAACACCACACCGTAGTCTCCTGTTGCATGTAAGTTGTACTCGTATCATGGAGACTTCAGTCTCTTCTTACCAATGAGCTCTAGACTAGCTACTGGCGCATGAGCCCCTATGTCCACCAACAATGTATGTAGTGTCACATTTACTATGCCCAACTAGCGGGATTATTGCAGAGATCTGTTTTACTGGGAACGTCTTGATTTCCACTGGCGTTTAACGGACGCTTGTCCCGATGCTGTCCATTGTGCTTCTTATGCCTACAGTCTTGCCCGATGTCGCACCACGTCACATTCATAGCACTGAGGTTGGCGGCATTGTTTCCTAACGGGGTCCATATAACCACACCGATAGCACGTCATCTCAGAGGAAAAACATAATTCGTTCATCTTCTCCTCTGGTCTACTCTTCAAGTTGCGTAGCAATCGTAATAGCGGCGGCTAAGTTCCTCAGGTTTTCTAATTTTGGCCACCAGCTGCAAGTCTGGCTCTATAGAGCATCTCGTCGTCGCCTCAGTTGTTCACATTAAACACATTATTTAAGCCGTGGTTGATACTAGTTTCAACATTATGCCTTTCTCATTTGTTTGAACTTTTCTGTCTACGTGCCAACCCCAATCCATTAGACTACGTGTGGAAATATTTACACACTTCTTTCTTGCATTCACAGAGCCAGATTTGCGCCTGGTCTCCAAAACTGGAACCAGCATAAATAGATTCCGCATTAACGAATTATAATATGTACCAAGTTTAGCTGCCATACGATCATTACTGCTAGCAATGGACCTCTTTGCGTAGCTGCACCTTTAAACCACCCGGCAGATCTAGCGTCCCGTTCGACACATCCTGCTGCGTTCCGTCTGCTCCTGCGTTTTGTATTAACTCGTAGCTTTGCGCACTGATTTCCCTAGGTCTGTCCGAAAGCGCCTCTAGTGACTCATTCGATTCCTGCGAGAAACGATTAAGTAACACACCTTGCGCTGTTTTCCTTGTGATAAAATTGATGAATCCTCTTTGTAAGCTTTTAAAATGTCTGTGCTTTATTTAATCCCGCATGATACATGACGGTAGTTTTCGTGTCTTCAATTAATGGTAACTTGGTTATATGCAAGCCCGTCTCACCTGACAAATTACCTAACTTAGTGGCAGCTTGCAGATTACGAATAAACACTGACACATCCTCAGTCGATTTACGCGAAAATAGAACTTACCAGATTAGCTTCAACAAGATTTATAGAAGGGATAGGTAGATTAAGCAAAGCTTTTTGGCTCTACTGACATGGCTTGTGCACGGTCATTGACGGCTTGAGGACCGCCTACTTGTCTTTTCAGCGCCGCATTGGTTTTCTGCGATTCGAGTACTTGTCCTTTCAAAGCTTCAGTCACTGCCTGCGTCGCTGACGCCCGCGCCTCTTGCATTTGTGCAACCTACATCTGACACTAAAACATGAGGGACAACTAGAGATAACTTGCAGGCAGGGAAACAATGAGGCTAGTTGTAGCGTCGCAAGTTTGGCACTCAGTATGGTCAGCCAATCAGAGTTGAGACGGTTCCCGCTCGTTACCTGAAAGATATATTGGGAGTGAGGCTGGAAGAAGGAAGTCGCTCGCTATCTTTGAACGCGGACGGTCATGCTACTAGTGCCAGTAAAAATAATGTGTAAGATGAAGAATTACTTAGTGTTTGAAGTATTGGTGAGCTAAGTCGGTGGCAGTTGTTGTTGAGGACTGCTTGGCGAAATTTCGGAGATTATCACTAAATCTGTTTGATAGAATTCACATGTGAAATATTGGCCTCCATAGAATCGACATGGCATGTTTCAGTATTCAACTACTGAGCATTTTTGGCGAGCAGTTTCTTTTTCAGAAATCCACAAGAAGGACCGAATGTAATGACTCATATTAGTGGTGAAATTAATGACTGTGAAAACGTTGTTTAATTTGGGTCGGGTTTGGACAGATTTCTGGCTGCTGTGCATGTAAAGTGTGTGTATGAATCGTGAACTGGAAGGAAACAGCCAATAGTTTAAATAAGGACTGAATAGTACTTTTTTTTCGTTATCAAGGACAAAATAAACATTATTGTGTGGAAATTTTGGGCATTATTTTCTAGAAGCCAATCCATTTTCTTGCTGTCCTATAAAATTGGATGACAGTATTTCTACAGAACTTTCTTTCATAACTAGTGATGCGCGGTCTCAGAAATTGTAGATATTAGGTGGTGTTTTTTATCAACGCTGTTTTACATCATCTTGTAAGTATCTACGTTGCCGAGTGAAGGGACATTGAGCAGACGCCGTTCTGAGGTAGGTGAATTTTTATTTGCAGCGTACACAGTGACAACGACGAATAGACACGAGAAATTAAACTCCGACCCGCCCCATAGTCTTTATGTCTTTTGATGGCCCGGCATGGTTCAGGGCACTGATGTGCTTCATGACCAAACCTTCTACAATTGTCACATGTAACTGGTACTGCCTTCATACACAGCAACACAGGCCCAGCTACATTACAGTACTGGCATCTCACTGAGCGCAAATACCGCGCCCTACAATTATCGCAGAATTAAAAACGATTCACAGCTTCTTTCGGCTTCACAAGCGTTACCTTTAAATTTCGATAAATACTGCTGGCCACTAAAATTGCTACACCAAGAAGAAATGCAGATGATAAACGGGTATTCATTGGACAAATATATTATACTAGAACTGACATGTGATTACAAATGGTTCAAATGGCTCTGAGCACTATGGGACTTAACATCTGTGGTCATCAGTCCCCTAGAACTTAGAACTACTTAAACCTAACTAACCTAAGGACATCACACACATCAATGCCCGAGGCAGGATTCGAACCTGCGACCGTAGCAGTCGCGAGGTTCCGGACTGAGCGCCTAGAACTGCGAGACCACCGCGGCCGGCATGTGATTACATTTTCACGCAATTTGGGTGCATAGATCCTGAGAAATCACTACCCAGAACAACCACCTCTGGCCGTGATAACGGCCTTGATAGACATTGGCATTGAGTCAAAAAGAGCTTGGATGGCGTGTACAGGTAGAGCTGCCCATGCAGCTTCAACACGATACCACAGTTCATCAAGAGTAGTGACTGGCGTATTGTGACGAGCCAGTTGCTCGGCCACCATTGACCAAACGTTTTCAATTGGTGAGAGATCTGGAGAATGTGCTGGCCAGGGCAGCAGTCGAACATTTTCTGTATCCAGAAAGGCCCGTACAGGACCCTGAACATGCGGTCGTGCATTATCCTGCTGAAATGTAGGGTTTCGCAGGTATCAAAGGAATGGTAGAGCCACGGGTCGTAACACATCTGAAATGTAACGTCCACTGTTCGAAGTGCCGTCAATGCGACGAAGAGGTGACCGAGACGTGTAACCAATGGCACCCTATACCATCACGCCGGATGTTACGCCACTATGGCGATGACGAATACACGCTTCCGATGTGCGTTCACCGCGATGTCGCCAAACACGGATGCGACCATCATGATGCTGTAAACAGAACCTGCATTCATCCGAAAAAATGACGTTTTGCCATTTGTGCATCCAGGTTCGTCGTCGAGTACACCATCGCAGGCGCTCCTGTCTGTGATACAGCGTCAAGGGTAATCGCAGCCATGGTCTCCGAGCTGATAGTCCATGCTGTTGCAAACGTCGTCGAACTGTTCGTGCTGATGGGTGTTGTCTTGCAAACGTCCCCATCTGTTGACTCAGGGATGGAGACGTGGCTGCACGATCCGTTACAGCCATCCGGATAAGATGTCTGTCATCTCGACTGCTAGTGATACGAGGCCGTTGGAATCCAGCACAGCGTTCTGTATTACCCTCCTGAACCCACCGATTCCATATTCTGCTAACAGTAATTGGATCTCGACCAACGCGAGCAGCAATGTCGCGATACGATAAACCGCAATAGCGGTATACTACAATCCTACCTTTATCAAAGTCGGAAACATCATGGTACGCATTTCTCCTCCTTACACGAGGCATCACAACAACGATTCACCAGGCAAAGGCGGTCAATTGCTGTTCGTGTATGAAAAATCGGTTGGAAACTTTCATCATGTCAGCACTCCGCTGCTCGACTCGCTGCGGCTCACTTTGTTACCGTCGCTCGCGCACGCCAGCGCCACTAGCCCAACGCCATTTCGGGACGCGGAAAGGGAGGCAAACTTGCTGCTGTGGCAACGCTTCTGCTCACGCTGGCAGGAGACGGCCGCGGCAGCAACAAGAAGAAGCGCAGACGACCGCAGCACAAGAGGCAGTGCTACCGCTGCCAGAAGATGGGACACGTCGCCTGAACGTGTAGGGACGCAGTCGCGTGTTTGAAATGTGCAAAGCGGTACATGAAGAAGAGGCAGCCGTCCCGCCAACCCCTCCCAAAGGGGGAAACGGGGAGGCCGCAATCCCGCCCAGCGCCACCACCGACGACGCCGTGGCCGCCCTCAGAGCCGCGATGGCGGCTGAGAGAGCGGCAATGCAGAAGGAGATCGTCGGTCTCCACCGGCAGCTGCAACAGTTGCGGGAAGAAATCCGGACGATGCAAAAGAAGACACCCGCCCGCGTTGCCACGCCCACGGTGGTACGACAAGCTGGGGTGGATGTGTCCACGCAAACGGACGTCGCCCCGGAACCTGTAGCAATACAGGAAACCGGGGAGACGCCCATGGACGTGGTGCAGCCTGTCCCGCCGCCGCCGCCGCCGCCGCCACCGCCGGATGTGGAGAAGAAGCAGCAGCAGGACAAACAGGAGGGGGGAGGGATGCACTCCGAAGTCATCCCTTTCCCGGACGTCACCAACCTCACAGCGGTTCTCAAGAAGCTCACGACCATGGTGCGAGATGGGCGGTACGAGGTGCAAAGGAAACCCTACCTCTTCGCGCAAGCGGAAGGGAAACGGAAGCCAACGCTTCCTCACCGGCCGTTCGAGCTTCGTGGCGGATATCGGGCAACTATGCTCGAATTCGTCACGAAGAAGGACCTCCACACCATAAACTCCAACCCAATCTTCACGCCGCGCGACTGGGGCTTCATCTTGGAGGATGCGGTCGCGCGGCTGAAGAAAGAAGTTCGAGATGGAGAGAGGAAGCTCTCACCCGAGCTGGAGTCCGCGCTGAACAACATAGCGCGCGATGGGAAGAACAACTAGTACCACAGGACCATCCAACGTCACCGCCAGCATGCCTGCATGCTGGCAACCAGGATCTACGACCAAGCAACACGCAAGGACCATCCGGAACGAGAGGCAACACCATTCCAACCCACGAGGATCTTGGAGGAACAGCTATACTAAGCTTGGACTCCAAACCTCGGGCCAAGGATTAGGCCCGTATGTATAGCGGCAGCGTCAGCGTCAGCGTCACCGGCGCCAACCTTGTGTGAATGCTCTGAAAAGCTAATCAGTTGCATATCACAGCATGTTCTTCCTGTCGGTTAAATTTCGCGTCTGTAGCACGTCATCTTCGTGGTGTAGCAATTTTAATGGACAGTAGTGTAAGTGCTGCTTACTGTTCAGGGATGGAACGACGAAAACAAAAAGTCCAAAGCAAGAGTCACTCACCAACTTGCACTGCTGGACTGCAAGCTGAGGCTTAGGTGGCGATGCTGGACCCACCTACCCTTGTGACGCCAGATTTAATGACTGCTTGTCGGACTCTTTGTTGGGTGGTGGCAGGGTGCGATTTGTGCTTTTACCAGTGGGGGGGATGTCTTACGGGGTTAGTAGAATTATATATGTTGCTAGCTTGGACCGTTGCGTTACGCATGGTTAAACAGCTATTTATAAATATGTGTTAATGCCGAAACTCACTATTCACGCGTATGCACTATCAGAAAAGCCATCCCTTGTTATATCGTTAAAAGTACATTATAGGTAAAGCTTATTTACAAAATCATCTACATACAGGTATACGAGAGGCATTCAAAAAGTAGAGGCACATTTGTAAAAAGCTGTACTTATTCTGATGTTAGAAAACTGAAACATATTAATAGTATTAATAGTAAGACTTACTAAAAACTTTCAGTGTTTGGCTCCTCAAATTTAAATTATATGTAAAGTTTTACTCCAGTGCGTGGGAAATAAACATCCCAGGTTGGGATGCATAAACTAAAACCAGAGGAGGGGATGGCCTGATGCAGAGGGGGGAAATCCCCCCCCCATCCCCCCCTGCAATTCGCACACTGGGTGGTGGTTGAGGGCAGGTCGAGATCAGGATGGTGTCGACCACCACCACAAGATGCAGGGAATAGCGGCTTGGTAAACGGGTGCCTATCTGACGCCCACTGTGTGTTGGTACAACGGTATTAAAGAACCAAATATTTATTGTGTAAGAATACACAGATGCGATTGCACCCCAGGCTGCCCATGGCAGTAAGGCACGCGCAGTTCACGGCCTGCCTGGAATACGCTAACAGGAGTGTGCAGCCCATGTGGACGTTGCAGTGACGACTGAGACGCCACACGGCTGCTGAGCTAGCGAGTGTGAGAAAACAGTTTTGAGTGACATACCTGAAGACAAGAAATTTGTTCAGCTGGTGATCCAAAAGACCTCAACGGCACAAGTACAGAACTTTGTGAGAAGATTTTCAGATCTAGCAAAGCAAAGCATGTGAGAATCACAGTAAGTATTTGTTCAGGGGTGGTCGGTTATCTTAATGTTGTCGACTATATAATCAGACAGGGAACATTTATGAAAAGTAATTCATCAAATCTGAAACAAAGAAAACACGAGTAATAAAACGTGTGAAAGAATACATCATTAAGAAAATAAAAAAAATTGGTATGTCTTCACCCAACTTCGCCTTTCTTTTGTGTGGGTTCACGATATAGTTAACCAAATGCACCGCGCTTTTAGTGGGTCCCGCCCCATACCTCAGAGTCGGTGCGTTATTGGCTACCGCAAGCGTCTGCGACTATTAATCAAACTGCGTGCATATGGAGTATCGTCTCAGTTGTATGACTGAATTCCTGATTTTCTCTCAGAGAGGTCACAGTTCGTAGTGATAGACGGTAAATCATCGAGTAGAACAGAAGTGATATCTGGCGTTCCGCAAGGTAGTGTTGTTGTGTCTAGTTCATACAGCATAGACACAATGAGGTAGCTAGGTGCACGCTAAACTAACGCAGACGGGCGTGAAGTACTGGAACAGGAGACTTATTAATGCACTAAAGAAAAGTACGTAGTTTTATAATACTTAACTTTAATTCTCTTGTTGGAATACATCTCTCTTGAATATTAGTAAGCTATAAGCACTGATACAAATGGCGCCTTGCTAGGTCGTAGCTATGGACTAAGCTGAAGGCTATTCTATCTGTCTCTCGGCAAATGAGAGGAAGACTTGGTAGGTCTAGTCGCAAGCAATGTCGTCCGTACAACTGGGGGCGAGGTCTAGTCCGTGTCTTGTGACCTGCCATGTGGTGGCGCTAGGTTTGCGATTACACAGTGGCGACACGCGGGTCCGACATGTACTACAGGACCGCGGCCGATTTAAGTTACCACCTAGCAAGTGTGGTGTCTAGCGGTGACACCACATTCCTCCCCCGCAAATCGGCGAACGGTCGTGAGATAAGGCTTCCGCCCGCCGTGGGGAGGACCCCATGTTAACGTATGCGATGAGGTGGGGAGCCTAACAACAGGCGAGGCCGTGCCACCCGCACCCGGCCATTCGGTCCGAGGGGAGCTAGGAAACGCCTGAAAACCTAGTCCAGGGTGCACGTCAACATGCGGTGTATGCGCACGTAATGAGACAGGAGGGGCCGAAGGGTCGACCTCCATTGCGTCTGGGAATCCGACGCGCGATGACGACATCTGGTCCGGAGCGGGCAAGAGGTCCATGGCGGAGGACAGCTGGTCACGGGAAGCGATCGGCGGCGTGTTACCCAGGGAGGCGCGTGGCGGCTGCAGCGAAGCGTCCACTGCGGGCGGCGCCGGCGGCGGCTGCGGCGGCTGCGGCGGCGGCTGCGCGACGCCATGGGGCAAAATGGAAGGCAGCGTCGGTAACACCTGGGGATGAGGCAAGCCAGTAGATGGGTCCCCAGGGCGCTGACCTGACGGCTCCGTCGCTGAAAGCAGACGGGGAGCGGCAGAACCCAGGCGACGACAGAGGCGCAGCTGATTGAGATGCCGACGCACCTCACCAGAGGCCCCCAATACCAAATACATCGCGCGGCCGAGGCAGCGAAGAATGCGCCCTGCGAGCCAACGCTGTGAACCGCGATAGTTGCGATAATAGACAACGTCGGCAGGAGCAAAAGCAGGAGTCTGCCGCTGCACAGGAACCTGATGCGGCGGATGCAGCAAAGACATCAAGGTGCGATGAGAACGACCATGGAGCAATTCAGCCGGCGAGCGACCATCGCGGGGCTGAGAGCGATACGATGACAAAAAGAGTAACAAAGCGTCCTCCCGCGAATGCGATGCTTTCAATTTCAACATCTGTGACTTGAAAGTCCGGACCAATCGTTCAGCGGCACCGTTTGACTGAGGCGAAAACGGCGCGGACGTCAGATGTTGAATACCATTGGCCTTGCAGAATGACTGAAATTCTGCGGACATGAATTGTGGGCCATTGTCGGAAACAATAGTCTGCGGAAGACCTTCAATGCAAAAGATAGCAGACAAGGCTTGGATTGTGGCAGAAGACGTCGTGGAAGACATCCGGACAACAAAAGGAAAAGTACTGAAAGCATCGACCACAACCAACCATCGAGCATTCCAGAATGGACCAGCAAAATCGATGTGCAAGCGTTGCCAAGGGGAAGTGGCTTTCGGCCATGCAAAGAATTTCCGCGGCGGTGCGGATTGTTGTTCGGCACACGCCACGCAAGAAGAGCACATATTCGTAATCGCAGCATCGATGCCGAACCAAGTACAGTGCTGACGAGCAAGTTGTTTCGTACGCACTATACCCCAATGTCCTTGGTGAAGAAGCTTTAAGACAGAGGACTGTAACGAACGTGGGACTACGACTCGGGATTGATCATTATCAGAACGCAACAACAAAACACCACGTCGTACAAAAAGTCTCTCCTTGTGAGCAAAAAAACGGCGAACCAAAGGATCTTCGATCCGTGACTTTGACAAGGGCCATTGCGTAGCAACAAAACGCAAAACAGTAGCAAGGACAGGATCAGCAGCTGTGGCTGTAGCTACACGACGAAAATCAATCGGAAACGATGCGACCACGTCATCGGCTTCCGAATCAATGAACATGCAAGCAAGTTCGGAAGAATCGAATGCGTTATCCTCAGCAACAGGCAAACGGGACAACGCATCAGCGTTGCCGTGCTTAGCAGTGGACCGATACAAGATATCGTAGCGGTACTGCGAGAGAAAAAGTGACCAGCGAATGAATTTCTGCGCTGTACGTGGAGGTACAGGCTTGTTCGGATGAAAAAGCGATGTCAAAGGTTTGTGGTCCGTGATGATGGTAAAGTGACGACCATACAAGAAGTCATGGAACTTGGTAACACCAAACACAAGAGCTAACGCTTCCTTCTCTATTTGTGAATAATTTCTTTGCGCAGATGAGAGCAATTTTGACGCAAAGGCAATAGGGCGATCATGCGAGCCATCTTTGTGCGCAAGCACAGCACCGATCCCGAAATCCGATGCATCTACCATCAACAAAAGGGGTTTTCGGGGATCGAATGGCGTAAGGCAAGTATTTGAAAGTAACGCCGATTTCAACTGGCGAAAGGCGCGTTCGCATTCCGTCGTCCAGACGAACGGAACACCTTTACGGCGTAAGCGATGAAGCGGAGCTGAAATGGAAGAAGCATTGCGCACAAACTTTGCATAATAATTAATTTTACCCAGCACACTCTGTAGCTGTTTCAAATCTTGTGGAGCAGGTAAGTCCTGTATGGCACGGAGGTGCTCTGGACTCGGATGTATACCTTGGGCATTTATGACATGCCCCAGGTAGGGTAAGTCCCGAGCAAAAAACACACATTTGTCCTTCCTCAAGCGAAGACCATTTTGACGCAAGACCTGAAATAATGTTCGGAGATTTTGCAAATGTTCGGCTTCTGTCTTTCCTGAGATCACAATATCGTCCAGATAGTTCGCAGCAGTAGGGACCGACGCACACACAGTTTGTAAATATTGCTGAAACAAAGCAGGGGCGGATGCACACCCGAATGGCAGTCTTTTGAAGCGATACAAGCCAAGATGCGTGTTTACCACCAAGACGCGCTGGGATTCTTCATCCACAGGTATTTGCAAGTACGCATCTGCGAGGTCCAATTTTGAAAAATATTTTCCCGGGCACAGTTTGTCAAAAAGATCTTCCGGGCGGGGCAAAGGAAAAGTAGCAGTCACAAGTTGTGGATTCACAGTCGCCTTGAAGTCCACACAAAGTCTCAATTTTCCGGAAGGTTTTGGCAAAATTACTAAGGGTGAGGCCCAGAGAGAAGCCTGCACACGTTCAATTACACCTTGAGATTCTAAATCGTGCAATGTTCTTGCGACCTCATCACGCAATGCGTGGGGAACATTGCGCGCTCTGAAAAATTTCGGTTGCGCGTTGTCTTTCAGTTCCAAATGCGCTTCATAGTTCTTAGCGCAACCCAGGCCCGGTGCAAAAATGTCTGCAAATTCTTCACAAAGACTAGAAACACTGGCGGAAGGCACAGTCGGATTCACTGATAGGACCTGATTTACTATAGACAAATTAAACAATTGAAACAAATCTAACCCAAACAAGTTCACTGCACCAGAAGAACGAAGAACGTAAAATGACACAAGTTTCGTTTGTCCTTTGTATGTGGCAAGAAGGCTGCACTGTCCTAACACAGGTATATGCTGTCCTGAGTAACTAGTTAACTTAACCTTTGCGGCACGCAATGGCGGTTGGCCCAGTTGTATGTACGTGTCGTGATTGAGCAATGAAACTGCAGCTCCGGTATCGAGCTGGAATGGTATCACTTTGCCTTCAAAGTCTAAGTCCACAAAAAGTTTATTGTCCTGCTGACGACAAGAGCGACTGTCACGTGCAATTTGAACTGATACAGGTACAGAAGCACTTGCGACTTTACGGGATTTCCTGCGACGTCGACGCACTGTGTTTGTGGGACGACCACAGTCACTGTTAGCTAAAGTGTCACTGGACGGGTCGGAATGAACTACATGAATGTCCATGGGCGAAGGTCCACGAGCCTGATTGTCCTGGGTTCGATTCCGGCGCGAAGCAAACGGCCTGGAATTATTGTGATTGTCTGATCTTAACTTTTTCTGGCAAACACTTTGAACATGTCCTTTCTTCTGACAGTAAAAGCAAATAGCTTGGCGTGACGGGCAATTTTCACGCGAATGTCTAGTTGCACACCGCGGGCATGATTTCACTGCAGTTGCTTGCTTACGCGGCGCACGTGTTTGCAAGGTAGGCTGCCGCTGCTGCGACGGGCACGAGGGCCGCTTAGCGTCCCGTGCAGCGGGCCCGGCGGGCCGGTTAATGTGACACACTGCTGGCGAAGTTTCAAAAGATGCCTGAGCAAAGTCAAGTGTGTCTTGCCTATCCAATATGTCTATCAATTGTTGAAGGGAGGGATTTACTAGTTTCAAAATCTGTTCCCTTATGCGAACATCAGAAACGTTCTGTGCTATTGCATCACGCACCATAGTGTCTGAATAAGGAAGTTCACAGTCACATTCAAAGGCACACTCCCTAGTAAGTCCTTGCAAAGTTGCAACCCACTCCCTATTAGTCTGACCGGCCGTACGTTTTGTACAAAAGAACGTATACCGTTTTGCAACTACATTTACTGTTTCTTTGTAATAGGCATCTAAAGCAGACAAAATTTCTTCGTAGGACAGAGTTGCTACGTCGCGTCGGGGAAACAATTTCACTATCACACGGTAGGTAGACACACCGACACAAGAAAGCAAAAACGGCTGCCGCTCATTACCTTGAATTCTGTAGGCTGCTAGATGGAAGGCAAATTGTCGGGACCATTCAGTCCACGACTCTTGAGCTGCATCAAAACTACGAAACGGAGGTGCAACAGCGTTTTGTGGCAGCGGTAGCGAAGAAGCGGCGGCTGCCGCATCGGTTTGCAGCGCACGTTGACCCTGGACGAGCTGTCCTAGGGCTTCCAGTAACGCCTGCGTCTGCTGATTCTGCAAGCGAAAAAATTCGGACAGTACATCTGGAGATTGTGGCGAAGCCATGACACAAACGAATTAATACAAACTCTTTTACTCGTCGCCAAATAATGTTGTGTCTAGTTCATACAGCATAGACACAATGAGGTAGCTAGGTGCACGCTAAACTAACGCAGACGGGCGTGAAGTACTGGAACAGGAGACTTATTAATGCACTAAAGAAAAGTACGTAGTTTTATAATACTTAACTTTAATTCTCTTGTTGGAATACATCTCTCTTGAATATTAGTAAGCTATAAGCACTGATACAAATGGCGCCTTGCTAGGTCGTAGCTATGGACTAAGCTGAAGGCTATTCTATCTGTCTCTCGGCAAATGAGAGGAAGACTTGGTAGGTCTAGTCGCAAGCAATGTCGTCCGTACAACTGGGGGCGAGGTCTAGTCCGTGTCTTGTGACCTGCCATGTGGTGGCGCTAGGTTTGCGATTACACAGTGGCGACACGCGGGTCCGACATGTACTACAGGACCGCGGCCGATTTAAGTTACCACCTAGCAAGTGTGGTGTCTAGCGGTGACACCACAAGTGTCATAGGCCCTCTGATGTTCCCGATTTACATAAATGATCTAGGTGATAATCTGAGCAGCCCCCTTAGATTGTTTGCAGATGACGCTGTAATTTACCGTCTAGTAAAATCACCAGACGATCAATTCCAACTACAAAATGATCTAGAGAGAATTTCTGTATGGTGCGAAAAGTGGCAATTGGCACTAAACAAATAAAAGTGCGAGGTCATCCACATGGGTACTAAAAGAAATCCGATAAATTTTGGGTAGACGATAAATCGCACAAATCTAAGGGCTGTCAATTCGACTAAATACCTAGGAATTACAATTACGAACAACTTAAATTGGAAAGACCGCATAGATAATACTGTGGGGAAGGCGAAACAAAGACTGCGCTTTGTTGGCAGAACACGTAGACAATGCGACAAACCCATTAAAGAGACAGTCTACATTAACTTGTGCGTCCTCTGCTGGAATACTGCTGCGCGGTATGGGATTTTTACCAGATAGGAATGACGGAGGACATCGAAAAAGTGCAAAGAAGGGCAGCTCGTTTCGTGTTATCTCGCAATAGGGGTGAGGGTGTCACTGATATGATACGCGAGTTGGGGTCGCAGTCACTGAAACAAAGGCGGTTTTCTCTGCGGCGAGATCTATTTACGAAATTTCAATCACTGACTTTCTCTTCCGAATGCGAAAATATTTTGTTGGCACCCACCTACGTAGAGAGAAATGATCCTCATAATAAAATAAGAGAAATCAGAGCTCGAACGGAAAGATTTAGTTGTTCCTTTTTCCCACGCGCCATTCGAGAGTGGAATGGTAGAGAAGTAGTGCGAAAATTGTTCGATGAATCCTCTGCCAGGCACTTAAGTGTGAATTGCAGAGTAACCATGTAGATGTAGATGTAGAACGCCAATTCCGTGAACAGCCGCGTCACCGAAGGGACGTTTACCGCTGGCGTTGCCGCGTGCCGCGTTGTAATGGAAATCGACCTTAATGGTCACAGCGAAGCGATGCTAAAGGCCCTCGTAAACGAGCAAACATTTTGTCAAACTTAACTATGCTTACCAAGTAATTTTGGTAATTTGTGGTAAGGTCTTATGGGACCAAACTGCTGAGGTCATCGGTCCCTAAGCTTACGCACTACTTAATCTAACTTAAACTAACGTACGCGAAGGACAACTGACACACCCATGCACGACGGAGGACTCGAACCTCCAACGTGGGGAGTCGCGCGGACCGTGACAAGTCGCCTGAGACCGCGCGGCTACCCAGCGCGGCGCCTGCCAAACATTTGACCGTGTACGGTGCTGTTTGACATGTTTGTCAAGCACAGATCGTGTTTGACGAATCTGTGAGAAATTTTGACTGACGGAAAGTTTGACAAGATGTGGAAGTTGTCTGTGTCGGTGTTCCAAAGCATATATTTTGCGAAAAATTGTTTTATTACCATTTATCTCACTGTATCCTGAGTTTCCACAACTATGGAAATTATGATCAAGCATAAAAACAAAATAGGACTGACAATTGCCAAAATGGTAAAGGTATTGCATCTTTCCCAGCCATATATTAGCATGAACGGTCTCGTAAACTGACATACGGCCGGGAAAGCGGTGTGCTGACCACATGCGCTCCATATCCGCATCGAGTGACGGCTGTGGGCTGAGGATGACGTGGCGGCCGGTCGGTATCATTGGGCCTTCGTGGCCTGTTCGGAGGGAGATTAGTTTTTTTTATATTAGTGTTGGGTTGGGTTGTTTGGGGGAAGAGACCAGACTTCGAGGTCATCGGTCTCATCGGATTAGGGAAGGATGGGGAAGGAAGTCGGTCGTGCGCTTTCAAAGGGACCATCCCGGCATTTGCCTGGAGCGATTTAGGGAAATCACGGAAAACCTAAATCAGGATGGCCGGACGCGGGATTGAACCGTCGTCCTCCCGAATGCGAGTGCAGTGTGCTAACCACTGCGCCACCTCGCTCGGTTTGTATTAGGACGAAGAAGTTATGAACAAAATAAATATTCTATGCATACAGCAACATACAGGCGGAAGTGGAATGAAATAAAAGAAATCGAAGTTCTCCGATTCTTCCACAGATACGATGTGGGCTGTATGTTCCCAAGTTGTATTTTAATGAACTGTTATTAGAGGACCAAGTAGAAGAGAATAAATTTTCGCATACTTGTGTCTTCTTTTTCAATGTGAGGGGAAAGTAACGCTAAACAAGCTATTAAAAGCACCACCGTCCATCAGCAGAAAGTTGATGTAATCATCAGGTTCTGAGCGTAACATTTCCTTTAACAGGTTTTCAGCTGTATATTTCTCTATCATTATAAACCATTCCCTTGCTTCTTCCTTAAACACAGTGTTGTTGTGGCTGTCGGTCCGAAGACTGGATTGATGCAGCTCTGCATGCTAATAGAAATGCTTTATGTGCATTTGTAGCCATTCCCATTAGCGCCAAAATACAGCATACACGAAAAGTGTCTGCTTCAAAAGTAAGGTTAAATTTATAAGTTTTCTTGGTACGTGTACAGGCTTGTTTTGAAGCATCAGTGGCTAGATAAGAACAAAGTTGACAGACAAGTTTGCTCTTTTAGGAGGTCCTTAGCAAGTTACTAAAAGTTCCATTGTCCATCCGAAGAATGTCGATGTAATCTGGGAGTAATATTTCCGTAGACAGATTTTCGTGGGTAAATATCTCATTTAAGCCATTCGCTGGACCAGAGTCTTGTTTTCTTCTCCTTCTTTAAACATAGTGCCAAAGTTAATGCCAGAACTAGGTTTTCTGCATTTGTGGCCGTTCTCACTATTGTCATATATTCATGAACACGAACAGCGTCTGCCAGCCTATGTGGCCGAGCAATTCTAGGCGCTTCAGTCTGGAACCGCACGACCGCTACGGTCGCTGGTTCGAATCCTGCCTCGGGCATGGATGTGTGTGATGTCCTTAGGTTGGTTAGGTGTAAGTAGTTCTAAGTTCCAGGGGACTGATGACCTCAGAAGTTAAGTTCCATAGTGCTCAGAGCCAATCGAACCATTTTTGAAGTTCTAAGTTCTTGGAGACTGATGACCTCAGCTGTTAAGTCCCATGGTGCTCAGAGCCATTTGAACCATTTTTGAACGAACAGCGTCTGCTTCAGAGTGGAGTTAAAATGACAAACATTATTTGAACGTGAACGGGCTTGTCTGGCAAATCCGTGCTTAGTTAAGAGCGATTTTGTCGAACACGATTGATCGTTTACGGGGCCCTTAACGGCAGTTTGTTGTCTAAACCGCAGCCACTGCGCGCTCCTTCTGCCATTAGGGGCGCTGTTTCAAAAGTGCGTTTTTTTTTTAGAACACACCTCGTATACGGTCCAAGTTTCATCGAGCTATGTTAATTGACAGTGACACATCATCCGAAAATTACTTTCCCCTAAAGTTATGCACACCAGTGTAGTAATTCTTCCCGCGCTCTAAACGTACATTAACGGGAGTGAAGTGCGTCCTGCCATACAGTGCACAGTAGTTTGCAGCGTACAGCTGTAGATGATTAAAGTGGACCTGATTACTTAATCTTCTCCGGTATTACCACTTTATAAATCGCAAGATAAGGACGACAGAATGAGAGGATAATTGATAACAAGCGCTATCTCGGAGCTAAGTGTAAGTCAAACTTATCGCACTTCGTGCAGTGCCAGGGAATCCATTGTCACAAGAAATGCGTTGTACTCAGCAAGTGTTCAACTGAAAAAAAAATAGAAAGTGACGAATGAGAACAAGACTGAATCTCATTAGTATACATGCTAATGTAAAAACGACTTATTATTATCATGTGTACACTTGCCAATCAAAGATTTGCAAACATTTGCTTTCCTGAAGGCACAAAACAAATTGGGTATTTTATGCTGTAGATCTGTAAAACGCCGGTAAGTTATAAAAATAAGCGAAAGACATATTTCACTTAAAAAACTAATTAATGTACTGTTTAAATCTTGCAGATATTTTTGTTTTGTTCTAAATACAATGGTCTCAGAATCTCGAGGAAAAGTTCTAAAAATAGCAATAAACCGAAAAACGTAAAGTTATTAAAATGAAAACTAAGTATGCTATTACCATAGTAACGCGATAAACAACGTTCGCTTTTTTCATCTGTGCCAGACAACTGCGCATTACACAGTAGGACGGCGGTTGGTGCGGTCACAATGAGATAAGAAAATTAAGAAAGCCAGCTTGGTCAAATGATGCCGAGGCATAATTTTGTGGCTATGTGCAGTGAAGTATCAGAGGCACTATACGGTATTGGACACCATTTTGGAATTCAACCCATCGTTAAGGCTTAAGGGATAATGCAGATAAATACACTCTAGCATGTCAAAAACGCATTAGTCTACCTCTGGTCCTTATGCGAGCAGTTATTGTACTTGGCATTGATTGATAGAGTCGTTGTATGTGATCCTGAGGGATATCGTGCCAAATTATGTCTAACTGGCGTATTACATTGTCAAAATCTGGAGCTGGTTGGTGAGCCACGCCTGTAATCTCCAAACGTTCTCATTTGGACAGAGATCCGCTCATCTTGCTGCAAAGGTAGGTTTTGGCAAGCACAGATTCAAGCAATAGAAACTGGTCGTGTGTGGACGGGCGTTATCTTGCTGAAAGTTAAGCCCAGGATGGTTTGCCACGAAGGGCAACAAAACGGCGTGCAGAATTTCGTGGGTGTATCCTCGTGCTGTAAGGATACTGGAGATGACAACCGAGGGTTTCTGCTATGAAATGAAAAGGCATCCCAGTCAGTAGTAGTGGGACGAAGACAGCATCAGAACAATTTTTTAGTGTGGGCTGCCTACATCAGGGGCAGCTACATTCAGAGGCAAACCTATTGTTCTCTTTTGATTGACAGGCCATTAACCTATTGTTCGATTAAGTGATTTTCCGTGTCACATCCCCCCACCCCTCTCCCTCCTCCTACCCTCCTCCCCCACCCCTCTGGGAAATCCCCTTGCCAATAGCAGCACACTTTTCATATCAATTTCATTAACTATTTAAATCGATCAATTAACAAACCCCCCAGCCCTAACCTGCCCCTTCCCCACCTGGAAATTGGTGGGAAAAAGACTCAGTCGACTGGTGATTGCCGGCCGTGGTGGCCATGCGGTTCTCGGTGTCACAGTCTGGAACCGCGTGACCGCTACGGTCGCAGGTTCGAATCCTGCCTCAGGCACGGATGTGTGTGCTGTTGTTAGGTTAGTTAGGTTTGAGTAGTTCTAAGTTCTAGGGGACTGATGACCTCAGAAGTTAAGTCCCATAGTGCTCAGAGCCATTTGAACCATTTGACTTGCAGGAAACCGATTGCAGTGTATGGAATATTGTTTATTTATACAGTTTATGGAAAACAAGGCAGTCTTTGGAATACAGTATCATGATTTATCTAAAGAATTTGTCAGGAAACTGACTGCAGTGAATGTAATACTATTTATTTAAACAATTTACAGGGTACAATGTTGTGTATTGAATATAGTTTATTTAAAGAATTTGTCTGGCTTTCGATCACCGTGTATGTAATATTTAAACAATTGCGTCTCTTATTTCATTCCGATTGCGTACGGAAACACGTATTACACTATCACAGGCAATTTAAATACACCTGAAAACTTCCATATTTCGCCCCGGGCGCTGGAGTTGTGCCCGTTGGAAGCAGCCATGTGCCGGGCTCACAGCGCCGGCTATCCCGACCGCGCACCCCTTGCCTGGGACGGCTATCGGCTGCCTCACCGTGCAGGCCTGTGCGAATAGCAGCGCGCTTGGGCTTATTATGCACTGGGGAAACTGGAACCGCCGGTGTCCAGGCCGCCGTTGCAAGTAGCAGTGAGCTAATCCCTAGGAACAAAATATTCAGGTGACAGCAACCATTCGATATTTGATACCTGAGAAATTCCTGTCGCCATCGCCGTCGCCACCATCTCAAGTGGTCTGTGTGCATGAACCAACCTGTCAGATACGGGCGCGTGTCAGAGGTGCCTTCCAATCAAAAGTAAATATCTGACGGGGAATCGATCGAGTAATACTACTGAAGTTAATCAATAATTAAATTTCTGGTCACATACTCATGATTAGGGGCGCTTTCAGGTGGTAGACTTCATGAACTGCTCCAAGAATTATTAAATCTGATGTGGAATATCACATCTTGAAGATGTCACATATGTTGCTTCAGAAGATGTGCCACAAGAAATACTTATTAAACCTTTAGTACAGGCATTCGAAATACTTGCTTCAAACAGGTTTAAACTACGTAAAATAAAAGAAGATCGACGCTGCACAGTAGTTTGTGCATATAAACAACAGTGTTCTTGATGAGAAATTTCATTAAATAATCGGAACCTATTACTATATGACATCACGATTGGAAAGGGTGATGTATTGAATGATACTTGAATTTCAAATTTCGACATGAATTTATACTGCCACAGTTATAGAGCTCCCGACCACTACAGGTCTGCTAAGTGTATTTTCTTTTTTAAAAGTACTTTCTTTCTTTCTTTCTTTTGCTTGTGCCTTTGTCCCACAGAGACGCAGGGTCAGCATGGTTAATGGGATTTGGCAATGTTAGATTAAGGGGTGGCCGGATGCGCTTCCTGCCGCCACCCCGTGCCTCCAGGACGGAATTAGTAGACCCCAACTGTCTGCGACTACTGTAATCCATGGAAGAATGCGAAAGTGTTCAGATGTCTGTGAGCCATGTAACTGAGGCGCGACGTGGGGACCAGCCCAGTATTCACCTAGGGGGATGTGGAAAACCGCCTAAAAACCACATCCAGGCTGGCCGGCACACCGACCGTCGTGGTTAATCCGCCAGGCGGATTCGATCCGGGGCCGGCGCGCCTACCCGAGTCCACGTAGCAGCGCTTTCACGCTCTCGGCTAACGTAACGGGTCTTTCTTTTTTAAAAGTACTATAGAATTCCAAAGTTTGCTGGTTCTCTAAGCTACACCAGGAAGGAGAAGGAGGGAGGAAAGGGTCTATCGTGTGATAGGATAGCAACAACAACAAGTACCATTGCGATGTATTGAGAAACATGATCAATTCGTGGGTAGATGTCTGAGGTTGCTAAAACACTCGCACATCCTATGTACTCGCCTTCTGGACGCCCACATGCAGAGCACAGTGCCGCAGTACAGCGCCAACGCTCAGAGACCTGAGAAAATTACTGTTGTTAACGTGCCCCATGGCCACAGCAGCAAAGCGCGTGTCAGCTAGAGAGAGGTAACCCAGCCGTGGAGGCTCCTCCCCAGGCGGACCTCAGTCGTAGGAGCCCGAATACTTTTAATACTCCCAGCGCAAACGCTTGCCATCTTCTCAAATTTCCAAAGCCTATATACGCAACACATGCGGTCCTGAAGGCGCAAACTTGGTGTTACTTCAGTATTCACCCGTCCAGGAGGAACCAGGACCCAAATCATCATAAGCCACGGCAGACTGGAAGCTTTATCTAACACTCCAAACTGGTCTACAAAGATGGGCAAGCCCCAGCCTGGAACAAAGGCGTCTACTGACATACTGTTTGCCGACCGCTGTGGCCGAGCGGTTCTAGGCGCTTCAGTCCGGAACCACGTTGCTGCTACGGTCGCAGGTTCGAATCCTGCCTCAGGCAAGGAGGTATGTGATGTCCTTAGGTTAGTTAGGTTTAAGTAGTTCTAAGTCTAGGGGACTGATGAGCTCAGATGATAAGTCCCATAGTGCTTAGAACCATTTGAACCATTTTTGAGATACTATTTCTTGCCCTGACCTGCTTGCTTGCTGCTACGCTTTCTACGGCCATCTCCAGACTCGCAAGAATATTGGGAACCAGGCTCATATTTATCAATGTAACTACAATTAAATATGACGAGTACTATTGCAGTCTGACACCGAGTGATGCGCTGGAAATGTCTGATCTTGATGGCTGTGGTTATGGAACGAATCTCACGTTGATATTTCAATATCTATAGAGCACAATATTTTCCATGTAAAATCTCTCTCATAACCTTCTGGCTATCGATGAATTGAATCTATACCTCCCTCATGATAGGACATCTAGTCATTTTCTCTGCACATCCCGGAGTCTAAGCCACAGTAAATTTACACTGCAAACAAATACACATTTCAGATAAGTGGTGTATGTATGTATGTATGTGTGTGAAATCTTATGGGACTTAACTGCTAAGGTCACCAGTCCCTAAGCTTACACACTACTTAACCTAAATTATCCTAAGGGCAAACACACACACCCATGCCCGAGAGAGGACTCGAACCTCCGCCGGCACCAGCCGCACAGTCCATGACTGCAGTGCCCCAGACCGCTCGGCTAATCCCGCGCGGCGATAAGTAGTGCAGTTATCGTTTATACGAAGTCTATTCAGAAAGTAGGGACCGTTTTGGCATTAAAAACCTAATTACAAGAAATACATTATATACGTCTGAAAGTGCGACTGACATACTACTTTTCCACATAGTCACCAAACACGTTGAGACACTTATCATAGCGGCGGCAAGGCTTTGAAAGACCTTCGTCCTAAAATTCTGCTACCTGAGACTTCAGCCAGTGAGTCACGCCCGCCTGGAGTTACGCGTCGTCATCAAAGAGCTGCGTTGCATGCCAGTTCTTCATCTTGGAAAACAAGTGGAAGTCGCTTGGTGCCAGATTGGGGCTGTAGGGCGGATGAGGGAAGATTTCCCATTTGAATGAATTAAGGAGTTCTTTGGTTCAAATGGCTCTGAGCACTATGGGACTTAACATCTATGGTCATCAGTCCCCTAGAACTTAGAACTACTTAAACCTAACTAACCTAAGGACATCACACAACACCCAGCCATCACGAGGCAGAGAAAATCCCTGACCCCGCCGGGAATCGAACCCGGGAAGCGAGAAGGAGTTCTTTAGTGCGGTTTGCCGTGTGAGGTCGGGCACTGTCGTGCAAAAACAAAATTTTAGACGTCAGCTTTCCTCGGCGTTTGTTTTGAACTGCTCTTCTAAGGTTCAAATGGCTCTGAGGACTATGGGACTTAACTTCTAAGGTCATCAGTCCCCCAGAACTTAGAACTTCTTAAACCTAACTAACCTAAGGACATCACACACATCCATGCCAGAGGCAGAATTCGTGAATCACCATGTTTGTGGTAGGTCACCAGAAATGTCAACGTTGCCCCCATTTGCTGTTCTTTATGGTGCTCTGTAACATTTTGGGCACCCATAGTGCACAAAATCTGTGGTAGCCAGCTTTTGAGTGACAATTTCAAACAACAAAGTCCGTGAAACTTGTGGAAAAGAAAGCGAAAGCTCCGTTATTGTGAAGCGACGGTTTTCATGAATCGTTTCATCAACTTTAGTGACAAGATCGTCAGTCACAATGCTCGGGCGACCACTCTTCTCTTCATAATGAACGTCGGTTCGGCCATTTTTAAACCGAATGCGCCATTTCCGGACGGAACATTCACTCATTACGTTGTTTCCGTACACTTCGCACAGTTCACGATAAATTTCTATAGGTTTTAGGTTTTTTGCCAACAAAAACCGTATCACAGGCCGCATCTCACAACTGGCGGGATTTTCGATTGCAGAGCACATTTCAAATTCGCATATCGAAAAAACCAGATGCGCAGAGACGTTACCGCTGTCACGGATGGATGCCGACTGAGCTGCCGAGCACGCACATACCAAAATATACGCGATCAGCGCGCGCCTAGCGGCGTCAGACGGAAACGGTCTCTACTTTCTGAATAGCCCTCGTATGTGTACAGCACCTGAAAAAATTATAGTTGCTCACATTCACACCGGCTAGGTGTCTCGAATCTACTCAGTTCTATGAAATTATCTGACGTTAAAGTCTTCCAGTCACCGATTCCGGAAGGTGCTGCATCCTGCCAAGACTCTCTGAAAGTGTTGAAAAGCACAGGCGTCCGGCACTATGTGTTAATCAACAGCACTCTCGCGGACGAAATGGTTGGAAAGACATCACCGATATGGGTTGGTGAACTGTAGTCAACATCGCAGTCGATAGTGCAAGAAAGAAAATGTAATGGTCTGCTTAGGGGAGCCGATGAGAAGACGTTGTGTGTGTCCATTTTGCTACAACCGTATTGCCCGTACTGTTTGTACACTACAGCAAATCCTGTTTAACCCTTGCATTGCTATTTTGTGCAGCTGATTATTAAATGAACCTATTACCCCTTACGTTTGGATATACTTCTCAATGAGTTGAAATCACAATTCTCCACGTCGAATCTATCCTCCCCTTACGACTAGACATACATAACTATTTTTACATGAATAGTAGTCTGATTATTTCCCACAAACGTCTGGTGATAGGTCGGAACCTAAACCACAGTGTGTCTACGTTCAAGTAGCATAACACTTCTATGATTTATAGGTGTATAAAAAACATTATGATACGGGTACACTCGCACCAGCTGTGTGTCGTTTTCGCACTGCCCAATAGCAAAGCCTCTTGTCATCACATATTTGTTGATGAAAAAAGGATGTAATTACAATTTAACAAAGTCCTAGCGTCTTTTTTTATTTTATCGATTTCACCACTTCCACGAAACCTTTTTGTATTTGCGATACTTGTAAATCCAGCCAACACACAGAAGCATCTTACTCAGACCGCCAAGTCGGGGTTTGTATCAGTGCATGGCTGCATAGCTACCGTAGACGTACCACCCAGGTCATACAAATTTCCCCTGATTAAGAAATCATTATGAATGCAATGTAAACTAGGGTACGTCCATTTGGAGTTAATTTTCAGGGGCCAAGCAAATGGATGGAGAAACCGGAAAACTGTTCTGTATCGAGTCTACGCATATATTAAGTTCCTATTGCTAAGCAACATACCTGTTTAACACTTTGGAGCAGGAGGAGGATCACCACTAGACGGATCTGTTAGAGTGTAAGCAGTTATCTGTTAGAGTGTCATACAAAGATTTTGTTTGTTACACGTGCGAGAAACGGCGACTTAATGATACATACGTGTTTCGATCCTATAACATGTGTGTGTGGGAGCTAAATTTTCAAAAAGGAATACCATGTTATGTAGAAACCTCTTATAGGCTTGGATGCAAAAAATGCTTTTCCAAGAGCACAGTAGACTTCTGCTTATCCCTTTCGGTGCAGCAGCTGTATGTAACTCAATAATCACTACGAATCCATCGTCATTCTACTTCAAGTGTGTGCAGGATGTCTATCAATAAGGTAACGTTAATTATAATAGTGAATTTGAGGAGTGGTAGTGAGTGCATTGTGCAAAGTATGGTCATACTTCAGTTATCGCTATTAAAGAGGGTTAGCGGTTCAAATGGCTCTGAGCACTATGGGACTTAACGTCTGAGGTCATCAGTCCCCTAGAACATAGAACTATTTAAACCTAACTAACCTAAGGACATCACACACATCTATGCCCGAGGCAGGATTCGAACCTGCGACCGTAGCGGTCTCACGGTTTCAGACTGTAGCGTCTAGAACCACTCGGCCACTCCGGCCGGCAGGGTTAGTGGTTGCACAGCTCTTCTTATCCAAGAACATAGCTGTACCCACACATTAGAAAAAAATACTCTAGAGCTCTTACTTCCTCAATATGTTACGATAATTAGCCTTGAGGACCACAAAAAAAAATAAATAAATTCAAATGGCTCTGAGCACTATGGGACTTAACATCTAAGGTCATTAGTCCCCTAGAACTAAGAACTACTTAAACCTAACTAACTTAAGGACATCACACACATCCATGCCCGAGGCAGGATTCGAACCAACGACCGTAGCGGTCGCGCGGTTTCAGACTGTAGCGCCTAGAACCGCTCGACCACTCCGGCCGGCGACGACTACAGATTCGCTGGAAAAAGAGATTGTTACTGCTTACAACGTGTCTGAGCGGGTGAAATCCAGAAATATGTATAATGTGGCCACGGATATTTATATGAAACTGAGTGAGAGTCGTCGAACGTGAACTCTTTTGATTACTACATGTTCCCCGTACAACGTGTACCATTACTATGTGATACATATCGCAGAGATTTTATTTGCTACCTGACGTGTTTAAAAGGGGATGAACTTATTTCAAAGTATGGGCCCTGCTTGACTCGAATGCACGATGCCAGATTAATGGACCACCATCAATGCCTCTTATCTCACTTAAGTTTAAGGTTTGCAGCACCATGATTCTCTGTTTCTCTGAGTCGCATCGCGGTAAATTTGTTATTTCAAGTCGTTCAAATGGCTCTGAGCACTATGGTACTTAACATCTGAGGTCATCAGTCCCCTAGAACTTAGAACTACTTAAACCTAACCAACCTAAGGACATCACACACATCCATGCCCGAGGCAGGATTCGAACCTGCGACCGTAGCAGTCGCGCAGTTCCGGACAGAAGCGCCTAGAACCGCTCAGCCAACGCGGCCAGCTAATTTGTTATTAAGGTGTTGAATTGCTTCAAGTGGACTAAAAATGCCGAAGAGGAAGTGTTCATTCCAAGGTAAATATTCAGATGAATGGTTCTTCATAAAATGAGAGAGGTGCGACTATGAAGCAGAATGTGTAATTTCTAAGTGTTGTGATATTACTGCGCACAGGGGAAGAGCAGATATTAAGGATCATTTAGCTAACATAAAACACACATCAAACGTGCAATCTGGAAGTACTTAAAGAAATAGACAGTTACTTTGTTTCAAATTCATACAAAAAGGGTCAATTAGTAACAGCAGTGAAATTAGCAATGTGCTGCCCTACCGTTAAACATCATCATGTCTTTGAAATCAGTGAACTATACTTTCAAGCTAAGCTCTAAACTTTTTAATGTTCCCAAAGCCGCAATAAAATGGGACGTTGGGCATAAAAAAATCAACAGAAATTGTAAAAACACTGTGAGAGCCCGACGCTGTCAAACAAATATACTGCGCTCTTTCAAAACTCTGTTATTTTCGGTATAGCTGTAGCTGTTCGCTACTTAAAGAGGCATTTGCTCCAATCTTTCACTTTTTTAAGCTTAAGAGAAGTAGCCCACTTTCTCCCGTATTCTGCTTCCCAAATTACGTCCATTTTTAGTCATTTTGAGATAAATGACCCGGCTTGTCAGACAGAAATAATGGCAACCCTACATGCATAGAAAGCTGAACGTAGAGTTATTGCGATATGGGGGCGAGCCTTACCTGTGTCTAATCTTGAGTTCGATTTTGTCAAATAGCAAACATCCCACAACCAGCAGGACGCAAGCAGTGCTCGCAGACCGGCACAGACTTGTCCAGTATGGCCGGCCGCGGTGGTCTCGTGGTTCTAGGCGCGCAGTCCGGAACCGCGCGACTGCTACGGTCGCAGGTTCGAATCCTGCCTCGGGCATGGATGTGTGTGATGTCCTTAGGTTAGTTAGGTTTAACTAGTTCTAAATTCTAGGGGACTGATGACCTAAGATGTTAAGTCCCATAGTGCTCAGAGCCATTTGAACCATATTTGTCCAGTATGCTAAGATGGCCACAGACTTGCCCAGCATTCATCTGCAAGTGGGATAGAATTCTGCATTCCTATTGGCTCGCTGGGCAAGTGGTGGGTGGAGGGAGCAGAGGATATATAAAGGCCACTCCACCCGCCGTCGCCTTCGTCAGAGCGACCTGAGCTAGCGAGGTGTGCACATCGCTGCCGCTGCTGGCTACGTTTACTCGGCTCGGCCGTTGCGAGCTCATGAAGAAGTTCTGTGCTAGGGCGCCGTGGGAAGCAAATTGTCGTGTGTTGCTTTCACAACGCCTGCAGATTGGCGTGTTCTGCTCCCCACAGCACGGGAAGGAAGTACGCGCAGAGGAAACCTGCTGCTACGAAGGGTCCTTCGGTTGCGCAACTCACCGAGTCTGCCAACCGAGCAAGGCCCGAGAAGACGAGTCGCAGCCTGTCCCCCTTTGTACGTCAAGTGCAAAGGCGGGTGGACAGCGCTGTTCGACATAATGACGAATTGCGTCAAGAACGAGGTGGTCTATGAGTCTGTCGACACAGACTCGCTGATCTGCGTTCGGGCTGCAAACGTGGCTGACCACAGGGCGATCAAGATGGCAGTGGCCGACCACATTGTCGACGCGCCGCCAGCGCGTGAGAAGGCACCTTCCGCTGGAAGGAAGAAGACGACCATGGCACTCCTAATGGGGTTACCTTAGTGCTGTGACGAAGCAGCGGTCCAGGAGGGGCTGCTGTGAGCCAGGTTTGGTAACCGGACCAACAAGGAGAGGGCGCTGCTCCATGCCGTGACCGTGCAAACGGCCGACGGCGAGAGCGACATCTTCGACTTGCGGAAGTTGCTGGGCTTCCCGGTTACGACAGAAGCTCTCCCGACCACCACGGACCCCCAGCCCCAGTGCTTCAGGTGCCAGGGCGAGGGCCATGTCGCGAAGTATTGCCGCAACGCGGCGCGGTGCGTCAAGTGCTCCGGCGAGCACGACAGCCGCGCCTGCGACACGGCAGTAACGTTCTGCCGCCTCGCGTCCGGTGTGGCGGTTCGCACGTCGCCAGTTGGCGCTGCTGCCCGGCTTTCTCAAGCCGAAGACGGCGAGGCGGCCGCGGCCGCAGCGACGCAGCGGAAGAAGACGACGTCGGAAACGACGTAGGGCGCAGACCAGCCCGGCCCAGCTGAGGGACAGCGCAGAAGCAGCTCCACCTGTCAGGAGCGGGGACGACCGCCCGGAGGCGGGCAGTCGGGATGCAGCTCGCGCCCCCGAGAAGAACTGTGGCCTCGAACTCGGCACCGCCGTGAGAGAGGCCACTGCAGCTCTCAAAGCCGTTATGGCGGCAGAGAGGCTGCCTTCGTAGCCGCGGTGGTTGCAGATAAGGAAGAGGCCTCGAGGCAACTGCGTGCAGTCTTCGCCCGAGGCCTCCTTGCAGCAGAAGGGGTTCGAATCCCTGCGAACACTCCTGCGACCTCGCAGAAGGACGTCCGCGTGCCTGCCCCAGCGGCCGCCCCAGCAGCACCGCAGGTGAAAGGTGCAAAGAAGACAACCGCCGCCCCAGCGGAATCGGCGGCACGTCGACCGCCGTGGGGGCGGCCCCCGCAAGGGACTGAGAAGCCAAAAAGTCAGCCATCAACGCGCAAGCGCGAGCGAACGGCTTGCATTTCTCCGACGCTGATGCGGCGCAGCTCACCGAGCAAACAGCTGCTCGAGGCTCAGATGCGGCCGAACTGCGCCATGCAGTAGCGGAGGACGCCGAACGGCGGCGGAGCACCAGCCCGATGAAGCTGTGCCAAGCCACTGACGACACGGCACAGTAGAGGGCATGCGTTGCCACACTGAATGCCTTTGTTACAGGGACGAAGCCACTGCAGCGGGCTCAGGTGAATCCACAGGAGCCCAGCTGCAGCACCCGGACTGACCCAGCTATAACGAACACGCAGCGACATAGGTAACGATGCACGATACCTCACACTAACATAACCTCACCTTGGATGCACTGTCGCAGCTAGCAAGCCGCTACTGCCCTTACTACCCGTCCTACTGTTGCAGAGGTTTCTTTTCCTTGGTGCTTGCCTTGGCACTTTCTTCCTCTGCTCTTACAACCGCTACCCTTCGATCGCTTTCGTCCACTTTCTATCTCCTGATGGACCATGTAAATGAGTAATCTCACCCAGACGCATGGATAACATCACAGCCGGCATCCTGTGACTCCTGATTCAAAAACTAACATGTTATACGGAGGTGACAGTAGAATTTTTGGGTTTGGTCACCACGTTGGTGTGGGCGTGGAGGGGCCCCATCCTTTTGCCGTCGCCCTCATTCGGTCGTCAACCACCGTAGTGGGAGGTCGATTGTCTTGTTCTCGTTTGTGTGCATTAATCGTTAGTTTGGTTCATCTAACATGACGCGTTCAGAGGCATCAAGCACCATCGGTAATGCCAGTGGCGGCGAACGACAGAGACCGTTAGAACAGTATGAGGCATTACCCAGTAAGTACAGATTCAAATCGGTGACTGTAGCTTTTCTCTTCAACTAAGAATTTCATAGTATTCATAACATTTCTTCTTATTGTTTCAGTGCATATCCACCAACACCAAATCGAGTATGAAATGAATGCTGTGGCGCAATAACAGAGACAGTGGCAGCAGCTGCTGCAGCAACTGGTTCTAGAAGAGGACGAGAGGCAACAGTTGAAGCAACAGTAACAGCAGTGCAGCAACATCTGTGGATGCAGCTCAACAGCAGTGACAGCAGCTGCAGCTGCAGTAGCAGTGGCTGGAACTGCAGCAGCAACAATATCATCGTAAGTAGTATACAGGGTGTCCCATTTATCTTGACCACCCTAAACAACTGTTTGTCCAGAGACAAATTACAAAATTTTTCAAGCAAATGTTCTTTAGCTATCAGGTGGACGGTATGACCTTTTAAATGGCAACCTGTATTTTTTATTCGGTAATTCATTCCCTTTCCTAAAGACCTATTCAAAAATGTATCACATTGTACCATTCACTGAAACACAACGTTATTAATTACATAACACAACATTGACTTTCAGCTCGGGATCACAAACTCGTCCACTTGCTGGAGTTGTCAGAGAACAAATGAAAACGAAGTAAAGCATAACACAAAATTGACTTTGACTCTCCTGTACCAATCCCCAAGAGCAGAACATTCAAAGGTGCTCAAAGTGGTGACCCTGGACACCTATACACTGGTGCACTCGTTGAATGAAAGAATTATTTACTGTTTCCATTGTTGCCTACTGAAGGGAATTAGAAGCAAGCACGATACGTTCCTGCATGTCCTCTGCAGTTGTTGGAATATCGCGATAGACAACGTTTTTAATGCATCCCCAAAGAAAAAGGTCCAGAGGATTTAAATCAGGAGACCTAGCAGGCCAAGTAACCTTTCCTCCTCGACCAATCCATCAGGCAGGATACCTTCGGTTCAGAACACAACGTGCACGCAAGTCATTATGTGCTGGACATCCATCGTGTTGATACCACATAAGCATTCTGGTTCTTAGCGGCACTTCGTCCAGAAGAGGACGAGGAATTCGTCTGAGGAAGTTGGCATACGCTGTGCCGTTTAGACTACCATTGATGAAATAAGGGCCAATAATTTTAGTACCAAGCATCCCACACCAGACGTTAACTCTCCATTGACGCTGATGTTCCACCTGTCTAAGCCATCGTGGGTTGTTGCTGGACCAATAATGCATGTTCCTTGTATTTACCTGTCCTTTGTTTGAGAAGGAACATTCATCGGTAAATAGAACATTGGAGAAGAAGTCCAGGTTGGCGAGGATTTTCTCCTGTGCCTACTGACCGAATTGTACACGATTCTGGAAATCATTCCCATGCAGTTGGTGCAAATGGCGCTAAGTACTATGGGACTTAACATCTGAGGTCATCAGTCCCCTAGAATTTAGAACTACTTAAACCTAACTAACCTAAGGACATCACACACACACTGGACTCGCATTTGGGAGGACAACGCTTCAATCCCGCGTCCGGCCATCCGGATTTAGGTTTTCCGTGAATTCCCTAAATCTCTCCAGGCAAATGCTGGGATAGTTCCTTTGAAAGGGCACGGCCGACTTCATTCCCCGTCCTTCCCTAAACAATTAAGACCGATGACCTCGCTGTCTGGTCTCCTTCCTCAAAACAACCCCCAACAAACATCACACACATCCATGCCGAGGCAGGATTCGAACATGAGCCCGCATCTCGTGGTCGTGCGGTAGCGTTCTCGCTTCCCACGCCCGGGTTCCCGGGTTCGATTCCCGGCGGGGTCAGGGATTTTCTCTGCCTCGTGATGGCTGGGTGTTGTGTGATGTCCTTAGATTAGTTAGGTTTAAGTAGTTCTAAGTTCTAGGGGACTGATGACCATAGATGTTAAGTCCCATAGTGCTCAGAGCCATTTGAACCATTCGAACATGAGACCGTAGCAGACGCGTTGTTCCGTACTGAAGCGCCTAGAACGGCTCGCCCACAGCTGCCGGCTCCCATGCAATTCTTGATGTAGGTGTACATGGCAAGGATGGAACCGGTGACGTGTAAGAATACGATGTACACTGGTTTTGGGAATGACAATCTCGTGTTCAAGCTGTCGTGTGCTCACAAGTGGATTCATAGCAACGGAAGCGAGAACAGTAACTTCGGCAGCTTCGTCTGTGCGAGTGCTACAACGATTACGTTGTCGAGGGCTGAAACTTCCCGCTTCCTGAAGCGTCGCAACAACACGAGAAAACATCCGTCGGGAAGGTGGGTCCTTGTCAGGCTCTGAGCACTATGGGACTTAACAAAATGGTTCAAATGGCTCTGAGCACTATGGGACTCAACTTCTGAGGTCATTAGTCCCCTAGAACTTAGAACTAGTTAAACCTAACTAACCTAAGGACATCACAAACATCCATGCCCGAGGCAGGATTCGAACCTGCGACCGTAGCGGTCTTGCGGTTCCAGACTGCAGCGTCTTTAACCGCACGGCCACTTCGGCCGGCGGGGACTTAACATCTTAGGTCATCAGTCCCCTAGAACTTGGAACTACTTAAACCTAACTAACCTAAGGACATCACACACATCTATGCCCGAGGCAGGATTCGAACCTGCGACCGTAGCAGTCCCGCGGTTCCGGACTGCAACGCCTAGAACCGCACGGCCACAGCGGCCGGCGGTCCATGTCAGGATATCGCTCTCTGTACATTTCCGCTGCCTGCGTAGCATTTCGCCTACCTTCAACAACAACAATAAAAGAAACGTTATATCGATGCAGTTTGAAGGAAGGACAGCCTTTACTGTATGCCTGCTGTACACATCAGCATCTAAAAGGACTAAACCACTGTACTAAATGTACCCGTACATCAGAAAACAGTATTGCAATTACTGTTTTGCTAACTTACATTCCCCATAGATGAGTAGCATTTCTACCTTCTGTTCGTTGGTGTACATTCTACTCACACAACTCTTCAACTACCGGTGGTTGACGGAATGACAGGTGTGCATTCCACTTATGTTTACATTTGTCCTCTGTCAACGTCAGCACGTGGATGTGTTCCATTACCCCGAGTACCTGCAGTAAGCGCTAGGATCGTCAACGTCAATGTTGTGTTATGTAATTAATAACGTTGTGTTTCACTGAATGGTACACTGTGACACATTTTTGAATAGGTCTTTAGGAAAGGAAATCAATTACCGAATAAAAAATACAGGTTGCTATTTAAAAAAGGCATACCGCTGTTCATATAACTGTATAAAACAAACCTACAACGAAGGCAATCCTGCTGATTGATGCCCCCTGACGGCTAAAGAACATTTGCCTGAAACATTTTGTAATTTGCATCTGGACAAACAGTTATTTAGGGTGGTCAAGATAAATGGGACACCCTGTATATATTTTTCATCTAATAAATAATATGTTGTGACCAACGAGTCTGAGGTTGTTGTAGATGATTTCGAGGGACCAAAATCGATATGTGTTACTGTTTTACTAGGAATTTCGAAGTGTTGCAGTATATGTCGTGCATATGTAGTCATTCTTGTATAATATTTTGCTGTTGTTGATGATGCTTTCGAGGATCAAATACGATAAAAAGGCACTTCTTTTCATTTCACTAAGAATTTCGTATTGTCTTAGTATATATATCCATTAAATTTTTTCATCTCAATATTACTGTGTATATATCATTAAATATCATGGTATACATAGTAAGGAGAATAATCTTCGTTGTTTTAGATGATTTCCCGGGAGAGGAAGAAGGGTGACAGGGAGGGGTATGTGCTGGAGATATGCAGGAACCAACGCAGATCTCATGTAAGTGCATATTCAAAAAAAATTTTTTTTCTCTTAGTTTTTGTGCCACTATTTTTTATTATTATATCATTATGTTGTAGGTGATAACAGTGAGATGAATCGATGGGCCCTCCCCAGTTCAGGCGAAATGCCACAGGGGGTGGAGGAGATGGAGAGAGACCTCCGTTGTCATGAGGAGATGAGGGAGATGCCAAGGAACCAGAGCATACTCACTCTACTTACATGATAGTGCAATTGTCTGTGTTCTTTCCTTCCTTGCGACAACAGCACCAGCAGGCGATGTCTAGAAAGTTGTGCTTAATTGTGTTCATTATTCTTTCTCTCTTCTAAAGCGTCTGCGTCAGGGAAACAATTTCCACAGTATGCTGGGAATAGGGGTTGGCGAAGCCTGTAACATCGTGGTTGGGTCCTGTGCGGCACGCTTCGCCAGTGAGGGCGCCGCTAGTCATTACTCGGGAAGCCACCGCCACCGCTCCCGCCCCCGCCGCCACCCCCACACCGGCTGGCGTCCATGGGCGACATTCCCTCTGGCAAGCAGGTTAGGGCTGCAACAACCGGGCTGCCCGCACTGACTCGATTCCGCAATGCCTCTTCTCCTCCTCCTCCTCCTCCTCCTCCTCCTCCATCATCCTGTCCTCGTAGATCTCACAAGGTACGGCACATACCCCTCAACACATCGGCGCAAGCAGCTTAGTCACCTAGTTGTAGTCATAGTATTAGTAATAGCAACAATCCTGTGGCTAGCGGCAGTTTCCTCTCCCCTCCTTTTAGTGAAGCGTATCAGGTCACTGATACCATACCGCAGTTAGAATACTCGATGATTGCAGACGCCTTTGTGGAGTAAGTCTCGTTCACAAGGATCGAGAATCAGGCAGAAGGGTACCGCAACTCTGTCAGATTTCTAACATCATGCGTTCCTGTCGTGGAAAAAGAGCTCCTCAAAGTAGTCTATGATCCACGGCATGCCTCCATCAAATGCAGTGCGGTGCTATACATTGAACTATCGCACCCCCCTAAAGTTGGCTCTGGCATTGAAGAGACAAATCTTCCTTATCTTTTGGGTGAAAATAGCGTACTAACGCGAAGCACGTCAATCACGGAGTGGTTTCATGAATCCACCTTGAGTGTATACCGGCCCAGTTCTCCAAGACGGAAGTGAGAGGGTGAACTGAAGAACTCAGCCGAATACTACATCTGGATATCCATAAAGACGTCTATGATCCGGTAAATGGAGCGTACAGCTATGTCAACCTCGCCAAGGATATAACTGATAAGAGGGTATGCATTAATGTGGAAAATAGAAAGGCTCAGGCTCGTTTTGCATGGTCAGTCCTGGCTTGCAGAGAGAAATTACAAGGTACATCCAGGGTGCACATCTCAATACAGTAGATACCTTGACATTCATAAGTGTTATAACTTTGATAGCACCGAATTCCCCATCAAGATCCAGGACATAGCTAAATTTGAGGGGAAGAATACCGGAATAATGGTTCATGTTTATGGTCTGGAGAAGAAAAGTAAGCCAGATGAGCAGGTCCAGCATGTTGTTGTTAGTCCCTCCATTTCTCAAAATTTTCCGGTGAGCATAAGTTGCATGTAAACATGCTACACTTCTTTGTAAACAGTATATTTGCTTAAGGTGTCCCAATACCTGTTCCTCACACAAGTTATTAGCAACGAATTTAGTAAATGCTTCCACAGATCAATACGTGTCATTGTGCCTGCTGAGGAAAACAAATTGATAAAGTTTAAAAATGCTCACCAGCAGGAGCAATACCCATTTGTACTGTACGCTGACTTTGAATGACTCCTCGCTCCTGTGAACTGCTGTGAAGGTGACCCTACGATCTCACATACCACCTTTACAGAATAACACGTACCATATGCAGCGGCGTACCAAATTGTATCGCCCTACGATTCGAGTCTTAACCACTACAAACCTTATGACGAGGATAATCCTGCGGTTTGACTGCTCACTGAGCTCGAAAATCTTTCACGGAAGGTTGATAAGCTTTACAGCGATAACGTTCCCATGACCAAATCGAAGGAGAATGAAGATTTGTACAATAACGCGGTTTACTGTCATACTCATCGGCTGCCGTTAGATAGAAAAGCGGAAACTCCTTGTAAGCACAACTGTCATCTTAGTCGGAAGTTCTGTGGCGCAGCTCACAATCCGTGAAATTTGAATTACCGGTTACAAAGGCACGTACACACTTCCTTCCATAATTTAAGCGGGTATGACGCCCACTTTGTAGTTGAGCACTTGGCTGATTTCGGCATGGAGAAGGATCAGGTCAATATCCTATCTCAGAGTGTTGAGAAATATATTTTATTGTCCAAACGAATGACGCCGAGAATTACGCTTCGCTTCCTTAACACGCTACGCTTTATGCAGGCCCCACTTCAGAAACTCGTTGGAACTCTATCTCGGGAGGATGTGCACATCACTCGAGCAGCATTTCCCGACAAGGTTCAAACGGTTCAAATGGCTCTGAGCACTATGAGACTTAACTTCTGAGGTCATCAGTCCCCTAGAACTTAGAACTACTTAAACCTAACTAACCGAAGGACATCACACACATCCATGACCGAGGCAGGATTCAAACCTGCGATCGTAGCGGTCGCGCTGTTCCAGACTGTAGCTCCTAGAACCGCTCGGCCATCCCGACGAGGAAAAGCTTCAACTTGTGGCTAGGAAGGGGGTTTTCCCATATGAGGAAGTGGGTAGTATGGCAAAAATCAACGAAACTAGGCTACCAGACATAACTGCATTTTCCAACAACCTTACAGGCGAATCCATAACGGATGCAGAGTATGAGCATGCCACGAATGTCTGGCGGAAATTCAACATCTCCACTTTACGAGAGTAAGCATGGCTTTACATGGGTACAGACGTGCTCTTGCTTGCAGACGTTTTCGAGAAATTCCGGGGTCTATGCATGACTGCATGTTAACTGTGTCCCGCCTTTTACGACTTGGCACCTGGGCTGTCTTGGAACGCAATGCTCAAGGGATCCGTGAGGGACTTTTCCAATGTGTCCATAGGTATGCCAAGGCAAATAACCTACGGATGGGTGACAGATTCAGTGCAACCCTTGATTCGAGTTACAAAATGTACTTGGATGTAATAACTTACACAGGCACGCCATGGAACAACCACTGCCAATCGGTGAGCTTCAACAGGTGCCCAAAGACGAATGCCAGGGATTAGGTGGCAAAACTAAAGAGCCTGTTAGACGATATCAGATATCAGAGGGTTCCTGCCACCTGAAGAGTTTGTTCCTGGGGATTAACTCGCTGCTAGTCTGTCCTGGTAACTGAATAGTCAGCGTGATGGACTGTGATGCCAAAGGGCCTGGGTTTGATTCCTGGCTGGGTCAGATATTTTTCTCTGCTCAGGGATTAGATGTTTTCTTCATCATCATCATCATCTCATCCTCATCAACGCACAAGTCGCCGAAGTGGAGTCAACTCAAAAGACTTATCCAGGCGACCGGTCTACCCACGGGAGGCCCTAGCCACACGACATTTCATTTACCAGCTCGCTGTTACTTGCAGCGGCGGCACAGACACCGGCAGTTTCCAGTCCCCCAGCGCATAAGCCTGAGCATGCTGCTATTTGCACAGGCCTGCAGGGTGAGGCAGCTGATAGCCGTTGTGGGCCCTGGGGTGCGCAGCCGGCGCTGCAAACCCGGCACTTGGCTCCTTCCTGTGCACGCAACTCTGGTGCACAGAGCACGTCCTAGAAAGTTTTTCAGGTATGATAAAGTGGTCTGTGACAGTGTAATTACGTGTTTCCTTACGCTATCGGAATGAATAAAGCGCCACAACTGTTTAAATATTTCACACACAGCGATCGATTTCCAGACAAATTCTTTAAATAAACTGTTTTCCATACATCACCTAGTACCCTCTAAATTTTTTAAATAAACAGTATTCCATACACTACAGTCAATGTTCTGACAAATTATTTAAGTAAATGAGTAAACTGTATTCCAAGAACTGCCTTGTATCCCATAAAATGTTTAAACAAACACAATTCCATACACTGTAATCGGTTTCCTGCCAAATCCCCAATCAACTGAGTCTTTTTCCCTCCAGTTTCCAGGTGGGGGAGGGGAGGGGAAAAAGTATACCAGGTCCAGAAGCAGGAGCACATGAGGAAGTATCTGATGAGGTGTTGTACAGGTAATTAGGGCCAGCGTCTATCGCATCAAGAACCAGACACCTATCGCCCATCCGCACACCAGATGATGTCCGTCCATGTCCAGAACAACACAAGCGACACAATGGGGTGTCTGCAAGGTGAAACTCGTTAATGCGTGACCGGCATATTTTCCTCCCATTGACCATAAGGTACTATCCGGACTGGACGTCAGTGGCGGGTATGGAGAACACAGCGATCACCAGATGGTACTTCAGTCGGCATGGGGATGCTCCCCCTCAATCATATTCGGTTGACCAGTGCTGCTGAAGAATGCCATAGATCGCCTTTGTGGATGTAAAGTTCATTGGCAATGTCGCTGTATGGACGTAGCTCAGTTTGAGGAACAAATGGCGGAAGTAAAAGAAGGTCGCGGGATGTCTGAAAGCTGTATATGGGCTGAGAGAAAGCGTTGTGCAAGGGCCTCCAGCAACAGTTTGGTAAGCAAGTAGGACAGCGGCGCCACAACACCGTTTGGGAGCTGACAAAAAGGACTATTACTCTGCCAGGGACATGACAGAGACCTAAACCGTCCCTGCACCATGGGAAGGTGAGGGTCTTGTACCTTATCTCGAACAGTAAGGCATGGGAAACATAAGAACATGCAGTGGGCCACAGATGGCGGAATAGGAAGTGTGTGTGCCACGTGGGGGACATGTGATGCCAATACACATTTACATACTCTATCCGTTGCAGGAGATAAAGTGATCATAAACGGTCATATATGAGCCTAGCTCGTAGTTGGGTTGGCGCCAGCAGTTGATGGCAATCGTACGTCACAGATCACTTGCAAAACCGAACCCAAAGCATCGGATAGTACCAGCTACACGCAGTGGAGTAGTGCTGTCCGCAAGAAGCCCCACACATACAGCCATGGCACTCGATTTGCGGTCGTGGAGGCAGCTACCAGAGGCTTCACTGTAGGTTGTAACCCATGCCAGTGACTACCTGACCTCAGCACCGCGATGAAGAACGATGACAAGATCGTCTATATAAGCAGTGCAGCTGAACACATGGCCACCGAAAGGCATCCCAGACAGCCACTGGTGGAGGCTGCAGAGCAACGGTTCCCTGGCGAAAGTGTACAATAGTGCAGAGAGCGGGCAGCATTGATACACCAAACGCCAGATCGAAATGGGAGGAGTGAGATGATTATTGTAGAGTACACAGGACGTAGCTCCACGAAGGAGACGCATCACGACGTCGACAGTAGTATCAGGATATGCCAAGAATATTGCGGAGCACCCTTTCCAGGTAGTTGCGATCCAACCCCTGACTAAAGCCAAGAGCTGCCAAAAGTCCAGGCACACGACGAACATGGGCAAGAGCGATTGTCTCCATAGCGACAGAGGGCAGTGTGATTATTACTGGTGCCTCCCAAAGTAGTTTCATCAGCGGAAACCATCTACCAGGCCGACCGTTTAAGCCATGCAGCCAACAGCCACATGAAGATCTACGAGTAACGTCAACATGGCATATCCGTGCTGCACCCTGAAGCTTCTGAATGGGAATGAGGAGACCATCAAGGAAACCACCTGGGATCTGCATGAGGGCCACATAAGGTCCCGGCAAATTTCCGACCATACCAACGCCATTAGAAAATGAAATGTCCACTAAAATTCTAGTGCGAGGCAGTTCCATCAGGACCAGGTGACTTGTTTGCAGAACCCCCCTGAATAGCATCATGGACTTCGTCCTTTGTCACATCGGCCAAATGAGAGGTGCGAGACTGCCGTAATGGCAGGCTGGTCATGTTTTGCAGAGTACAAAAAATGGTTCAGATGGCTCTGAGCACTATGGGACTTAACATCTGAGGTCATCTGTCCCCTAGAACTTAGAACTACTTAAACTTAACTAACCTAAGGACATCACACACATCCATGCCCGAGGCAGGATTCGAACCTGCGACCGTAGCGGTCGCGCGGTTCCAGACTGTAGCGCCTAGAACCGCTCGGCCACTCCGGCCGGTTTGCAGAGTACAGTATAAGATAATGTTCCTGGAGAGCGGACCCTATATCGCTTTGGGCGCCATTCCGCTATCACATGGCGCGTAGACGGATGCTCCTGCGCTAATTAGTGGTGTGTGCGCGACCTGACCATAGCTCCTTCATCGTGACATCGTGAGAGGGACGTGAGCTGTGCCTTGGCACGATTCACCATCGCCTGACGCTCGGGCGAATACGGCACCACGGTATATTCCTGGAGAGTGATGAAGTAGAAATCCTGGGTTCGTCGCTGCCACGCCCCGACCTCCGTTCGATAACCAATCAAGGCCGAAGGGCAGGCTTTGCACAGAGCACCCACCATCACAGGGCAGACTGATGTCCATCACGGCGTCGACGACAAGCTGTCCAAATGCTGTCGATGAGCTGCCAACAGTCGGATGAAGTAAGAAGAATCATATTCAGTTCCCATGGCCCCTGGCCATGCCACACCCTAAGGCGGCAGAGATTGATGGCACAGATATATGCGTCATAGTTAGAGAATGCAACAGGCCATATTTCAGCAGCCTGCACACCACCAAAAACATCGTGGGAGATATAAACACGATCGAGGTGACTGGAAGAATGGCTAGTGAAACGAGTAAACCCCGGACGATTACGGTGAACATGATCCCAATGGTCCATAATGTTGAAATGCTGGAGAACTGCCACTAGTGTTGTGCATGGAGAGTGATACGGCAGTTGGTCTTTGAGTGCCTGGGTGGAGTGGAAGTCGTCTCCCATGATCAGCGCATCCTGCCGACCCAGGTAGCGAGGTGTAACTGCCTTGGAGAAGAAAGTGGAACTTTCGCGGCTGCAACTCGAATCAGATGCCACATAGATGTTGACGGTCCTGACGCTACTAAATGTGAGAGCCATACCTCAGGCATCAGGGAGATAAGCAAATGGCCCGCATCTCGTGGTCGTGCGGTAGCGTTCTCGCTTCCCACGCCCGGGTTCCCGGGTTCGATTCCCGGCGGGGTCAGGGATTTTCTCTGCCTCGTGATGGCTGGGTGTTGTGTGCCGTCCTTAGGTTAGTTAGGTTTAAGTAGTTCTAAGTTCTAGGGGACTTATGACCACAGCAGTTGAGTCCCATAGTGCTCAGAGCCATTTGAACCAGATAAGCAAATGTATCAGCATAGATACTGTCACGTAAGAGGATCGTCATCCCACTACAAGTGGGGGAAGCATGGGAGACGTGTGCTGTGAATCTACAGGGAGTACAAAAGATTGCAACGTGCACCTCCTGAAGGAGGGCAACATCGATGTCCGCAGCATACAGCATTTCGTGGAGTAAAGCCAGTCTGTGACATATTGACATTGACATTGGCTACGCGATAAGTTTGAAAAACTTACAGCAGCAGGAGGGCAGGTGATGCAAACATGGGAGACGTACAGAGAGCTTCCTTTTAGGCCCCCATGGAAGAGAATATCATTGTGACGGGGAGGGAGCCGACCCCACCAAGGGTGTGTGTACCTACAGAACTTACATCCTCAGGCTCGATGTCGTCCGCCCAAGAGACAGACGTCTCACCTGGGTAGTTCAGTGGAACACAATAAGGGGGCCGCCCACAGAAGACGGTGGAAGGTCGTTATCTGTAGGGGATGCTGACAGGAGTCAGAGGAAGGGAGAGACGGCACGTCATTCAGTGCCAGGGCATCAGAGGACAACGGATCGTCAGTAGGAGGGTCGTCATCTTGTGCACACATCCGATGGAGGCAGTTATCAGAAGGGGTACAGCGTTGTCACTTCCATTTTCTCACCGATCGTTGCTTCCTAACACGCTGTTTCATGTCGGATGGCGGGTGGCTGTCGTTTGATATGTGGCCAGACGACAGAAAAGCGGAGGTCGGTACAGCTCCATGATCAACAACCGTGGAGTCGGAACGGACAGCTTGTGCCTGCTGACCCTCGTCGTTCACTTTTACTGTCCCCGGCAGCAGTGTAAGAGAGACAGGCAAAACGTCCATCGCGTCGTCGAGAGGAGGCATTCAGAACGGAGATTGTCTTCCTGGCCACAACCTGATTCAGCGGGGGCGTAGCAGGCAGCCCCGCCGAGCTCGCGTAAGATGGAGTAACACAGTGGGCGCCGCAGGGAGAGCGACGTCTCTGATCGGCCTCTGAACCAGTCTACGTGGGAGACATTCAGAACGGACATTGTCTTCCTAGTCACAACCTGAACAAGTGGCGACAGCCCTGCAGCCAGCAATAACCATGTGGGAAGGCACGTGTTTCCGTAGTTAATTTTTATGTGACGGACACCATTGAGGATACGGTAGGTTTCGAACGTCTTTCGCGTTTCAGCAAAGTGACTGACGTCGTTGCCGTAAGGTTTAAAGGCGGACACCACAATGTCCGACCGTAACTCAAACGGGAGTTCGAAAACTCTCAACATTCGGAGGCCAAAACCAGTGTGATCAACCAGTCCCTAAATGTCCGTCAGAGTGTCGGAGGTTTTAGATCTACATCTACATCTACATCCATACTCCTCAAGCCACCTGACGGTGTGTGGCGGAGGGTACCTTGAGTACCTCTATCGGTTCTCCCTTCTATTCAAGTCTCGTATTGTTCGTGGAAAGAAGCATTGTCGGTATGCCTCTGTGTGGTCTCTAATCTCTCTGATTTTATCCTCATGGTCTCTTCGCGAGTTATACGTAAGAGGGGGCAATATACTGCTTGACTCCTCGGTGAAGGTATGTTCTCGAAAGTTCAACAAAAGCTCGTACCGAGCTACAAAGCGTCTCTCCTGCAGAGTCTTCCACTGGAGTTTATCTATCATCTCCGTATCGCTTTCGCGATTACTAAATGATCCTGTAACGATGCGCGCTGCTCTTGGATCTTCTCTATCTCTTCTATCAACTCTATCTGGTACGGATCCCACACTGGTGAGCAGTATTCAAGCAGTGGGCGAACAAGTGTACTGTAACCTACTTCCTTTGTTTTCGGACTGCATTGCCTTAGGATTCTTCCAATGAATCTCAGTCTGGCATCTGCTTTACCGACGATAAATTTTATTTGATCATTCCGTTTTAAATCACTCCTAATGCCTACTCCCAGATAATTTATGGAATTAACTGCTTCCAGTTGCTGACCTGCTGTATTGTAGCTAAATGATAAGGGATCTTTCTTTCTAAGTATTCGTAGCACATTACACTTGTCTACATTGAGATTCAATTGCCATTCCCTGCACTATGCGCCAATTCGCTGCAGATCCTCCTGCATTTTAGTACAATTTTCCATTGTTACCACCTCTCGATATACCACAGCATCATCCGCAAAAAACCTCAGTGAACTTCCGATGTTATCCACAAGGTCATTTATGTATATTGTGAATAACAATGGTCCTACGACACTCCTCTGCGGCACACCTGAAATCACTCTTTACTTCGGAAGACTTCTCTCCATTGAGAATGACATGCTGCGTTCTGTTATCTAGGAACTCTTCCATCCAATCACACAATTGGTCTGGTAGTCCATATGCTCTAACTTTGTTCATTAAACGACTGTGGGGAACTGTATCGAATGTCTTGCGGAAGTCAAGAAACACGACACTACCTGGGAACCCGTGTCTCTGGCCCTCTTGAGTCTCGTGGACGAATAGCGCAAGCTGAGTTTCACACGATCGTCTTGTTCGAAACCCATGCTGATTCCTACAGAGTAGATTTCTGGTCTCCAGAAAAGTCATTATACTCGAACATAATACGTTTTCCAAAATTCTACAACTGATAGACGTTAGAGATATAGGTCTATAGTTCTGCACATCTGTTCGACGTCCCTTCTTGAAAACGGAGATGACCTGTGCCCTTTTCCAATCCTTTGGAACGCTACGCTCTTCTAGAGACCTACGGTACACTGCTGCAAGAAGGGGGGGGGGGGGGAGGGCAAGTTCCTTCACGTACTCTGTAAAATCGAACTGCTATCCCATCAGGTCTAGCGGCCTTTCCTCTTTTGAGCGATTTTAATTGTTTCTCTACCTCTCTGTCGTTTATTTCGATATCTACCATTTTGTCATCTGTGCGACAATCTAGAGAAGGAACTACAGTGCAGTCTTCCTCTGTGAAGCAGCTTTGGAAAAAGACATTTAGTATTTCGGCCTTTAGTCTGTCATCCTCTGTTTCAGTACCATTTTGGTCACAGAGTGTCTGGACATTTTGTTTTGATCCACCTACCGCTTTGACATAAAACCAAAATTTCTTAGGATTTTCTGCCAAGTCAGTACACAGAGCTTTACTTTCGAATTCATTGAACGCCCCTCGCCGAGCCCTCCTCACACTACATTTCACTTCGTGTAATTTTTGTTTCTCTGCAAGGCTTTGGCTATACTTATGTTTGCTGTGAAGTTCCCTTTGCTTCCGCAGCAGTTTTCTAGCTAACAGTTAACTAATCGTTGGTATGGTGCCGCACAACGTTGGTGCACAGTTCGTCATTCTGCAGCTTCATGTACGCAGTAGTGCCGACGATCGAAAAATGAATTCCGAGAACATGTTCTGGCAGGAAACGCATTTCGTCCCGTATAAACCGTTCTACTTCATACGCCTTTAGTCGTTCATGGTCCAAAGGAAATGTTAATTTAATCTTAGCTAGGCGGTAAGGAAATGCCAAGACGGTCGATGAAGTCGGACGCAAAGACAAACCGCTACGGGGAAGTAAACAAACGCGCGCTCCCTCTCAAGTACCGAGCGGGGTGGCGCAGTGGTTAGACACTGGACTCGCATTCGGGAGGACGACGGTTCAATCCCGCGTCCGGCCATCCTGATTTAGGTTTTCCGTGATTTCCCTAAATCGCTCCAGGCAAATGCCGGGATGGTTCCTTTCAAAGGGCACGGCCGACTTCCTTCCCCGTCCTTCCCTAATCCGATGAAACCGATGACCTCGCAGTCTGGTCTTCTTCCCCAAACCAACCAACCAACCTCTCAAGTGCACAACAGGCGAGACGCAAACAGGGCGTGCTTGCCTCACCACTGCCAAAGGCCTACTAAATTTAGCACAGAGGAAGTGTATTAATCAATACGTTCACTTCATAGCTATTCCCCTGACATGTGGGTCCTACGTGACGAGCAAACCTCAAATTCGTATCGTTGACGATCGATTCGAATCTCTTCAGATACGTTTGTGTAATGATCCAGCTCGATATTCGTCAGACGTCTATGGTCATTAAAACAGCTTACTGAGTCGAGAAGGCGAGAAGACTTTATGTGTAAAGGATTTCTTCAGATTTCATTACAGAATTTCTTCGAGCTATTTTCAGCTCCATGAAGTAAAGCGGAAAAAAAGGGAACTTTCAGTGCTTTGGTACCCATCGCGATTACAACTCGCACCCCACATCGCCGTCGCATCGTACGTATGTGTAGAACTACTGAGCTAACGAAACATTGTTAGCAGCAGCCCTCTCATATCGCAATATCGGTCATTGACCCTGATAATGCACCTATAAACATAAGAAGAGTTGTTACTTGTGTAAAGTGCGGAATACCTGAAGTTCAAAAATGAAGTTATACTTCTCAGTGTCTCATCTTACATGAAGATTATACAGCATAAGTCTTCGAGGTGGAAGATGAGTGTCAGGGGAGTTTAGCGGGTCTACTCAGTCGACATACACGGAAGAGTATGCTCTCACAGTGCTGCAAAATATTTGCGGCGATGTTGGCCGTTCTTAGCTGTGCTAGAAGCATCTACGTAGCGAAACGCTTGACGTCCTCGTCTCGTACCGGCTCTCAAATGGGAGGCGCGCGCGGTTTTGGATTTATGCTGCGTTATTTTCTGGTACTTCCTAACGTCAACTTTTAGGCTTTACGTGCTTGAGTCGATAAATTACATTTAATCAGAATTCCTCATTTTCTCACTTTTCTGGCGTGGAAGGAGACTGTTAAACGCGGTGTTATGTAGTAACAACGTAGGGGTATCACAGCTAGTGATATTAGCTTCACTCGTGCAGGATACGGCATGCGATGTATTGAGGTGTATAATTTTCCACCATGAATAAAATTCCGCCAAAATAGAAAGGAATAAAACACTTACATGATAATCTGCAATGAAAGTTTCTTACAGTGGAATAAAAAGGTATTGGAAATCAACCTTGTCCCAGACGTCACGAAACAGTAGGAAACCAAACTCTTTACTCCTGGAAATCCACTGTCCGTGTGCACTCTTATTTATGTTCGGGTGGGGGGTGGAAGCACGAAAAAACTCAGTTAACTAATTATTCGATAACGTGGGCAATGTGAAATCAGTGCCCTCATACATTTTTCATCTCTCTCTCTCTCTCTATCTGTCTGGCTCAGTTGTTAGATCGGTTACTGCTTCTACAGTGGTAGGTTATCAAGAGTTAGTGAGTTTGTACGTGATGTTATAGTTGGCGCACGAGCGATGGGACACAGCATATCCGAGGTAGCGATGAAGTGGGGATTTTCCCGTACGACCATTTCGCGAGTGTATCGTGAATATCAGTAATTCTGTAAAACATCAAATCCCCGACATCGCTGCGGCCGGAAAAAGTTCCTGCAAGAACAGGACCAATGACGATTAAAGAGAACCTTTCAACGCGACAGAAGTGCAACCCTTCCGCAAATTGCTGCAGATTTCAATGGTGTGCCATCAACAAGTGTCAGCGTGCGAACCATTCAACGAAACATCATCGATATGGGCTTTTGGAGCCGAAGACCCACTCGTGTACCCTTGCTCACTGCGCGACACAAATCTTTACGCCTCACCTGGGCCCATCAACACCGACATTGGATTGTTGGTCACTGGAAACATGTTGCCTGGTCGGACGAGTCTCGTTTCTAATTATATCGAGCGGATGGACGTGTACGGGTCCCTGGGTTCTGCATGTCAGCAGGGGACTTTTGAAGCTGGTCGAGGCTCTGTAATGGTGTGGGGCGTGTGCAGTTGGAGTGACACGGAACCCCTAATACGTCTAGATACGACTCTGACAGGTGACACGTACGTAAGCATCCTGTCTGATCACCTGCATCCACTCATGTCCATTGTGCATTTCGACAGACTTGGGCAATTCCAGCAGGACAACGCGACAGCTCACACGTCCATATTTGCTACGGAGTGGCTCCAGGAGCACTATTATGAGTTTAAACACTTCTGCTGGCCACCAAACTCCCCAGATATGAACATTATTGAGCATATCTGAGAATCCTTGCAACGCGCTGTTCAGAAGAGATCTCCACCCTCTTGTACTCTTACGGATTTCTGGACAGCCCTGCAGGATTCATGGTGTCATTTCCCTCTAGCACTACTTCAGACATTAGTCGAGTCCATGCCACGTCTCGTTGCGGCGCTTCTGCGTGCTCGCGGGGGCCCTACACGATATTGGTCAGGTGTACAAGTTCCTTTGGCTCTTCAGTGTATAAAGTATACGACACAGTCTGCTCACTGCTTTGTTAATGTTCTCCCCTCCTCCATTGTTTGGTCTGCAAATGATGAAAAGAGTCCAAATCCATGTCACAGATGGTTCCTTCGAATCGTTCTAGGACTTTTTTCTGTCTTGTTGGTTGGTATTTGGAAAGTAGGACACTATACCTTCTGGCACGGTATTGGATCAAGAAGGCTAGGAGACTTCCTAACTGCATTCGAAATAGAATGTCGCCAGTGAAACACACACTTGATTACCTGGAATTTTAATAATACTTTAGATGACCGTGTAAACAATTACAAGAAAACACTCTAATTTACGGACTGCCATAACTCATTCGATAAGCAGCACAACGGAATTATCAAGCACAGTTTTCCATTTACAGTCGTTACTCTATAGCCAACAGCTGAGTCAAGGGTAAACCATGGTTGCAGTCACAAATTCGTAGCTGTCTGTAGCAGAGTCCATCCATACTACACATTCTATTGCGGAGTAATACATTGGGATGTGAATTTATCCGTTGTCATGCTGTGAAATCAGAAAAAAATGGTTCAAATGGCTCTGAGCACTATGGGACTTAACTTCTAAGGTCATCAGTCCCCTAGAACTTAGAACTACTTAAACCTAACTAACCTAAGGATATCACACACATCCACGCCCGATGCAGGATTCGAACCTGCGACCGTAGCGGTCGCGCGGTTCCAGACTGTAGCGCCTTTAACCGCTTGGCCACCCCGGCCGGCTGAAATCAGCAGAAATTGTTGTAGATTTCTTCCTGCGTCATCGGTTGTCGTTTACTATTATTGGGCTATTCCGTTTGCCCTGAACACAAGACGCGAAGCTAAATGTGTGTAGTCTTGGTGGCGAAACATCCAACATCCACTGCTCCTGATTCAATGCTGAATTGCATTGGCACAAAATGGCGATATGAAATTTCTTGCGTCTGAGGCACTGACAATAATAATAGTAACAATAACTAACCAATAGTGAACTAATTATATTGCGTTATGAAAGAAGATGTCCATTAAAAAGAAAAATAGCCTGATCGTTTGGCTCAATGCAAAGGTTTTCTTCTCATTTTGTATTGAATTCCTTTCTCCATATTTTCAAATAAAAAAGAAAAAACCGACGCGATATACATCGGCAGTCCCAGATCTGAACCAGCAACTACCCTTGCATTAGATTACGAGACAAGAATGGTGCACGGAGCCAATATGACGCTGCTTCTTCCACTTTTCTGGTGCAATTTAAGCGTGTAATGACCTTCCTAGAGGGATTTAAAGCAATTCTTATTTGTTCATTATTTCAAAGAACTTTGAAAACTTTTGTGTGCACATTCTACCATACCGCGTCTATGAAGCGCCTTTCCATGTTTGATATTCTGAAGATGAGTTTACTCGAAACTCGTAAATAAAATTGAGTTGCTCAACATCAAGTGACTAAAAACTTTTTCTCCAGTGACCATAATAGCAATGTTTAGAGGTTCACAGTTCAATATGTTTTTCTATGTGGTCACTAGTCCACTCCTTTGTCGTACTGGAAGCAACTAAACCTCGGGCTGCTATATGAAAACTACAAGGTAACACACGGACCTCTCAACATGGCCGGTTCAAGAGTTCGCATGTGTGTTCCCAGCTAATGGGCTTGCATCGTTAGTTCCGAGAACTGAAGCCTACTGCTCATAGGTCGTAACACGAATAACGCAAAGGTGGGGCCTGCAAGTGTTTCGGAGTCCGTCGGAAATATCCGCGGCCAGTCGCTGAAACCCGCTGAAGTGTGGGCAGCTAATGGTGCGTTCCATCACAAAGATGACAGTCGTGATGCAGTCGCAGTGGAAACGAGAGAGAAGAGTGCGAGGGGCTACACTGACTGAAAATGGTCACTACTTTGCGTCAGAAGCTGGATAAAAGTGTGGAGTACCGGCAGGAACAGCTAGACGCTGGTGGAATCAATACCAGGACAGCGGCTATATCGGGCAGAAAGGAGGAAGTGGCCGCCCCAGTGTGTCTGATGAAGCAGATGATCGACTTCTCTTGGAGAACGTGCGAGCTAATCCATTTCTCAGCTGTCGTGCACTGAGAGAGATTTGTCTCTTTCCGGCAGCAGAAAAACAGTGACGAGGAGATTGAGAGATGCCTGTTTATACTTGTATTGTCGGACAGCAGCTCTCAGACAACTTTTGACCGAACATCAGAAAATTGACCGCATGGCTTTTGCGGCACAATATATCGACTTTGACTGGAGCAAAGTAATCTTCTCCGATGAAATGGTTCAAATGGCTTTTAGCACTATGGGGCTTAACATCTATGGTCATCAGTCCCCTAGAACTTAGAACTACTTAAACCTAACTATCCTAAGGACAGCACACAACACCCAGTCATCACGAGGCAGAGAAAATCCCTGACCCCGCCGGGAATCGAACCCGGGAACCCGGACGTGGGAAGCGAGAACGCTACCGCACGACCACGAGCTGCGGACTAAACGAAGGGGAGCCAACTTCTGCGATGACAAATTATTTTCTTCGTGTAGTGATGCCCTTGTTCAGATGAGATACGGAAGTTAATGTTCAAAATTATTTCAGAACCAATTGTTTTGTGCCTAAATGGCTTTATCTTTGTAGTAGTTTAAAAATAATTAATATAAGCACTTTCCTGTATTCTGGCTTCATTAGTGTGATCCTATTACCTGTTAAGTAAATGTAATCTTTGAATGTGTGCGTAATTGTTTTAACAAGCAAACAGTTTGGTTGGTTTACGTGTACCGACCACGGAGACAACGCTTCCATTCAGACTATGTCCACGAAAGACAAAGAAGTGGACGGTCCTCTGTTGCAGTATGGAGCTCTATCTCGGCTCATGTCGCGGGCCCTCTGTAGAGAATAGATGGAATTCTCAACGGAGACGCCTATATTAACAAAGTCAATTCCGTCATGAAACCGAGTGCAGAAATGTTGTACCCACAGCATGAAAAACAGTTTCTGCAGGTATGAACAACGGAAACTCTACAGTTACGAGTACTTTCAGTTTTTCCAAAGATTTATTTGTTACCTTCATGAATTGTACTCCTTGTCGAAGCAACTGTTCTACTCTCATTTCTGTTCTTTTGATGTCTCCATAATAACTGACTTCTGTTGTGATGTTGATAGCTTTCCCGGGCATCTTCTTAGTGCCTTTCTTAGTACTACGTTTCATAATGATATTTGATAGGAAAAAATCGTTTGTAAGAACATGACCTATGAATATCTTCTCATCCTCCCTTTCTCTCTTCTTAGTCTTTTATCCACCTTGCCTTGTCACAACATTCTGAGAATTTTTTTTTTCTTTGCATCTAACATCTTTTAATCATTTTCTGCTGCATTCAATCTCCCGTTGCCTCCAGACGGATCATACCTTGTTTTTGCAGTTACAAATTTCACGTCCAAAGAAACGTGTTCTCTATATAATCCATTTAGAAGTGGGCTTCTGTATTTATACTGTTAGCCGGCCGCTGGTGGCCGAGCGGTTCTGGCGCTACAGTCTGGAACCGCGCGACCGCTACGGTCGCAGGTTCGAATCCTGCCTCGGGCATGGATGTGTGTGTTGTCCTTAGGTTAGTTAGGTTTAAGTAGTTCTAAGTTCTAGGGGACTTATGACCTCAGCAGTTGAGTCCCATAGCGCTCAGAGCCATTTTTGAACCATTTATACTGTTGGTATGTTTACTTGAAAGAGTATTATTCGTAACCATTGATGGTTTTCCCTTGCTGTCATTCTCCTTAGTTTTATTAAACATCTAGTTTTCTCTGTAATTCCACTCCTAACTTTATTACTTCTATTGCCAACCGTTTTCAATTCTGCGTTGGTCTTTGTATTTTTTTCTCGTTGCCATTACATTTGTTTCGCTTTTCTGTCATACAGATTTTACTGTTTTTGTTTTTAGTTTGTCGGCTAATACTTGCAATATTTTATTAATTTTGTTTCCAAGTCTGAACCTACTAAGTCATGTGATACAGTGATACAGTTTATCTCTTCACCGCTGAGTTTAGTTCGTCGTGTTCTCCGTTCTGTCCTTTGTGCGGTTTCTTAAAAGTACACAGGTTGTTAAAGAAAACGTATTCCAGATTTTGCAAGGTCGTAATATGGGCCAAAGCAAGAAGAAATGTCTAGTATACGTGGGGTCTAAAATACGTACCTTCAAAGCTATGAGAACTTCTTTGGTAGAAAAGTGTGTTTTATAGTAGTGAAGGTGAACCAGCGCTCATAACCTTTAAGATATTCACTTTGCAGCCCACGTATATGGAACATTGTCAATCACCTCTCAAAACGTGAGACACTTTTTTTTTGACACCCTGTATTTCAAGCAGATCTGTAGGCATAGGACATCCACGCCTTACTCATTTCCTGACTTCATATTGCTCTTTTACTTCATTTATAATTATTGTATTCTGGTTTATGCACGAATTGTAACTAATCTTCCATACTCATTTCAGCACAATTTTTTTTTTATAGTGGTAAACACCTTCCAGTTAGCATTACTTCTAAACCAATGAAAGCAAGATACGTTCGTCGGGTTCTGTCATGTCTTTTTTTAACAAGCACCACACACAAGACTGTATTGCTCCTACTTTAAAAACACGGTCCCAATACACCGATCGATTTCTGCTTTTATTCGTGCTTTAACGCGTTTTTATTAGGTCACTTTCTTGTGTCTTCCTGTTTGGTAAAATTTTGCACCTGGAATTTAACATGAGCCACAGACTTGAAACTTTCAACGTAGCTCAGAACTAGATTACAGTGCAATATTAACTCGTTTTCGTGTCTGGTATACGAGGGAGAGTACTTTTCTCGGTCTGTTGGGTAAAAATTTCCCAACCGATTTTAAACTGACTGCTCGATGAGCTAGACACTAGAAATTTACAAAATACCGCTAAACTGAATGGCAATAAGATATTACCTTGCTTCCCTGTCTGGTGTGTGGCTCGTCCGCAGCTCGTGTTCTAGGGGCTAGCGTTGCTGCCTCTGGATCACGGGGTCCCTGGGTCGATTCCCGGCCGGGTCGGGGATTTTATCTGTCCGGGGACTGTGTGTTTGTGTTGTTCTCATCATTTGATCATCATCGTCATTCGTGACAGTGGCTAGATTGGATTGTGTAAAAATTGGGAGTTGTACGACCGGTGATGGCCGCGCGGTTGAGAGCCCACAAACCAGACATCAACTGTTATGCTCCACTTTTCTTGTTCCAGTCCCGGATGTTTGGTGGTAAGAACGATTGCTGGTTAAGACTCTGTGTAAAGTTGAATCTCTCTAATTTTTACCTTCACCACCTTTTCTTAAGATATACGTAGGACGAAGGAATACATTGGTTGACTCAGGTGAAGGGCAAGTGTAATTTCCCGCAAGTCTCTGTTGTAATCTGACGAAAATGTTTGAAACCGACTGAAATATTTCACACACATAAGACTAAAAATACAAAACACTTATTTAAAAAGAAATATTTATAATATAATACGTTTTTAAACGGACTAAGAGTTATGAAATATTTTCTCCTAGCCCCATACAGATTCCTACCCCCATATAGACACAAATGAAAATTTATGCTTCTCAATTTCTAAAAGCTATGACAGCACTCGTGAAATTTAAAACCAAAAACGTGTGGTGCATAGAACAGATAATAGTAAGGAGTGTAGAGAGCAACTGTCTTTGAGAAAAATCACACGAGAATTCATATCATTTATAGTGTAAGGACCTGGAAGAGCAGCTGAACGAAATGGACAGTGTCTTGAAAGGAGGATATAAGATGAACAACAACAAAAGCAAAAAAATGGCTCTGAGCACTATGGGACTTAACATCTGAGGTCATCAGTCCCCTAGAACTTAGAACTACTTAAACCTAACTAACCTAAGGACATCACACACATCCATGCCCGAGGCAGGATTCGAACCTGCGACCGTAGCAGTCGTGCGGTTCCGGACTGAGCGCCTAGAACCGCTAGACCACCGCGGCCGGCCAACAAAAGCAAAACGAGGATAATGGAATGTAGTCGAATTAAATCAGGTGATGCTGCGGGAATTAGATTAGGAAATGAGACGTTTAAAGTAGTAAATGAGTTTTGCTATTTGGGGGGCAAAATAACTGATGATGGTCGAAGCAGAGAGGATATAAAATGTAAATTGGCAATGGCAAAGAAAGCGTTTCTGAAGAAAAGAAATTTGTTAACATCGACTATAGATTTAAGTGTCAGGAAGCCGTTTCTGAAAGTATTTGTATGGAGTGTAGCCATGTATGGAAGTGAAACAAGGACGATAGATTGTTTGGACAAGAAGAGAATAGAAGCTTTCGAAATGTGGTGCTACAGAAGAATGCTGAAGATTAGATGGGTAGATCACATAACTAATGAGGAGGTATTGAATAGAATTGGAGAGAAGAGAAATTTGTGGCACAACTTGACTAGAAGAAGGGATCGGTTGGTAGGGCATAATATGAGGCATCAAGGGATCACCAATTTAGTATCGGAGGGCAGCGTGGAGGGTAAAATCGTAGAGGGAGAGGAAGAGATGAATACAGTAAACAGATTCAGAAGGATGTAGGCTGCAGTAGGTACTGGGAGATGAAGAAGCTTGCACAGGATATAGTAGCATGGAGAGCTGCATCAAACCAGTCTCTGGACTGAAGACCACAACAACAACAACATAGTATAAAAAAAACTATTAGTGACTTAGGTGAACTATTCATGCTCCAATGATCAACTGCAAGTGCTCCACGTTTTTCTTTTCAAATTTTGGCGAGGATTGTCATAGCTATCGAAAATTCACAAGCTCAAAGATTCTTAACTATCTGTATGAGGTAAGGGATTTGTATGGGGCAAGGAAAAATTATTTGCATCTTTCATTTCGTTCTAAAAACGTAGTGTATGAAAAACTTTTCTGTTGAAATAATTATTTACGAGATTCGTATGTTTCTTGAAGCTATGGAATTGTGGGTAGTTGCCTGAATTTTATACCGTTCACTACCTTAGCAGATTTTGATTTTTGGTATAGATAATCCCAGCTCATTCATGCTCGCTTCTGCCAAACTACCGGACAGAGGAAGTGTGCGAGGTCGGGGATAGGGATCTCAACGGAGTGACCGGTGATCTCGTTTCAGGTGCCATATATCTCGCCGTAAAGCCGTTCACAATGGTGGGTCTTCCGTCAGAACATATCTCACTCGAAAAGAGATGAGATAGTGGTAACAATAATGTGGTGTGTGGATTAGATTCTAGTCCTACGGGTGATTTGTTTTTCGTTTATCTCTTTCTTTACTCTTCCGCTGTTCTCATTTTTTATAACATCTGACAGCTGCCATCATTGAGTTGATTACAAAACAGATGACAAAGCGATGAAATACAACCGATTTCAGATTTAATATGCCGTAGTTGCATGCAGATGTATTGATTACGATACGGTTTACAAATTTTATGCTGTTTGTTGTCATATCAACACTGGACACATAAACTGTTTCATGAGTAAGCCTTACAGAGGCATTTAGTTATCAAATGGCTCTGAGCACTATGGGACTTAACTTCTGAGGTCATCAGTCCCCTAGAACGTAGAACTACTGAAACCTAACTAACCTAAGGACATCACACACAGCCATGCCCTAGGCAGGATTCGCCTGCGACCGTAGCGGTCGCGCGGTTCCAGACTGTAGCGCCTAGAACCTCTCGGCCACCCCGGACGGCATTTAGTTATCACTGACTGAAAGGGAAACTCATTACATTAACATTCTGAAATCATTTATTTATCTCAACCGTAGGCGTTTGTTCCGAGCGCCGAACCGCGAGTGACCGCGTTGACCCGAGGCGTGAAAAGGCGACGGCGGCGGACAAAAAATGGTTCAAATGGCTCTGAGCACTATGAGACTTAACATCTGAGGTCATCAGTCCCCTATAACTTAGAACTACTTCAACCTAACTAACCTAAGGACATCACACACATCCATGCCCGGGGCAGGATTCGAACCTGCGACCGTAGCAGTTGCGCGGTTCCGGACTGAAGCGCCTAGGACCGCTCTGCCACCGCGGCCGGCGCGGCGGCCAAGGTCGCACATTGTGCGAGCGGGTGCAGATCATATTTCCCTATAAAATTGGATCTGTGTCATTCTTGTATCTTTGTGATGATGAGGTCCCATACTTCGAGGAGTGTAGGGGACGATGCGGAAGACCCGCACCGACGCACTAGGCAAGGTCCTTGTGGAGGTGGTTTGCAATTGCCTTCCTCCGACCGTAATAGGGATGAATGATGATGATGAAGAGGACACAACAACACCCCGTCATCTGGAGGCAGGAAAAAATCCCTGACCCCCGGGAATCGAATCCGGGACCGCGTGCACGGACGTATCTTTGTGACAGGAAATAGAGAAATAATGATACTAAAGTAAAGGGTAGCTGTCGATTTGCATAGTTGAAGCCATGAAACAAAGCCTAACAGAAGGTCAGCCGACTTCTCCACTATTTTCAGTAATATACACTAACGCATTTCGACTCCAACAAAAATAAAAAAAAGTACTCTTCCACGACTCGTATATACTCCAAGATTCCAAACAGGCTAGCCTAACACCAGACATTCTATGCTATGTCATCATTACTAACGCGGATGCCATTTTAATGGAGGACGATATATCCCGAACGAAGACCCCCTTCTTGAGATACCTGCACCTTAAACTACATCACCATTCATTTTGTATTCTGATCCCCTTCCCTGCGCCTTCCCTTTCCATGTGTGATTTTTTTCCACTGCTCTCATCCAAGTTTCATAGAATGTCAAACCCCTTCTCCTACTGTGACTTCTAAACCCCTTGCTTAGACGCCAGAGCTATTGCAGGGGCCGAATTTTTTCGTAGTATCGAAAGTAAAAATTCTTGCTATTAGTCAGTAATGTATTGCTTCCAATATAGGCGATAATTTCTTTACAGGACCGTAGCCCCATTCACAACAGCAGAGTCGTCCAGAATTGGTTTCAGAGGGAGAGAATGATAAAACTTCTTTCTTTCGTGCCGAGATCACCAGACCTCAACCCAACAGAAAATACGTGGGCGGAAGTTACGACGTCGCTGCCACCTCGAACAATGTGTGCAGAATGACTATGGTCCAACATAAAGACCACGTGGTGGGAGATTAACGATCGGGAAAATCTCTGTAGGCATTTAGCTTTGTCAACGTCCCGACGCCTTCGAGCTGTCATAGAAAACGACAGAGGATGGGTAGGGTACTAAAATCAAAATAAGGGATAAATCAGCCAGTAAATACAGGCTTAATGTTCCACGGGATTCATGACGTCCTTCAGTTCTCTTGCCGCAGAAAGTTTTTCGTTTCCAGGACACTGAAAAAGCTCTGTAAGTGACCAGCAAGTGACGGTTGGATTGGCGCACATATTATCCAAGAAATACAGATCATTTGTTTCACTGGAAATACGGGGATGTACGCTTCGGCCTATCCGTATGATACAGCCTCCAGCCTCAGGGTGTTTTATTCAGTATTCCACACATTTTCCGGCTTCTGGTGCGTATTAGGTTCCGTAGGAGATAACTTTTTAGTTTATCGAAGAATGAGTGAAACTGTTCGGATAGTTTGCTGTTAATGAATAAACAATTTACAATCAGTTGTATTTTTTCTCCTTTTCGCTGTATTTTATGCCAAACTGATGACTTTCGCAAAATATTTGGCATCTTAACTGGGTGATACATTGACAAGAGAGAGCGCTCTATTGACACTGCCACTCTCGAAAAGTGACGAGATCAGTAGCGTGCAAATCTTGGTTACGTTGGCCAAAAAACGAACGCTGAGGTAGCTACTGTGATGCGAAGGATAGCAGTTGAAACAAATTGAATTGCGCTGTTCGAATACATATAGGGCCTACTCAGGAAAAAAGAAATCTTACCAGACCCTACCAGACTTGAAAGTCTTCACTGGTAAACAAGTTTTTCTGCCTCTTATGACATAAAACTTGTGTTACCATGAACTGGTAAATATACACTACTGGCCATTAAAATTGCTACACCACGAAGATGACGTGCTACAGACGCGAAATTTAACCGACAGGAAGAAGATGCTGTGAGACGCAAATGATTGCCGCGCGGGATTAGCCGAGCGGTCTGAGGCGCTGCAGTCAGGGACTGTGCGGCTGATCCCGGCGGAGGTTCGAGTCCTCCCTCGGGCATGGGTGTGTGTGTTTGTCCTTAGGATAATTTCGGTTAACTAGTGTGTAACCTTAGGGACTGATGACCTTAGCAGTTAAGTCCCATAAGATTCCACACACATTTTGAAGATGCAAATGATTAGCTTTTCAGAGCATTCACACAAGGTTGGCGCCGGTGGCGACACCTACAACGTGCTGACATGAGGAAAATTTCCAACCGATTTCTCATACACAAACAGCAGTTGACCGGCGTTGCCTGGTGAAACATTGTTGTGATGCCTCGTGTAAGGAGGAGAAATGCGTACCATCACGTTTCCGACTTTGATAAAGGTCGGATTGTAGCCTATCGCGATTGCGGTTTATCGTATCGCGACCTTGCTGCTCGCGTTGGTCGAGATCCAATGACTGTTAGCAGAATATGGAATCGGTGGGTTCAGGAGGATAATACAGAACGCTGTGCTGGATTCCAACGGCCTCGTATCACTAGCAGTCGAGATGACAGGCATCTCATCCGCATGGCTGTAACGGATCGTGCAGCCACGTTTCGATCCCTGAGTCAACAGATGGGGACGTTTGCAAGACAACACCCATCAGCACGAACAGTTCGACGACGTTTGCAACAGCATGGACTATCAGCTCGGAGACCATGGCTGCGATTACCCTTGACGCTGTATCACAGACAGGAGCGCCTGCGATGGTGTACTCGACGACGAACCTGGATGCACAAATGGCAAAACGTCATTTTTTCGGATGAATCCAGGTTCTGTTTACAGCATCATGATGGTCGCATCCGTGTCTGGCGACATCGCGGTGAATGCACATTGGACGCGTGTATTCGTCATCGCCATACTGGCGTACCACCCGGCGTGATGGTATGGGGTGCAATTGGTTACACGTCTCGGTCACCTCTTGTTCGCATTGACGGCACATTGAACAGTGGACGTTACATTTCAGATGTGTTACGACCCGTGGCTCTACCCTTCATTCGGACCCTGCGAAACCCTACATTTCAGCAGGATAATGCACGACCGCATGTTGCAGGTCCTGTACGGGCCTTTCTGGATACAGAAAATGTTCGACTGCTGCCCTGGCCAGCACATTCTCCACATCTCTCACCAACTGAAAACGTCTGGTCAATGGTGACCGAACAACTGGCTCGTCACAATTCGCCAGTCACTACTCTTGATGAACTGTGGTATCGTGTTGAAACTGCATGGGCAGCTGTACCTGTTCACGCCATCCAAGCTCTGTTTGACTCAATGCCCAGGCGTGTCAAGGCCGTTATTACGGCCAGAGGTGGTTGTTTTGGGTACTGATTTCTCAGGATCTATGCACCCAAATTGCGTGAAAATGTAATCACATGACAGTTGTAGTATAATATATTTGTGCAATGAATACCCGTTTATCATCTGCATTTCTTCTTGTTGTAGCAATTTTAATGGCCAGTAGTGTACATTTTTAGGATTCTGCGGCATCTTGTGGAGCCCATTGTCAGGACGCCTTTTCAACATTATCACAGGCAGCAGTCGCGTATGCCTCCAGGAAATAGTCTATTTCCAGGCATGCATTGTTACCATGCAGAGAGTTTCATTCTAGGACTTGATGTCATCAGATGCTTCATAATAAATGGTCCTTTATTTTTGAATCGCTGTACAGAACGACTAGCAGCTAAAACGAATTGTTGCTCTACGGCAATGAACAGCTTTCAGCATGCCTGCCTTTAGTTCTGACCGTCACTTTCTAAAGTGGTAGCTTCTTTCTAAATCAATCCCTAATTTGCTGCAACTGCTTTATCTTATTAATTCCATTTCGCTATTACCAGCCATTGTTTATGATGTCTTGTGTTATGACAAAGAAAGGGGCCTGCGACCACTGGAGGCAGTGTTACAGGTTACTCCAAAGCGTCTCACAACACACACATGTCATATTAATACATGAAAATCCACCTAATTAGGCAGGTTTAATCGTTTTCACTACGTCTTTAACTGAGCCGCCAACTATATCGAAAATCAGAGACGAATCTATAGAAACGCTCTGTTTCATCTGGGTCCAAGCATCTCGTAGCAGATGCCAGAGTCGTCTGTTTTGCGAGTACAAAGCTACATTACCAACAAAACGTGTGAGTGTCTCTGCAATGATTTGAAGGAACTGTCAGAATCCGTATTTTGTCAGGGTCCATTATCTATGGTAGACCGACCGGTGAAATATGTATGAGAGTGCACAACTGCACATTTCCATAAGTCTTCTCCTTTTTTCTGTTTCAGGAGTCACATATTCAAGTTTTTCTTGAGAAGCCACAATTTGATTTATTACTCCTTGGTATTGCTGTATTAGATGTATTGACAAGGAATCTTCCTTTGACAGTTTACACATATGACAAGTCATTGCATACAATGGTTTATCTACAAGAAAATTACCAGATAGCAATTTTCGACTGAGTAATCGTGAATGCCCTATACGCACTTACATCACAAGGTGGAAAACTTTTCAAACCACCAATTGTCCTGAACGAACATCGACACAGTCAAGGCAAAGTCGAATCGCCCACCACGAAAACGGCCGGACCCTATAACACATCAAAGATAGTAACATTCCCTGTTACCACATTATAATATCTCCACATTTTGGTGGCATTCTTGACTTAGTTATATGTGACATATTACTAGACGTCATACAGTCCATTTGAAGTCAACACTCCACAGTATCTTACTGTTTCTTGACATTTGGGACATGCTAACTTTGCATTTAATTTTAGTTCTATTAAGATAAGTTTTCGCAGCAAACCGAGCAGGATAAGTGCGCAGTTCATTTGCATTTTTCAACGGTGTAATCTGCTGTCGATCTGCGGCCTTCTCTTAAATCAAAAGCGTCTGGTAGCGCAGCTCCACTGAGGTCTGGCTGGAGCAGGCTGTGGATAGCAGTCAGGACGTCCTGAGGTGTTCATGAAGTTCTTCATAGTGCTACTGCACATGCGGCTTGGAAATATTGGTTCAAATGGCTCTGAGCACTATGCGACTTAACTTCTGAGGTCATTAGTCGCCTAGAACTTAGAACTAATTAAATCTAACTAACCTAAGGACATCACACACATCCATGCCCGAGGCAGAATTCGAACCTGCGACCGTAGCGGTCGCTCGGTTCCAGACTGTAGCCCCTAGAACCGCACGGCCACCACGGCCGGCCTTGGAAATATTGCTGATGCTGTTTGGCACTTCCTGTGATCGTTCACTCACTTTCGGTATTGGTGTTAAGTGTGCTAAATTCTAATAATAGTCCCTCTCATACTGGTGAAGATATCTAATTAGTTACTATTGCCGCTATGTTTAGCGTGGGGGAACAGCAACGATATCGATATTTAAAACAAGTCTCATCTATTCTTCAGTCTCAGTTGCACAATCTTCGAAAAAGTGCAACTGTGACCGGAGAATAAATCGGATTTGTTTTAAATCTTGTATAGTCATCGAGTTTTTATGACATCAAAATCGTAAATTTAATTTTTCGACTCCTCGGAGGTCAATTCATCCTTAAGTTACAACTAATTGTTTATTCCGCTTGTCACTTGCCTGAATTAACTACCACGAGAGCACTGGCAGAAAGTGTACTGCAGCAGAGTCAGTCAGCACCGTGGCGCTAGCCTCGTTTCTTAATCTAAAGGAAGTGTAGTTGCTGGTTCAAATCTTGTTGGATTACCAATGAGTAACGCTTTACTTTTTTCTTTTATCTCTGCAGATAGGCAGAACAGAGTTCAGTAACGAAATGCGAAGAAAACATTTGTATTGTTCTAACTAACGATCAGCAATTTTTTTATCTATTTTTATTTCTAATCGTCAGCCTTCTTCTGTAATGTAACAAACTTCATTAATTATTAGTTTATGATTGTTGCTGTTATTAGTGTTATTCCTTCGCTCGCAAGAATATCCGTATCCCTATTTTGTGTCAATGCATGTGACCAGTGAGTCTGGAAGAACGAAATGTTGGATGTTTCGCCACCCGAAATACACACATTTACCACGTCGTCTTGTAGTAGCCCAATAAGGAAAGACGTCAACGGAAGGCCGATGACGCAAGCAGAACTCTACAACTTTCGCAGTACATTGCTCAACAATCGAATATGCAGCATTGTCTCTGCGCCTGCTATAGACACCTGCGAATTTGTGACCACGATCGTAGTTTGCCCTTGGCAAAGCTGTTGGTTATTGTGTAACAACTGTAATTGGAAGACGGTGTTTGTCCAGCAGTTTGAGTGGATTATGCCAGTGGATAAATTAAAGTTTCTTATTGCTTCTATTTACACAGCTACGTAAAGTTTCATTTAAATGCCAGGTAATTAACTGCGTGTTTCACTTCCGACATTACTTTTGTAATACAGTTCTTAAGCCTTCTGCCGATCATGATCCAATACCTCGTTGGGTGCAGTCATAGTATTCTGCTTTCCGAATGTTAAGCAACAACACAGATAAATTTGAAAAACAATATTATTACAGCAAGCTGTGTTTCCTATATTTTTTATTTACACCACTAGTTTCGGGCACTGCCCGTTCGCAAGTACATCTGTAGTGATAGAAGTGGACATATCACTGACGTTGTTTCAAAAATCGCATGCCATGCATATTTCTGCTCAAATATGCATGGCACACGATTTTTGAAATAACGACAAGGATATCTCCACGTTTGTCCCTATAGATGCAATTGAGAATGGGTAGTGCCCGAAACTAGTAGTGATAATAAGAAATATTTACAACACAGAAAAAAATGTCGCTAGAACGATTCGAAGGAGCCACAAGTGACCTGGATTTGGATTCTTTTCAGCATTTACGATTCAAACAATGCGGGAACACTAAGAAAGCAGTTAATAGACCATTTATTGATATCAAGGTGAAAAATGTATGAAGCTGCTGAAATGCACATTGCCGACATCTGCAGTTTCGTATCTACATCTACATCATACTCCGCAAGCCACCTAATGGTTTTGTGGCGGAGGGTACTTTCGGTACCACTATCTGATCCCTTCAAACCTGTTCCTCTCGCGAATAGTGCGTGGGAAGAATGATTGTCGGTAAGCCTCTGTATTGGCTGTAATTTCTCGAATTTTCTCCTCGTGGTCAATACGCGAGATGTATTTGGGAGGAAGTAATATGTTGTCCGACTCCTACTGAAAAGTGCTGTCCCGAAATTTCGATAGTAAATCTCTCCGTGATGCGCAACGCCTCCCTTGTAACGCCTACCAGTGGAGCTTGTTTAACATCTCCGTAACGCTCTGTCGCCAGTTTAACGATCCCGTGACGAAACGCGCCGCTCTTCGTTGGATCTTCTCTATCAGTTCTACCTGATAGGGATCCCACATAGATGACAATACTCAAGAATCTGGCGAACAAGCGCCTTATAAGCCACTTCTTTCGTGGATGGCTGGCCGGTGTAGCCGAGCGGTTCTAGGCGCTACAGTCTGGAACCGCGCGACCGCTACGGTCGCAGGTTCGAATCCTGCCTCGGGCATGGATGTGTGTGATGTCCTTAGGTTAGTTAGGTTTAAGCAGTTCTAAGTTCTAGGGGACTGATGACCTCAGAAGTTAAGTCCCATAGTGCTCAGAGCCATTTGAACCATTTTTTTCGTGGATGAGCTACATTTCCTTAAGATTCTTCCGATGAATCGGAGTCTGGTGTCTGCTTTTCCCACTATCTGTTTTATGTGGTCATTCCACTTTTTTTAAGGTCGCTCTGGTTAGTTACGCCTAGATATTTCACGGCAGTCGCTGTCTCCAGCTGTTTGTCATCAGTAGTGTAGCTGTACAGTAGTGGATTTCTTTTCCCATATATGCGCAATATGTCAAATTTATTTACGTTCAGGGTCAACTGCCAGAGCCTGCACCGTTCATCAATTCTCTGCAGGTCGTGCTGCAAATTCTTACTATCCTCTGGCATTGCTACTTTGGTATAGACAACTGCATCACCTGCAAATAGTCTTAAAGAGCATCCGATGCTATCTACTAGATCATTGATAACTATTGTAAACAGCAGCGGTCCTATCACAATTCCCTGCGCTACTCCGGATATTACCTTTACATCATTCGAGTTAGTTCCTTTAAGAGCGACGTGTTGAGTTCTATCTGCAAGAAAGTCTTGAATCCAATCGCCAGTCTGCTCCGATACTCCGTACGCTCGTGTTTTTTTCATTAAACAGTAATGTGAGACGGTGTCAAATGCCTTACTGAAATGCCTTACTTTCCGCGTTGAGGAACATATTTTTCAATTTCTTCTTTTCTGAATCCTGAGATGAATCGATTACTGCGTAGCTTCGAATGATTAGTTAACTGCAGTTCTTTTTGCTTCCATCCCCACTAACAGCCGGCCGAAGTGGCCGTGCGGTTAAAAGCGCTGCAGTCTGGAACCGCAAGACCGCTACGGTCGCAGGTTCGAATCCTGCCTCGGGCATGGATGTTTGTGATGTCCTTAGGTTAGTTAGGTTTAACTAGTTCTAAGTTCTAGGGGACTAATGACCTCAGCAGTTGAGTCCCATAGTGCTCAGAGCCATTTGAACCATTTGAACCCCACTAACATACGCAGGAGATTTCAAGGTGCAACGTGTTTGATATCTTACGTGTCGTGACGTGGGGCAAGGTTGATTTCCACTACTTTTTACTCCACTGAAATAAGGTTTCGTTGTTAGCTATGAATGTGTTTTACTCGTTTTTGCTTTGTGCAAATTGTAATATTTCAAATGCCATACCTTCATGAGCGAAACTGACACTAGCTTAGCTAGCCCTACGTTGATATTATATAACACCGGGATTAACAGCCTCGTTCCACGCTGGAAAGCTTAAAAAGTGATAAATTCTAGATTAAATGTAATTGATTGACTTAAAACAGATAACCTAAAAGGGGACGTTAGAACATATCAGGAGATAACAATATAAGACGAACACGTAGAGCACTTCGTTACATAGCTTCTCCTAGAACAGCTAAGAATCGTCCCAAATATTTGACAACACTGTGAGAGTGCATATATTTCTGTGTATGGCTGTTAATTGACTCGCTAACTCCACATTCACCTTCTTCTTCGATGACTTTTGCTATATAACCTTCATGTAAGGTGAGGCACAGAGATGTAAAATTTCATTTCTGGACTCCAGGTATTTTGTACTTCACGTAAAAACAATGGTTCAAATGGCTCTGAGCACTATGGGACTCATCTTCTGAGGTCATCAGTCCCCTAGAACTTAGAACTACTTAAACCTAACTAACCTAAGAACATCACACACATCCATGCCCGAGGCAGGATTCGAACCTGCAACCGTAGCGGTCGTGCGGTTCCAGACTGTAGCGCCTAGAACCGCTCGGCCGTACTTCACGTAAGTCACAACTGTTTTTATGTCTGATGGTGCGTTATGAGGCCCATCGATGGATCTTGCGTTATGTTAGCTTAGATGTTCTGCACACGTATTACGATGCCACGCGGGCTATGGAGCTGAAAATTGCTGAAAGAAAGTCTTTCACGAAATCAGAAGAAAACGTTTACACATTCAGACTTCTGGCACTCTCGTCTGCGCAAGCTGCTTTAAAGGCCATAGATGTCCGTTTTACGAATATCAAGCTCCATCAATATACCAACGTCCCTGAATAGATGCGACTCGACTTTCAAAGATACTAATTTGAGTTCTGTTCGTCACGTAGAACCCACATGTCAAGGGGATTATTTATAAAGTGAACATGCTGATTAATACATTTCCGTCCGCCCCTGGTAGCTGAGTGGTCAGCGCGACGGAATGTCATACCTAACGGCCTGGGTTCGATTCCCGGCTGGGTCGGAGGTTTTCTCCGCTCGGGGACTGGGTGTTGTGTTGTCCTTATCATCATCATTTCATCCTCATCGACACGCAAGTCGCCGAAGTGGCATCAACTCGAAAGACTTCACCAGGCGAACGGCCTACCCGACGGGAGGCCCTAGCCACACAGCATTTCAATATAGTTCCTCTGTGCTAAGTTTCTGTAGTAGCAGTTAGGCAACCCCTGTAGACGTTTGCTGACACTGGCGTTAGCAGCTTCCTTCCACACTGGATGACTTTGAATATGGGTGGATTTGTTGGTTTAAATCGAACGGAATATCTTAAATATCACTTTCGATTAGCGGTAAGTTCTCCATGAAACCATTCGTTATCCTCAAAATGTGCAGTGCGGCTCCGTTGCTATAGATCATGCACTGCAAAGTATTCACAGAGTTTATCACATTCATTTAATGTAAGGAATCAAACAACGACAGTGAAATGCCGTGCACCATCATTAGTCACTGTGGCTAGTTACTGTGGCTTGACAGAAACAAACGAATTCCTGAGGAAGTAATTGCTCACAGAATCTCCTCTAAAAAAAAAGAAAATAAAATAAAAAAAAATGAAAGACAGATAAAACATATAAAACATTAATAACATTAAACAACGTTTCATCGAATCACGAACCATAAAAATAATTCTGTGTCATACTCATATTTTGCATATTGGTGTAATAGAAAAGTTGTATTAAAACGGGTCATCTGCCTACGTTGGTATCGAGTGCGAAATACTAATCATCCACTTTTCTGTGGAGCATCACTGAACCACAGTAAAGCATTTTATACTCTCCAGAGCGATGAGCGATGGCAGGCACATTTGACAAGGGGCAAGGCAGTGCAGCGCCGCGCAACAACCGCTGGCGGTAACTAATGAATAGGCACTAGCGCATGTAGCGTTCAGAGGTTCAAATGGTTCAAATGGCTCTGAGCACTATGGGACTCAACTGCTGAGGTCATTAGTCCCTAGAACTTAGAACTAGTTAAACCTAACTAACCTAAGGACATCACAAACATCCATGCCCGAGGCAGGATTCGAACCTGCGACCGTAGCGGTCTTGCGGTTCCAGACTGCAGCGCCTTTAACCGCACGGCCACTTCGGCCGGCTAGCGTTCAGAGGCTGACAGTCCGCAAAGCTATGTGTCGCAAAACTGTTACTCGGCGGAACTGTTGTTATCGGTGTGTCAGAAGGTGAAATAAATTGTAGCTGCGTTATGATTTCATTCACGATATCAACATTCGGACGAAAAACGCTGTAATATTTTAAATAGCAAGTAGCCTTTATCGCTAGACCTCACATTCAAATCTCACAGCCGGCCGATGTGGCCGAGCGGTCCTAGGCGCTTCAGTCTGGAACCGCGTGACCGCTACGGTCGCAGGTTCGAATCCAGCCTCGGGCATGGATGTTTGTGATGTCCTTAGGTTAGTTAGGTTTAAGTAGTTCTAAGTTCTAGGGGACTGATGACCTCAGATGTTAAGTCCCATAGTGCTCAGAGCCATTTGAACCATTTTCAAATCTCATGCCTTTTACCATTAGACCACGGCCACAAAGGCGCTGAAATCGAAGACGAGACTTCCTTCAGGAAGTGCCGCAGCATGCAGTGTTGTCAGATGGTGGAGATGGTCGGTCTTAGAATATTTATCAGTTTGGCTAGGTTATTTTCCTCAACTCGCGATCGGCCCAGATTTAGGCTCTGCGGCAGCCGGCCAGGGTTTATGTCAGAGTTTACATCGTATGTGGGTTCGCTGAATGCGATGGAAGAGCAGCACAACGACGCCTCGCTGAACTATTCTCGTAGCGACATCAACCACAGCACAGTACTTTTGCATCTGCATTTGGGTTTGAGCGTTGTAGTGATTACATATTGCTGAGTTTATCACTGTTGTGAAAGTGTTTTCAGAGAAGCAAAGGTAAGCTGAATAACAAACTGAATAAATTACAGTTACATTATTACTCTGAGCCACTTGACGCTACTGATCCTATGTAACCAAACAATCAGAAAATATACCTAAACAGACTCCACAGTCTACATCTACATCCATACTCCGCAAGCCACCTGACGGTGTGTGCGGAGGGCACCTTGAGTAACTCTATCGGTTCTCCCTTCTATTCCAGTCTCGTATTGTTTGTGGAAAGAAAGATTGTCGGTATGCCTCTGTGTGGGCTCGAATCTCTCTGATTTTATCCTCGTGGTCTCTTCGCGAGATATACGTAGGAGGGAGCAATATACTGCTTGACTCCTCGGTGAAGGTATGTTCTCGAAACTTTAACAAAAGCCCATACCGAGCTACTGAGCGTCTCTCTTGCAGAGTCTTCCACTGGAGTTTATCTATCATCTTCGTAACGTTTTCGCGATTACTAAATGATCCTGTAACGAAGTGCGCTGCTCTCCGTTGGATCTTCTCTATCCCTTCTATCAACCCTATCTGGTACGGATCCCACACTGGTGAGCAGTATTCAAGCAGTGGGCGAACAAGTGTACTGTAACCTACTTCCTTTGTTTTCGGACTGCATTTCCTTAGGATTCTTCCAATGAGTCTGGCATCTACTTTACCGACGATTAATTTTATATGGTCATTCCATTTTAAATCACTCCTAATGCCTACTCCCAGATAATTTATGGAATTAACTGCTTCCAGTTGCTGACCTGCTATATTTTAGCTAAATGATAGGGGATCTTTCTTTCTATGTATTCGCAGCACATTGCACTTGTCTACATTGAGATTCAACTGCCATTCCCTGCACCATGCGTCAATTCGTTGCAGATCCTCCAGCATTTCGATACAATTTTCCATTGTTACAACCTCTCGATATACTACAGCCTCATACGCAAAAAGCCTCAGTGAACTTCCGATGTTATCCACAAGGTCATTTTTACAGGGTGGCGCACGAAATGTTACCATTTTGTTTTTGAATATAAACTTTATTGTCAGTACAATCTGAAAGGAACATATACTGCAATGAAGAGCCGTCCATGGAGATTTGTTCTAACTCAGCACATGCTCAATATGTCCATCATTTCGTTTCCTAACTTCCTTCAAACGAACACTGAAGTTAGTAATTAACCTACGGCACGTGTCTTCCGTAATTTCACTGCAAGCTTGAAGAATAAGTCTTCTGAGCTCCGTTAAATCACGTGGACGTTTCGTGAAAATTTTTTCCTTTAGGTATCCTCAAAGAAAAAAGTCACATGGATTGAGGTCTGGACTATTGGGGGGCCAATTTTGTCCGTCATCGAAGCGACCTGGAAACCTGAGTGAAATGATCCGCATGTCGAAATGCTCGCGTAAAAACTCCAACACAGTGTTTGCAGTATGTGGCCTTGCTCCATCTTGCATGAACCCCTGTGTATTGAAGGGCAAGGCAGTAGCAAGAAGCTGTGGAATGAAGCTATTGCGAAGTATGCTCAAATAACGCTCGCTGTTCACAGATTCCTCAAAGAAAAAGGGTCCAATACGTCCGTGACTGGAAATTGCTGCCCACGCTGTAATCCTCGGAGCATAATGTTGTCGTTCATGAAGCACTTGTTTGTTTTCAGTGGCCCAAAAGCGTAGATTTTGTTTGTTAACCCTACCGTCTAAATGGAAATGCGCCTCGTCTGAAAACCAAACGTTGTTGAGAGTTTCTTCCCTATCCTCCACCCACTGAGCAAACAGTAGTCTCTGCTGCTTGTGTTCTTCAGTGAGCTTCTGTGCACAGATCATCCTATATCGTTACATATGGAGGTCACTTTTAAGAATGCGTTGAACGGAGCGTCTGGATATTCCCAGTTGCACTACTGCGTTTCTAAACGATTTCCCGGGACTTCTCTGTACAGCAACTCGTACCGCTTCAATATTCCACGGCGAACAAACAGGCTTAGGCCGAGATCGCTTCGCTTCCAATATTGTTCCTTCCTGTAAAAATTTATCGTACAAACTGTTCATGGTCTTCTTGCAAGGAACCCATCGTGTGTTAAACTGTTGTCGAAAACGCCTCTGAGTCACAACAAGGCTTTTTGTTTTATGAAAAAGTAACACAATTGCCGATAATTGCTGTGTCGTCAGTCTTACATTGTCAGCCATTGCTGCTTACTAGTCTCCTAGCGGCAGTATCGTGAATTACACGTCATTTCGAAACTAATATGTTTTTCCAAGCTCTGCTGGTACTGCTGTAGACATCCCAGCGGGATGTCTAATGTGGGTCGTAAATTGTGAAAGAAACAATTGGTAACACATTTCGTGCGCCACCCTGTATATATTGTGAATAGCAACGGTCCTAAGACACTCTCCTGCGGCACACCTGAAATCACTCTTACTTTGGAAGACTTCTCTCCATTGACAATGACATGCTGCGTTCTGTTATCTAGGAACTCTTCAATCCAATCACACAATTGGTCTGATAGTCCATATGCTCTTACTTTGTTCATTAAACGACTGTGGGGAACTGTATCAAACGCCTTGCGGAAGTCAAGAAAATGGTTCAAATGGCTCTGAGCACTATGGGACTTAACTGCTGTGGTCATCAGTCCCCTAGAACTTAGAACTACTTAAACCTAACTAACCTAAGGACATCACACACATCCATGCCCGAGGCAGGATTCGAACCTGCGACCGTAGCGGTCACGCGGTTCCAGACTGTAGCGCCTAGACTGCACGGCCACTCCGGCCGGCCGCGGAAGTCAAGAAACATATCTATCTGGGAACCCGTGTCTATGGCCCTCTGAGTCTCGTGGACGAATAGGCGAGCTGGGTTTCACACGATCGCCTTTTTCGAAACCCATGCTGATTCCTACAGAGTAGATTTCTAGTCTCCAGAAAAGTCATTATACTCGAACATAATACGTGTTCCACAATTCTACAACTGATCGACCTTTGGAGTTATAGGTCTATAGTTCTGTACATCTGTTCGACGTCCCTTCTTGAAAACGGGGACGACCTGTGCCCTTTTCCAATCTCTTGGAACGCCACACTTTTCTAGAGACCTACGGTACACCGCTGCAAGAAGGGGGGGGGGGGGGGGGCAAGTTGCTTCACGTACTCTGTGTAAAATCGAACTAGTATCCCAACAGGTACAGTGGTCTTTCCCCTTTAGAGCGATTTTAATTGCTTTTCTATCCCTCTGTCATCTATTTCGATATCTACCATTTTGTCATCTGTGCGACAATCTAGAGAAGGAACTACAGTGCAGTCTTCCTCTGTGAAACAGCTTTGGAAAAAGAAATTTTGTAAGTGGTTCTCATTTTCACCTTTCAAATTCTGCCAGTCTTTTGTTTTTAGGTTTAAAAGCCATTTAGCGGAGGGTCAGTAAGACCTCGCTATGGACCAGCCTGTACATGTAGCAGGATAAGAATAGGGGGATACACATCGTCACTCTTCTTTCGGCGGGACGGGTTTTCTTTTTTTTCTCGTTACGTTGTTGTCACTGAGCAGGCTGCAAATTAAAATTCCCCTACCTCAGAACTGCCCGATGTCCCTTCACTTGGCAACGTATAGAGGGTGAGTCACCTAACGTTACCGCTGGATATATTTCGTAAACCACATCAAATACTGACGAACCGATTCCACAGACCGAACGTGAGGAGAGGGGCTAGTGTAATTGTTTAATACAAACCATACAAAAATGCGCGGAAGTATGTTTTTTAACACAAACCTACGTTTTTTTTAAATGGAACCACGTTAGTTTTGTTAGCGCATCTGAACATGTAAACAAATACGTAATCAGTGCCGTTTGTTGCATTGTAAAATGTTAATTACATCCGGAGATATTGTAACCTAAAGTTGACGCTTGAAACCTCCGACGTTCAGTTGCGTGTTGTAACAAACACGGGCCACGGCCGGCGAGCAGCATCTGCAGGGACAAGTTTACGATGATGACCGTGTTTACGAGTGTGGCTGTAGTGCACTGTTGTGGTTTGGTCTAGCTGTCGCAGTGTCCGCATGTAGCGCTTGCTGCTATTGTTATTCTGCATTCGTCTCCGCACGCAGACCAACTGTAGTACACCGTGTTACCAAACGTCTGTGATAGTTTAGTGTTGTAGGAACTGTGACCATGGTGTATTCGAACTCTGAAAAGGCGGAGATGATACTCATCTATGGCGAGTGTCGACGAAATGCAGCTGAAGCCTGCAGGGTGTATGCAGAACGGTACCCGGACAGAGAGCATCCAACGTACCGCACATTGCAAAACATCTACCGCCAACTGTATGCAACAGGTATGGTCGTAGCACGCAAACGGGTCCGTAACAGGCCCGTCACAGGAGAAGCGGGTGCAGTTGGTGTGTTAGCTGCTGTTGCCATGAACCCACACATGAGTACACGGGACATTGCGAGAGCCGGTGGACTGAGTCAAAGTAGAGTCATGCGCATACTGCATCGTCACCGCTTTCATCCGTTTCATGTGTCGCTACATCAGCAATTACATGGTGATGACTTTAATCATCGAGTGCGATTCTGTCAATGGGCATTAACAGAGAATGCGTTGCAGTTCTACCTGTTTACCGATGAAGCGGGTTTCACAAACCACGGGGCAGTGAATCTACGGAACATGCATTACTGGTCCGTGGACAATCCTCGCTGGCTCAGATAGGTAGAGCGACAGCGACCGTGGACTGTAAATGTATGGTGCGGAATCATTGGCGACCACCTCATTGGACCTCACTTCATTGCAGGGGCCCAAACAGCTGCAACATACATCGCGTTTCTACAGAATGATCGGCCAACGTTGCTCGAAAATGTCCCACTGGAAACGCGTCGACGTATGTGGTGTCAGCATGATGGTGCACCTGGACATTCCGCAATTAACACTAGGCTGACCCTTGACAGGATGTTCGACTGGCGTTTCATAGGACGTGGAGGACGCATAAATTGGCCAGCCCGTTCTCCTGATCTTACACCTCTGGACTTCTTTCTGTGGGGTACTTTAAAGGAGAATGTGTACTGTGATGTGCCTACAACCCCAGAGGATATGAAACAACGTATTGCGGCAGCCTGCGGCGACATTACACCAGATGTACTGCGGCGTGTACGACATTCATTACGCCAGAGATTGCAATTGTGTGCAGCAAATGATGGCCACCACATTGAACATCTATTGACCTGACATGTCGGGACACACTCTATTCCACTCCGTAATTGAAAACGGAAACCACATGTGTACGTGTACCTCACCCCTCATGGTAATGTTCATGTGCGTCAGTGAAAAAGACCAATAAAAAGGTGTTAGCATGTTGACGTAATGTGCTGTTCCAGTCTCTTCTGTACCTAAGGTATCACCGTTCCCTTTGGATCCCTACGTAATTCGGTGCTCTCCGATACACACGATCGAACAGCGGAGGAGTTGTACTCAAGCGTCAACTTTAGGTTACAATATCTCCGGATGTAATTAACATTTTACAATGCAACAAACGGCACTGATTACGTATTTGTTTATATGTTCAGATGTGCTAACAAAACTAACGGGGTTCCATTTAAAAAAACGTAGGTTTGTGTTAAAAAACATACTTCCGTGCATTTTTTTATGGTTTGTATTAACCAATTACACTAGCCCCTCTCCTCACGTTCGCTCTGTGGAATCGATTCGTCAGTATTTGATGTGGTTTACGAAATATAACCAGCGGTAATGTTAGGTGACTCACCCTGTATACTTACAAGATGATGTAAAAGCAGCGTTGAAAAAAAATACCATCTATTATCTACAATTACTGAGGCCACGCAACTCTAGTTATGAAAGAAAGTTCTGTAGAAAAACTGTCATTCAATTTTGTCGGATAGTAAGAAAATGGGCTGGCTTCTGGAAAATAATATCCGAAATTTCCACACAAAAATGTTTATTTTGTCCTTGATAGCAAAAAAAAATAGGTGCTATTCACTCCATATTTAAACTATTGGCTATTTTCTTCCAGTTCACAACTCATACACACATTTCGCATGCACAGCAGACAGAAATCTGTCCAAACCCTACCTGAATTAAACGACGTTTTCACTTTGAGTTATTTCTGAGCCGTGCTCACTCCCAGCTATGCGTTTTTGTGAACTTCGCTGTCTTTCTGTGTTTGGTTTCCCGCCCTTGCTGCGGTTACATCGTGGTTCTTCTTCAAAAAATGTTCAAATGTGTGTGAAATCTTATGGGACTTAACTGCTAAGGTCATCAGTCCCTAAGCTTACACACTACTTAACCTAAATTATTCTAAGGACAAACACACACACCCATGCCCGAGGGAGGACTCGAACCTCCGCCGGGACCAGCCGCGCAGTCCATGACTGCAGCGCATCAGACCGCTCGGCTAATCCCGCGTGACAAGGTTCTTCTTCCTTCTACGTGTAGCAGCAGCGATGTGTATCGATATTTGTACCGTGTACCATCTTTGGTTTTGTGCATATAGTTTACGGCTAGGGGGTCTGCAGTGAGTCTTGAATTCAATTCTTGAAATTGCCCTTTAAGCAAAAACATGGCGGCCTTTTGCCTTAAAAGATTATGGTAATATATTTTAAAATTTTCAAATTTAATTGTGGCCCTCAGCCGCTTTTATTACATCTTGCATATGTTTGTTCTATCTACTTTTGCCTTGAGGTTTTACAGCCTAGCTGTGATACCATATATATTTTAATTATTTTATTTGCTATTTTAACTGCATTTCTTGTTTGGAGGCCCTCAGCCGTGAAATAATTGCCATTTGAAACTTGTAGTTCTAAAGGTTTGGCTATGTGCTGTTGTGATTTAAAGGTGTTATTAGATTACAATAAATTACAATTTTTAGTGAACCTGACCAACACCTTATGTGGCCCTTTCAACAATCCTAATCACCTGTTCTGCCCTGCGGGTTTAGCGGGCGTCTCAATTACATTCGGTCCTTCTTGTGGATTTCTAAAAACGAAACTGCTCGTCAAAAATGATCAGTGGTTGAATACTGAAACATGGCACGCAAATACTATGAAGGCCAATATTTCACACACGAATATCTGTCCAACAGATTTAGTCAAAATCTCTGAAATTTCGCCAAGCAGTCCTCAACTGCAACTGCTATCGACTTAGCTCAAAAATGGTTCAAATGGCTCTGAGCACTATGAGACTTAACTTCTAAGGTCATCAGTCCCCTAGAACTTAGAACTACTTAAACCTAACTAACCTAGAGACATCACACACATCCATGCCCGAGGCAGGATTCGAACCTGCGACCGTAGCGGTCTCGCGGTTCCAGACTGTAGCGCCTTTAACCGCTTGGCCACCCAGGCCCGCTATCGACTTAGCTCACCAATATCTCAAACACTAAGAAATTCTTCATCTTACACATTATTCTGACTGGCACTAGTCTAGTAACATGCTCGTCCGCATTCAAAGTTAGCGAGCGACTTTTTCCTTCCAGTCTCACTCCTTGTATAACTCTCAGGTAATGAGTGGGAACCGTCTCAATTCTGATTGGCTGACCATACTAGCTGCCAATCAGAATGCTCGCTCATGATCATACTCGCGCCAAAACTGGCCTGCACCACTCCTTATACACAGGCGCATTTGCGTCAATCTGACATGCAAATAATAAAGTAATGTTTAATAAACGAAAACGAAAAGACAATAATTCTGGAAATACTCTTTAGATACAGATTTTACTCCAGCTGACTTTCTGGCTGCTCTGTTACAATAGCAATCACACCTAGATATACGCTACAGTCTGGAGCCGAGCGACCGCTACGGTCGCAGGTTCGAATCCTGCCGCGGGCACGGATGTTTGTGATGTCCTTAGGTTAGTTAGGTTTAATTAGTTCTCAGTTCTAGGCGACTGATGACCTCAGAAGTTAAGTCGCATAGTGCTCAGAGCCATTTGAATACCTAGACATACGTCATCAGCAAAATGAGTAAGTCCCCTAGGATCATTTTCCCACGACAGGCTTGTGTAACTCTTGCAAGTTACTTAAGACGGTATATAATGCAACTCTGAAATTAAACAAATGTCCCACATACACACTCTCATTTACTCACATTTTCTCCCACAACCATATTAGACACAAATAATAGCTTTGTCTGATTTTGATCTGTTTATTTCTACAGTGGTTTACATCAGTTTACAGCTTGAACATTTAGCTATTTTTCGACATAATCACCATTTCTGTCGATGCATTTTTGTAGACACTGTGGCAGTTTTTGTATGTCCACGTCATACCAGCTCGCCGCCATGCTGTTTAGAAAGTTATGAACCTCTTCTTTCACCTCGTCGTCGGAGCTGACTCGCTTTCCGGCCAAATGGTCTTTTAACCTAGAGAACAGGTGATAGTCACTGGGCGCCAAGTCAGGACTATAGGGTGGGTGGGTGATTATGTCCCACTGAAACCGTTGCAGGATAGCAACAGTTTGCCGAGCGATGTGTGGGCGAACGTTGTCATGGAGAATGTGTACGCCCTTGCTCAACATTCCTCCTCTCCAGTTCTGAATTGCCCGTTTGAGTTTTATCAGCTCACAGTACCTGTCAGCGTTAGTTGTGGTCCCAACGATTCAGCTCCGACGACGAGGTGAAAGAAGAGGTTCATACTTCATAACTTTCTAAACAGCATGGCGGCGAGCTGGTATGACATGGGCATACAAAAACTGCCACAGCGTCTACAAAAATGCATCGACAGAAATGGTGATGTGTCAAAAAATAGCTAAATGTTCAAGCTGTAAACTGATGTGAACCATTGTAGAAATAAACAGGTCTATGTACTTATAAAAAAATAGGAGACCTTATTTTTGAGATTACCCTCGTATTACGACAACGAAAATTAAAGTTTTAATATGAAAATCTCAAATAATTAATTCTGCATACTGAGAGTTCGGTTTGTGTTTTCCAATTATACCAAAAGATAAGCTGTCATATTTCCTAACTGAATTTAGTTCCCTAAGTGTCAATTTTTTTTATTTTTTTAGTAATTTTTTTATCTCCGAAACTATGATAGTTACAATGTTGAAAATTTTATACAATCTTCGCCTGAACAACAAAAGGTAGTGTACTGTTTTTGAAAATGATTGAATAATATTTAATATAATTTATTTAGGTTCTTATAGGTGGTGAATGTACGCGTCAAGTAAGAGACCTTGAATAGCTTTCCCACGGAAGGCAGTGACAGATGCTCGTGTGTCTCTCGGTTAGTCCGCTAGATGTCAGACACCGAAATTACATGCAACAAACTATCCTAAAACAAAAGTTCGGTCGGAACAACTTGCGACGCTACATTCTGTTTGATGGAAGACTCTAGTGTCATTTCTGTTCCTGTGTCATAGAATTCAATGTTTTTGTTTACGTCTATATTTAAAGAGGTAATTTAATTTGAGGGTGTCTTCCTACATAGCGCGGGAATCACGTGAAACTATCGTGTAACACACTTTACATTTAAATTCAGACAGGAGCTGCGAACGTCTTCATTAACTCGACAGCTAATTGTTCCTGTTGACGAAAAAGGTAAAGAAACGAAAGTACAGGATCACAGACCAATCGCATTCGTCTGTTGCAGGATCCTAGAGCAGATTACAACTTTCTTGAAGGAAAAAAGTTTCTCTCAGAGATGTGCACCAATTCAAACTACTCGTGCGTTGGCTTGAGTCATAAACGATATCTGGCAAACAGTAGATGCAAGTCAACCAAATTACGGTCCACGATACGTCACGCCCGCCGACGATACCTGAGTTTGCTTAATAACCCATATGGAACATGAGACTCGATACAATTTAAATTTGAATATAATTTTTAGAATTCTAGGAGATATTTCAACAGGCCTCCTGGCTGCTACACTCCTGGAAATTGAAATAAGAACACCGTGAATTCATTGTCCCAGGAAGCGGAAACTTTATTGACACATTCCTGGGGTCAGATACATCACATGATCACACTGACAGAACCACAGGCGCATAGACACAGGCAACAGAGCATGCACAATGTCGGCACTAGTACAGTGTATATCCACCTTTCGCAGCAATGCAGGCTGCTATTCTCCCATGGAGACGATCGTAGAGATGCTGGATGTAGTCCTGTGGAACGGCTTGCCATGCCATTTCCACCTGGCGCCTCAGTTGGACCAGCGTTCGTGCTGGACGTGCAGACCGCGTGAGACGACGCTTCATCCAGTCCCAAACATGCTCAATGGGGGACAGATCCGGAGATCTTGCTGGCCAGGGTAGTTGACTTACACCTTCTAGAGCACGTTGGGTGGCACGGGATACATGCGGACGTGCATTGTCCTGTTGGAACAGCAAGTTCCCTTGCCGGTCTAGGAATGGTAGAACGATGGGTTCGATGACGGTTTGGATGTACCGTGCACTATTCAGTGTCCCCTCGACGATCACCAGTGGTGTACGGCCAGTGTAGGAGATCGCTCCCCACACCATGATGCCGGGTGTTGGCCCTGTGTGCCTCGGTCGTATGCAGTCCTGATTGTGGCGCTCACCTGCACGGCGCCAAACACGCATACGACCATCATTGGCACCAAGGCAGAAGCGACTCTCGTCGCTGAAGACGACACGTCTCCATTCGTCCCTCCATTCACGCCTGTCGCGACACCACTGGAGGCGGGCTGCACGATGTTGGGGCGTGAGCGGAAGACGGCCTAACGGTGTGCGGGACCTTAGCCCAGCTTCATGGAGACGGTTGCGAATGGTCCTCGCCGATACCCCAGGAGCAACAGTGTCCCTAATTTGCTGGGAAGTGGCGGTGCGGTCCCCTACGGCACTGCGTAGGATCCTACGGTCTTGGCGTGCATCCGTGCGTCGCTGCGGTCCGGTCCCAGGTCGACGGGCACGTGCACCTTCCACCGACCACTGGCGACAACATCGATGTACTGTGGAGACCTCACGCCCCACGTGTTGAGCAATTCGGCGGTACGTCCACCCGGCCTCCCGCATGCCCACTATACGCCCTCGCTCAAAGTCCGTCAACTGCACATACGGTTCACGTCAACGCTGTCGCGGCATGCTACCAGTGTTAAAGACTGCGATGGAGCTCCGTATGCCACGGCAAACTGGCTGACACTGACGGCGGCGGTGCACAAATGCTGCGCAGCTAGCGCCATTCGACGGCCAACACCGCGGTTCCTGGTGTGTCCGCTGTGCCGTGCGTGTGATCATTGCTTGTACAGCCCTCTCGCAGTGTCCGGAGCAAGTATGGTGGGTCTGACACACCGGTGTCAATGTGTTCTTTTTTCCATTTCCAGGAGTGTATATGCCTTGAATTTACGATGTTCAGTTTTAAATGACTGTTTATAGATTTTCCTGTTTATTGTAACGTTTGTTTGCTTTACGCTATGTATTACGTTTATAATTCAATGTATTTTTCTTTTTCAGACATCGTTTACTTCACCCTTTATTATGGCTACCAAGAAAAGTAAAATCGACCCCGAGTGCCGCGTTTTCAATTAATAATTGGAAGAAAATTACATCTTTGTAGAAACAAATGACCAGAAAACTACTTGCGTAATATGCAGCGAAAGCGTTGCCGTTTTGAAAGAGAACAGTCTTCGGCATCACTACGAAACCTATGGCAACTTCATCAAAGAGTGTATGATGGAAGCAGAAAATGATTAGTATCCTAAGAAAGCCGACTTGTTTGCTACAGATACGCGGGAAAGCTAGCAACTTCTTATGGCGATATATGAGACTACTGATCTCTCGACTCACAACTTCTCGTGTTCATTCGTGGTGTCAGTTTAGACGTACAGATAACGGAAGAGTTGATATCAGTTTGCAGCATACATGGAATTACAACTGGAAAATACATTTTCATGGAAGTGAAAAAAAAGTGCGTGACTAAACCTTCAATGGAGCCAGCTTCTGGGTGTTAGAGCTGAAGGAGGAAAAAACATGGTTGGAGTAAGTAAGGGTATGGTAGTGCAGATCAGGACCCAGTTGGGAGATTTGCAAATTTTGGGTGCTCATTTCAGACACTGTTTTATACACCAGGAAGCACTCTGAGGGGAAGACTTAGATGTTTCTTGTATGCTGAAACCAGTCGTGATTGTCCAGTGGACATGCTTTCAGTCACCGTCTGTTCCAGACTTCTCTTGAAGTCTGCACTCTGTGACTAGCCTTATTAAACGGAAGTGAGATGGCTCAGCTGCGATAAAGTCCTGTTTCATTTGCACAAGCTCCGAAATTAAATTGATGTTTTTCTCACTGCAAAAGATGGAGCTGATCAATAGCTATGAGATCCTACCTAGGTGTCGAAGTTGTCATTTTTGGTCTACATCACATCCCACATAAATGAACTGAACTTGAAACTTCAAGATAAGGATAACGTCGTCTGCGATATCTGCAGAATAAAATAATTTAAAGAAAAGCTGTCATTGTTTGAAGCGCAAGTGGCAGGAGAAAACATTTTTTTTCATTTTTTAAAGAGTGTTGACCTACAGTCCCCGAAGATGTCAACCCTGATTTTCGGAAAAAGATTTTTCGTGACTTGAAGTATTTTTTGAAAAGATTTGCAGATCTTGACAGATTGGAGAATGACATTCTTCTGTTCCAGAAACCGTTTGAATCTAACATGGATAATGTGACATTTAAACTACAGTTGAAGCTCACTGACTTGTAAGTAAATCACTTGTTGAAAGAGAAGCACAGACGAAGAAAACTTGTTGAATTTTGCGGCTACTTGCTTGATAACTGAGTTCTTGTGTTTGGAAAAAATTGCCTCTGGTATTAGGGTTTGAATGGCTTATGTCTGTGAGCAAACATTTTCAAAACGGAAGTATGTGAAGTCAGCACATCGAACGAGATTGACTGATGAACATTTGGTTGGGTGCAGCAATACCAAACAAAATACTGATGATATATTGAAAGCCAAACGTCAGTTTCAAAAATCTCACTAACGTGTTTGTCTGCTTAGTTTACGAGATTCAGATGTGTGCACACTGTGTCTTTTTGCTAACCTTCGCCCTCTTTGATAACTTTCTCAGTTATGTTGGTTATCCTTGTTGTGTGAATTAACACGGAACGCTGAATTCAGTCTGTCGTCTGTTTTCACAGAGCTTTCGTTCTGGCTTGCTAATATTGTACAGAATGCAGCCTGCGCTCGTTATTTTGTCAGTTATCTGACCTTCTGTGAAAAAAAAAATGGTGACATCTGGCATAGACCATACAAAAGTGTAGCACGTTTGCATGGGTAGCTCGAATAGTAATCTGTGGAAGAGAGAAGAGAGGCGACGTTGTTTTCACGAAACCCTGTTTGGTAAATTTAGAGAAAGTGTATTCGAGGAAGAAGGTGCAGCAATTCTGCTTGCACGATCGCGCGTCTCGCGTAGGGATCGTGAGAAGAAGGGGGTTCTACATTGGCACTTTTCCTTCGCTCACTACGTGACAGTAAATCTCTAATATCGATACCGCCGCGCGGGGTGGCCGGTTGTACACACGGCGGAATTTTCCGCAGCGGTTCCCCCAGTGGTGCACAGGAGTAAGCACGTGCCGCACGGGTCACGCGGGTGCAGCGCATATTGCGACGCGTACACCGTACTTCGCACGCGCCGACTGGCGACGCTCTGCGCTGACTGAACCGAAGTGCGCGCAACCTCTCATCTTTCTCAAACGATTTTACAGAAACTATTCTCTGAAAATATATGATTTTTGCCTTACTTGTAGCGTTATATGTCAGCTTCGTGCCCATCACCTCGCTAATGACCATTCTTATTGTGATGTACACATTTTAGTAAGACACTACGCAAAATTCAAAAAGTTTGCAACGAAAATTAGGGCTCGCTATGATTTTGCGTTTGGTACGTATTACACCATATGTTGCTGCGTATGAAATTTAGCTAACATGCTGAATTTTTGTTTAGACTTGGGAGGAGATCTCTATCTGCCTCCGACCTCGAAAAAATGGATCCCATGTAGCGCGCTCACTTCCGGTCTCACGCCCGCGAGAATAAAATACTCGCAACATCTCTCGTATCTCCTAAACCGCTCGAGACACCGAAACGAAAGTTTGGCGAATGATAGCACACAAGGAGGAGAGACATTTGCCAATTATTAAACACACGGAACTTTCTTATCTGTGGCGATATATCACTACTTATACTTCTTTTTTTATTTATTTCACTCCAGTGAGTGTAATTTTTTAAGAGTTATCGACAGCTAGCGAAACAAGAGCTTCCTAGTATGAAAATAAACATGAAATGTCTTCTTATTTTACGTAAGCTATTGAGCTCTGTAATTGTCAATTACTTGTTTAATGAGGCCCTACGTTTCGGAATTCTGTCACAATAGCTGCTGTGGGATGAGTTTGGCAAATTACATTGTGACAAACAAAGTACAATTAAACCAGTCACCAAGAGAAATGTGGCCTTTACTCATAAATGGTTATGCTTCTTCGAATGAGAAAAGGTTAACAACTCACACAAAAACAGATTGGCAATTCTGTTGGAATTTTGGTGGAATCCCCGTAACCCATCGTATTTTTAACACTGAGCGACGGGAATGGAAACTTACCAAAGGATTTTATTCCTTCTCTTGATCTGAGTAGTATTAAAATAATGACAAGCGTTCCTTCAGGCGGAATGATAGGCACATGCCAGATACTGTTTACTCACCTAGGGCTTCGCAAAAAATGGTTCAAATGGCTCTGAGCACTATGGGACTTAACATCTGTGGTCATCAGTCCCCTAGAACTTAGAACTACTTAAACCTAACTAACCTAAGGGCATCACACACATCCATGCCCGAGGCAGGATTCGAACCTGCGACCTTAGCAGTCGCGCGGTTCCGGACTGAGCGCCTAGAGGTGCTAGACCACCACGGCCGGCTAGGGCTTGGAAAACTGTCAATGCGTGATCGCGAATAAAATAGTTGTTATTGAGAAAAATAAACAAATGATCTGTCGCACAACACAATGGTCAGTGTGTTGTCAGCAGCGAAGGATAATGCGCGCGACAGGAATGCACAAGTTAGCCATGTGTGCCTTGTGAGATGGAGTTCGAAAAACATTGTCATGAAAGTAGATCTGCCTTTGTCAGCAGCACATTTCAACAAATTAAATATATCTAATCATAACACTCATTTAGGATATTCCTACTTTCGTAATAATACCGACCATTTTCTTCATTTGTGTAGCCTGTTGTTGTATAATTAGTTTATTAATGCTGATAATGTCCATGCAACAATTGAAATGCTTTTTCTCATCACGGCGAACCAATTAAAACATTGTCATTTGTGACTGCTTTTCGACTGTTTCTAGCTTGCAGTGGAAATATGTTGTTCAAATGCATTTAGTACAGTGTGTCGTATTACATTATTACATACATATCAGAGTAATCACAGTGAAACTTCTATACTTCAGATCTTGGACGCTTTTTACCACAAGAACAAAGAGATCACACCTGTGGAGATTATCCCTTTCTAAATTTTTGTAACAGATCTTACAGATACGCTAGCTCACTAGGCAGCGAGAATATAACCTTGCTTTACTTTCCTGCCTTGTTTCTTAATCACATGATTTTATAATATTCCTAAGTCAGAGCTTGCACATTAAGCGGAAGAAAAAACGAGCGCTAAATCTGCCGTCGGCGGTAGCTGCCACTAGCGCCGAAGGCTTACACACGTAGCGGTTTTTCTACCGTCGACAGCTGTTCTGCTCAGTGTGAGTAGAGTCGGGTCCTGGTGCTCACAGTTGTCAACTGGTTTCTTCTTTCAGACATAAGTAATCTAGACATAGAAAATGAAATTTTGATTTCAGTAATACAAGAAAGGCCTGTTCTGTGGGACAAAACCCTCGACATATACAAAGACCGAGATGCTACCAGAAACGCTTGGCATGAAGCTTGCAAGGGAATTCGTAGGGACTTTGATGTGTTGGACGAAAGGGAGAGGAATGATTTTGGTAAGTACATGCTTTTTCACATATCTGTACTAGAAGAAACTCGATTTATAGATTCTAGAAGTGATTGTGCTCATTCTTTGCAGTGGAACAGGATCTTCACTTCACATTGCAGGCGTTTCCTGACTTAATTATTTTTTTATTATCGTGACAACCATGGTGGGCTGTTATTAACAAATGTTTTATTTTATAAAAACGAACATTATTGAAAAACAGTAACAACGTTACATTTTTAAAAAGTATTATTATTTTTGCAACTTACTTCTAGTAATACAATAACGAAGAATAAGTCGTGTACTGGAATACTTGTGTTCAATGTGAAGACCGTCTATTCCACAGTTATCTGTTCTCGACATCATGCCTTTCGGAATGCCCTTATATCATGGACTTCTGCTAGGAAACGCTTACTACACTTGAAACAAAATATTTACACAGAATGCCTCTCAGACTGTTTGCTTTGAGGCCTCCTCTTACAGTATTTTCTGCCTGAATATCTTCCAGCCCTATAATTGACGTTGTATCCTCAACAATGTATCCATCTCTATCCCTAACCTAATTACGAAGAATAATGCACGCTTTAACAATGTCATTGACAAAATGTGGTTGGACATTTAATGGTCGATGGAGTATTCTCCATTTGTTAGTAAGAATGCCGAAAGCACATTCTATGTACCTCCTTGCTCGGCGCAATCGATGGTTGAAGATTCGTTTGTCGATTGTTAAATGTGTTCCAGAATAAGGCCTTAGCAGATGTTTATGTAGCCCAAATGCTGCATCATCAACAAAAAAATGTGGCACTTTCGGACTTTCTGTGCCTGATAGGCACTTCTAATCAGGTAGATTTTTTGAACTGCTTTCAACAGATTTCCACAGCGGAGTCTGTTTAAAACTCGATGAGTCACAATCTTTTCCATTGCTACCAATATGCACATAAACAAATCGGTACTTCGTATCTCCAATGCCCATTACCACAACTGAGTAGTAGTCTTTATAATTAAAATACATAGATTCACTTTCTATTGGACTCACAATGCGGACATGTTTTCCATCTACTGCCCCAATGCAATGAGGAAAGTTTGCTGCATGCTCAAATCCATTTGCTACTGACTGCCACATTTCATTTCTAAGGGGAGGTATGCACTCGCTTTCCATAACATTCCACAGTGCTCGACAAACGTCTCAACTATCACTCTTGCGGTTGAGATTCCTACTCTGAAGGAATAATGAAGGTCGTTAAAAGTACATCCACTTGCTCGATATCTTAAAAATAATTAATTAAAATGTGAAGAGTTAACGAATTATTATTCACAATTGTTTTAATGTAAAATAACTATTGTGTATTTTATTGTAGCTAATGTAGGCGTTAATTATTTTCATTTTTAGGTAAGGAAGTGATAAAACGATGGAACCTTTTACGTGACGCCTTCGCCAAGGCTGAAAAAAGAGCAAAAGAAAGCAAAACTAGTGGCTCACAAGCTACAAAAAAAAAAAAAAAAGGAAAGTACATATTTCATGACGAATTCCAGTTTTTAAAAAATGTATACGAAACAATGGAGACTACAGAAAGTTTCAGCGTAGAAGAAAAGAACAAGTATGAAACTGATGCCCGTTCGCAACCTCGTCAGAACACAGAACATGAAGTAAACGTAACAACTGGAACAAAGGAAAAACCTCTGTCCGCCACTCAACCTCGAAAGAAGTACAAGAAAATGGACGAAATAGATCTGAGACTTTTAAAGGCATTGGAAAAAATAGAATCTGAGAAACCAAACTCACAATTTTCCTTCTACCAAAGTCTGCTACTACATACAGAGAATTTTGATAATAATGAATGGCTACAGTTTCGAATGGAAGCTCTTAGAGTGATTTCCAATATTAAGAATCAGAAGGTTGCGCCTCATGACTATCAAAGCGACACCACACAATCCGTTTCCCACATCCAGCAACAGAGCCAATCAACGCCATACCATCTCCAACAACAGACCAATCCACTGCCATCTCAACAACATTTCACTGCTATCACTTCCCAGTACTCACAACCACCACATGTCCCACATTATGCCCCACCAACGATTCCCTCAGTTTCAACTCAAAATGCACTATGTACTCCAGTATGCCAGCCAGGGCGAACGCATTCTGCATTCAGAACTCTGCATTTGTATCCCTCACAAGTCCCACACATCCCAAATTACGACCCACCATCGATTCCCTTGGTGTCTATCGTAGATGAACTACCTACTCCACCTTCCCAACCCACAAAGAAAAAAAAAATCTGCAGCTGAGCAGTATGAAAATTTTCCTGTGAGCGTTGGAGATTTTGAAAGTAGTTCTTTAGTAAATTCGGATTCGTCCACTACAATGGTCATCAATTTCTAATACTATATTGTGTACTAATGTGTGTTTGTTTATTTAAAGTTTTGGTAGTGTAGGTATTTTGTATCTTTCTTCGGAATTTTAACAATAAATACCGTTACTTTAAAACTAGTTTGAAAATTATTATCCCAAACTTACCTCAGTGTTATTGCCAGCATTTCTGCAGGCTGAATACAATTCCTCATTTTGGTATTTTTCGCTGAATAGTATGTTTCAACCGCCCATGGAGCCTGTCAAAGGCAGATACCGACATTCTGAAATAATTGAATTTCGTGTCATCCTGCCTCAACTCTTCAAACAACGTGTGGAAAGCTCCAGCCTCCCTTCTTCTTTCATTAATTGGATGAACCCAAATTAATCGATTATTTCTTCTCCTTTTCATTCGTCGACGTAATAACGATAAACTTATAATTCGCACTCTGTTCATTTCAGACGACACCGTGTGCTTAAAAGCAACAAATACTTCAAATAAAGTAGTAAACTTGTGTGAACTGGTTTGATCACGAACGAGTACTGCCAGTAAAAAACTGCCTGACTCGTTTAGATGCCCAAACGCACCGCAAAGCGAATAGCCTGCAACACAGTAAGCTGCTGACGACGGAGATTTTACCGCCGTGTGTGTAAACGCTAGAGTTTTGCGAGCAGCGACGTCAATTGACCGCGGCGGAAAAAATCCGCCGTGTGTGCAACCGACCTAGAGGCGTTACGTCAATGATTGCGCGGCCACTTCCGCCGGAGGTTCGAGTCCTCCCTCGGGCGTGGGTGTGTTTGTTGTTCTTAGCATAAGTTAGTTTAAGTAGTGTGTACCTCTAGGGACCAATGACCTCAGCAGTTTGGTCCCTTAGGAATTGACACACATTTGAACAATATCGATACCAAGTACCAGCTAAGAATAAACTAGCAATAAAGGTCTCAGAAGGGTCAATCTGCAGTGACCGACTGCCGTGTCATCCTCAGCCAGTGACGTCATTCGGATACGGTATGGAGGGGTGTGGGGAGCTCCCCGCTTTCCAGGACTTTACAGACCATGGAGCAGCTACTTCTCCTCAATTGGCATAACGAATCTGAGTCGACCCTTTCCACTCCTCCATTAAGGAAAAATCCATGGTAGTATTGGGAACAGACCTATATGGTAGCCAGCTGCGCTGATCACTCGGCTAAGAAGGCGGACAAATACGGTGCTTTTTTGACAGAAATGCATTTCGTTTTAGATACCTGTTAACTTTGCCTCATACTTTGCTCTGGGTAGATGGAAAGAGCCGACTCACTTCCCACGCTTATATTTTGGATATAATTTCTAGACGGCGTTTTGTTGACGGAATGTTTGGTATTAACAGTTTTCTATTTTACTATGACACGCTTCTTCACACTCTGCTCGAAGTAAAAATTCATCTTTATTCTCTTATGTTCCCTTATTGGTAAACAAGATATGCTCTGCTGGAAGGACAAGGGACAAGGGACAAAAAAAGGGAAGGAGACAATTACTGAGGTAGCCGAGATAAAAAATGAGCCTTTGGGAAAGAACACATGCGAGGTTTGGCCAACTGTGAGGAATGACACTCTAGTAACTTTTGTTATATAGTATTCTAAATCTCATGTTTCTAAACGTTCTTCACTTCCCATTGATAGTCATTGTACCAAACTACAATATGAATATTGTGTATTGTATTGAGATTAATATAGTTTCAAAATGATATGTTATTTGTACCCCCAGAATAATTTTATGATGATGGAAATCTGATGCCCTGTAAAGAGGCGAGAAGCTCTTCTTTGAAAAATATTGTTCCGTTATGACAAAAGAATGCCCGCTGAACATAAAATATAGAAGATTTACCACAGGCAAACAAAATCAGGCGCTATCATATTTTTTAGTTGTCCACACAGTTTTGCCCCTTTTCCCTTCATATATAAGCGCGGCTTAAGTTTCTGGGAATGTCATAAGGCAAAGTACTTGCTGACGACCAGCTCAATTGCGCATATCTTCTTATCTTTCTTCATTAATCTAGAGATGTTAAGCACCTTTCAGATAAATGAGCTTACGTCTTAACATTTCCATGCAAGTAATTGGAGTATGACGATAACAAAACAAGTACTCATATTGGATAGCCCTGTCATTTCATCTGCTAAAATGATAGGTGGCGCACTAACTAACAACATAGAGAAAACTGTACACTCTCACAAAGATTTATCTCAATATTTATTCAGGTTGTCCCAGCAGGAATGGTTATTGTTCAGGACCACAAACGTGTTATCTTCGTAGAAATCGAGGAAAGCAACTGTTTTGACTGCCGCTTGTAATCCCATAGGGTAAACGCAGTTCAACGGCGGTATCGCTGGCGTAGCGACCGAAGCATCTGACTGTGGAACACGTAACCTGAGTTCAGTTCTCACATGCATTCTGTAGATCTTTTATTTGTATTATTTCCGTAGTTGGTAGGAATAGAAGGGTTAATCAGGTAATCAATAAGTCATAAGAACAAGAGAGGCAAATAAATTTCTCAAATAACTTGGATTAGTAAAGAATTAAATTTTAAGCCTCGTTGTATGAAAATAATTCCGAGTAATACTTTTGCGAATTCATCACAAGCGACCACAGACAGCCGACCGCACGATGCTTGTCTATAGCGAGGAAAAGTACAGAACTTTATTTGTACGTTTCAAAACTGTAATGTGCTTCTCTTGTAAGTAGGCTGTTTAGGTTCTTATATTGGTAACGCCACCGCCACCTAGCGCTCTGTATGAAAATCACTGGCTGTGCTGCGTGCAGTCTGTGGCTGGGTGGCATTGTTGGAATTTGCTATTGTAATGTTGGGCAGTTGGCTGTTAACAGCGCGTAGCGTTGCGCAGTTGGAGGTGAGCCGCCAGCAGTGGTGGATGTGGGGAGTGAGATGGCGGAGTTTTGAGAGCGGATGATCTGGACAGAGACAGTAAATTTGTAATATTGGATATCATGGACTGATATATATATTATGACTTTTGAACACTATTAAGGTAAATACATTGTTTGTTCTCTATCAAAATCTTTCATTTGCTAACTATGTCTATCAGTAGTTAGTGCCTTCAGTAGTTTGAATCTTTTATTTATCTGGCAGTAGTGGCACTCGCTGTATTGCAGTAGTTTGAGTAACGAATTTTTGTGAGGTAAGCAATTTGTGAAAGGTATAGGTTATTGTTAGTCAGGGCCATTCTTTTGTAGGGATTTTTGAAAGTCAGATTGCGTTGCGCTAAAAATATTGTGTGTAAGTTTAGTGTTGATCAGAATAGAGAAAGAGCGAAATGTCTGAGTACGTTCAGTTCTGCTCAGCTGTTTGCAAATCAAATAATGTAAGAGGTTTATCAGCACAGTAATTCATTAATTTTTCTAACGGGGCGTTTCATACTATCAACACAGCGGATATTGCAAAACCGCGCGGAAGCAGCAGCGATTGATAGCATAATTCATGATCGATTTTCACCGCCGATTTTTAGGCGATGCTATCATGTGCGTGGTTGTTGTTGTTGTGGTCTTCAGTCCTGAGACTGGTTTGATGCAGCTCTCCATGCTACTCTATCCTGTGCAAGCTTCTTCATCTCCCAGTACCTACTGCAACCTACATCCTTCTGAATCTGCTTAGTGTATTCATCTCTTGGTCTCCCTCTACGATTTTTACCCTCCACGCTGCCCTCCAACACTAAATTGGTGATCCCTCGATGTCTCAGAACATGTCCTACCAATCGATCCCTTCTTCTAGTCAAGTTGTGCCACAGATTTCTCTTCTCCCCAATTCTATTCAGTACTTCCTCATTAGTCATGTGATCTCCCCGTCTAATCTTCAGCATTCTTCTGTAGCACCACATTTCGAAAGCTTCTATTCTCTTCTTGTCCAAACTAGTTATCGTCCACGTTTCACTTCCATACATGGCTACACTCCATACAAATACTTTCAGAAAAGGCTTCCTGACATTTAAATCTATACTCGATATTAACAAATTTCTCTTCTTCAGAAACGCCTTCCTTGCCATTGCCAGTCTACATTTTATATCCCCTCTACTTCGACCATCATTAGTTATTTTGCTCCCCAAATAGCAATACTCATTTACTACTTTAAGCGTCTCATTTCCTAATCTAATACCCTCAGCATCACCCGATTCAATTCGACTACATTCCATTATCCTCGTTTTTCTTTTGTTGGTGTTCATTTTATATCTTCCTTTCAAGACACTGTCCATTCCGTTCAGCTGCTCTTCCAGGTCCTTTGCTGTCTCTGACATAATTACAATGTCATCGGCGAAACTCAAAGTTTTAATTTCTTCTCCATGAATTTTAATTCCTACTCTGAGTTTTTCTTTTGCTTCCTTTACTGCTTGCTCAATATACAGATTGAATAACATCGGGGAAAGGCTACAGCCCTGTCTCACTCCCTTCCCAATCACTGCTTCGCTTTCATGCACCTCGACTCTTACAACTGCCAGCTGGTTTCTGTATAATTTGTAAATGGCCTTTCGCTCCCTGTATTTTACCGCTGCAACCCTCAGAATTTGAAAGAGAGTATTCCAGTCAACATTGTCAAAAGCTTCCTCTAAGTCTACAAATGCTAGAAACGTAGGTTTGCCTTCCCTTAATTTATTTTCTAAGATAAGCTGTAGGGTCAGTATTGCCTCATGTGTTCCAACATTTCTACGGAATCCAAACTGATCTTACCCGAGGACGGCTTCTACCAGTTTTTCCATTCGTCTGTAGAGAATTCGTGTTAGTCTTTTGCAGCCGTGGCTTATTAAACTGATAGTTCGGTAATTTTCACATCTGTCAACCCCTGCTTTCTTTGGAATTGGAATTATTATATTCTTCTTGAACTCTGAGGGAATTTCGCCTGTCTCATACATCTTGCTCACCAGATGGTAGCGTTTTGTCAGGGCTGGCTCTCCCAAGGCTATAAGTAGTTCTAATGGAATCTTGTCTACTCCCGGGGCCTTGTTTCGACTTAGGTCTTTCAGTGCTCTGTCAAACTCTTCCCGCAGTATCATATCTCCCATTTCATCTTCATCTACATTCTCTTCCATTTCCATAATATTGTCTTCAAGAACATCGCCCTTGTATAGACCCTCTATATACTCCTTCCACGTTTCTGCTTTCCCTTCTTTGCTTAGAACTGGGTTTACATCTGAGCTCCTGATATTCATGCAAGTGGTTCTCTTTTCTCCAAAGGTCTCTTTAATTTTCCTGTAGGCAGTATCTATCTTGCCCCTAGTGATACACACCTCTACATCCTTACATTTGTTCTCTAGCCACCCCTGCTTAGCCATTTTGCACTTCCTATCAATCTCATTTTTGAGACGTTTGTATTCCTTTTTGCCTGCTTCATTTACTACATTTTTGTATTTTCTCCTTTCATCAATTAAATTCAGTATCTCTTCTGTTACCCAAGGGTTTCTATTAGCCCTCGTCTTTTTACCTACTTGATCCTCTGCTGCCTTCACTATTTCATCTCTCAGAGCTACCCATTCTTCTTCTACTGTATTTCTTTCCCCCATTCCTGTCAGTCATTCCCTAATGCTCTCCCTGAAACTCTCAACAGCTTCTAGTTCTGTCAGTTTATCCAGGTCCCATCTCCTTAACTTCCCACCTCTTTGCAGTTTCTTTAGTTTTAATCTGCAGTTCATAACCAATAGATTGTGTCAGAGTCCACATCTGCTTCTGGAAATATCTTACAATTTAAAACCTGGTTCCTAAATCTCTGTCTTACCATTATATAATCTATCTGAAACCTGTCAGTATCTCCAGGCTTCTTCCATGTATACAACCTTCGTTTGTGATTCTTGAACCAAGTGTTAGCTATGATTAGGTTATGCTCTGTGCAAAATTCTACCAGGCGGCTTCCTCTTTCATTACTTACTCCCATTCCATATTCACCTACTACGTCTCCTTCTCTTCCTTTTCCTACTACCGAATTCCAGTCCCCCATGACTATTAAATTTTCGTCTCCCTTCACTCTCTGAATAATTTCTTTTATCTCATCATACATTTCATCAATTTCTTTATCATCAGCGGAGCTAGTCGGCATATAAACTTGTACTACTGTGGCAGGCATGGGCTTCGTATCTAACTTTGCCACAATAATGCGTTCACTATGCTGTTTGTAGTAGCTTACCCGTATTCCTATTTTTTTATTCATTATTAAGTCTACTCCTGCATTACCCCTATTTGATTTTGTATTCAAAAAATGGCTCTGAGCACTATGGGACTCAACTGCTGAGGTCATTAGTCCCCTAGAACTTAGAACTAGTTAAACCTAACTAACCTAAGGACATCACAAACATCCATGCCCGAGGCAGGATTCGAACCTGCGACCGTAGCGGTCTTGCGGTTCCAGACTGCAGCGCCTTTAACCGCACGGCCACTTCGGCCGGCTGATTTTGTATTTATAACCATGTATTCACCTGACCAGAAGTCTTGTTCCTCCTGCCACCGAACTTCACTAATTCCCACTATATCTAACTTTAACCTATCCATTTCCCTTTTTAAATTTTCTAACCTACGTGCCCGATTAAGGGAACTGACATTCCGCGCTCCGACCCATAGAATGCCAGTTTTCTTTCTCCTGATAACAACGTCCTTTTGAGTAGTCCCCGCCCGGAGATCCGAATGGGGCACTATTTTACCTCCGGAATATTTTACCCAAGAGGACGCCATCATCATTTAACCATACAGTAAAGCTGCATGCCCGCGGGAAAAATTACGGCTGTAGTTTCCCCTTGCTTTCTTCCGGCAAGGCCGTTTTGGTTAGTGTTACAAGGCCAGATCAGTCAATCATCCAGACTGTTGGCCCTGCAACTACTGAAAAGCCTGCTGCCCCTATTCAGGAACCACACGTTTGTCTGGCCTCTAAACAGATACTCCTCTGTTGTGGTTGCACCTACGGTACGGCTATCTGTATCGTTGAGGCACGAAAACCTCCCCACCAACGGCAAGGTCCATGGTTCATGGGGGGGGGGGGGGGGGGGATATGCGTGGTATACATTAAAATTAATTCCCGAACAATAAATATTTTAAAATCGAAACCAAGATTGTTTTCCGTCAAATTTCCGGAATGAACGGTGTAGTTGCGCGAATATTGCATTCAGTAGACGTCAGTAGATGTTCTTAGTACTGCGAGTATATTTGCTCCAGATGTTTATATGACCAGTACCATCCATGTATTTGTTTGAAGGAAAGTGAGGACATGCAACAGAGTGTTATGGTACAGAACAGCAAGGCGTAGAAATCAGAAAATTTTTATAAAAACTCATTCACACTGTTACAGGCAAACTCAAGTCATGCCAGAGGTAGAGGCGAAGCAGGGAGCGAGCTATTACGTCGTAAGTGGGTCAAGTCGACGGCACTGTCTGCCGAAGAAGAATATACATTAAGCAGAAAGCAGACTGCGGTAGAAAACCACAGGAAGTGAGACAAGCATGTTCGTTAGCTCGTGAGACATGCTGCGAGCGACTCTACCTCTTTTATATGAGCACATAGTGAGGGACCGACACATCAGTTAATGTAGCAGAATCAGTGAATGTAGCAGAATAAGGACTCATTCGGTCATTACAAATTTACAAGGAACTGCTGAGTGCGAGGTTGCAAAAGGCGAATGTTGTTTACTAAATTCGACGCCCCAAATATTGTCTATCATGCAAGCACAATATTTGTTCCTAATGTCAACAGGGTGCGGGATGGAGGTATCCAACGGTGAGCGCAGCACGAGGCTAAGGAGCGTTACTCTAAAGAGTAACTCACATCAGTGCTACAGTGCTAGTGGTGTTGGTACAAAGCAGAGCACTGGCAACGATAAACAAAGCAAGCACTGCATTATACACTACTGGCCATTAAAATTGCTACACCAACAAGAAATGTAGATGATAAACGGGTATTCATTGGACAAATATATTATACTAGAACTGATATGTCATTACATTTTCACGCAATTTGGGTGCATAGATCCTGAGAAATCACTACCCAGAACAATCATCTCTGGCCTTAGTAACGGCCTTGATACGCCTGGGCATTGAGTCAAACAGAGCTTGGATGGTGTATACAGGTATAGCTGCCCATGCAGCTTCAACACGATACCACAATTCATCAACAGTAGTGACTGGCGTATTGTGACGAGCCAGTTGCTCGGCCACCATTGACCAGACGTCTTCAATTGGTGAGAGATCTGGAGAATGTGCCGGCCAGGGCAGCAGTCGAACATATTCTGTATCCAGAAAGGCCCGTGCAGGCCCTGCAACATGCGGTCGTGCATTATCCTGCTGAAATGTAGGGTTTCGCAGGGATCGAATATAGGGTAGAGCTACGGGTCGTAACACGTCTGAAATGTAACGTCCACTGTTCGAAGAGCCGTGAGTGCGCACAAGAGGTGGCCGAGACGTGTAACCAATGGCACCCCATACCATCACGTCGGGTGATACGCCAGTATGGCGATGACGAATACACGCTTCCAATGTGCGTTCACCGCGATGTCGCCAAACACGGATGCGACCGTCATGAAGCTGTAGACAGACCCTAGATTCATCCGCAAAAATGACGTTTTGCCATTCTTGCATCCAGGTACGTCGTTGAGTACATCATCGCAGGCGCTCCTGTCTGTGATGCAGCGTCAAGGGTAACCGCAGCCATGGTCTCCGAGTTGATAGTCCATGCTGCTGCAAACGTCGTCGAGCTGTTCGTGCAGATGGTTGTTGTCTTACAAACGTCCGCATCTGTTGACTCAGGGATGGAGACGTGGCTGCACGATCCGTTACAGCCATGCGGATAAGATGCCTGTCATCTAGACTGCTAGTGATACGAGGCCATTGGGATCCAGTACAGCGTTCCGTATTACCCTCCTGAACCCACCGATTCCATATTCTGCTAACAGTCATTGGATCTCGACCAACGCGAGCAGCAATGTCGCGATACGATAAACCGCAATCGCGATAGGCTACAATCCGACCTTTATCAAAGTCGGAAACGTGATGGTACGCATTTCTCATCCTTACACGAGGCGTCACAACAACGTTTCACCAGGCAACGCCGGTCAACTGCTGTTTGTGTATGAGAAATCGGTTGGAAGCTTTCCTCATGTCAGCACGTTGTAGGTGTCGCCACCGGCGCCAACCTTGTGTAAATGCTCTGAAAAGCTAATCATTTGCATATCACAGCATCTTCTTCCTGTCGGTTAAATTTCGCGTCTGTAGCACGTCATCTTCGTGGTGTAGCAATTTTAATGCCAGTAGTGTATATACAACAACAGTTGCCGAAGTTCACATTTCGTCAGAAAGGAATGCAAGTAATTTCGCAGAGTGAGAAAGAGGTGGCAGATGAAATATTTGCGTTTCTCCAAGGTGCGTCACTGGAATGTGTGGTGTCGTATGCGCTCGACTGTGCTGAAAATGTGTATGAGGAGTTCAGTGATGACGATGTGTGCTAAACAAATGAAATTGATACTGAAACAGGTGTCGACCCATGTAGTTCATCATCGTTGTCGGAGAGGGAGCCACAAATCCCGTCTCCAATTAAACGTAGTAAAGGAAAACCCTTGTCCAGGAAGCGAGTACTAGACATAATTGCGTACATGAAAAGTCACCCGCAGCATAGTAAAAAACAATTATGAACTAATTTTGAAAAAGTCCGCAGAACTATGACAGTGTAGCGCGTAAGAAAAACTACGGATATTCAAGGGAGGACAAGGCGTACTTACTCGTAATAAAAAAAAAAAGATAAAAAAAATAAAAAAAAACTGGTGTTTGCACGTTTCAAGGTTGTTCGATACCATCAAACTGCGCTCGACATAGATTACGGTGATTTCAAGGGAAGCAGCGGATGGTTGCATAATTTCGAACAGTGTTACAGAATTGGAAGACGTAAGATAACGAAATGTCAAACAAAGCGTCAACTTCACGATGCACAGCAAGCTGCCGAACCGGTCCAAACATATGTAGATAAGATAAACAAACTTGTTCCATCGTTCAGTAAGGAATTTGTTTTCAACTCCGAACAATCGGTATTCGAAGATAAAATGCATATGAAAGGAACTGTGGAAATTAGAGGTACCGAGGAAGTTGTATGAATATAATCTAACATCAATGCTTTAACGCATTCGTATACAATTATGCCGACGTCAATCAGGTTGGTAAATTAGCTGGAAAGTTATGTATTGTGTTGCGAGACGTTGGAGATGCATTATTTCTCGTGTGCGTGACACTGCAAGGGTAGTCACAGTAAGCAAGAGTGGACAAATGGGCGTAAGAGAACTATAAATATGGTGTGAGCACTGCTTTTGGCCAGGGGCTAGTCAAAATAACTAGCTTTTGCTTGACTTCTGGTCTACGTATCAAAATCATACTGCTCTAGAACAAAGTATCCCTCCTGAAAAGAATGTGACATTGCACTTCATACCACCTAGAACCACTGGACGAATTCAGTCTCTAGATGTTTGTTTCTTCCGTGCTTATAAAACATATTAACGCACTATCTGCAGCTACGCCTTAAAGGATAACCAGTTTCATGATAAGCTCCACGATAGACTTTTTCCCATTCGGTTGCGTGCCATCACATTCTATCAGTTCTCACCACCCCGTTACACTAATATTATTCTGTATGCATTTTATGAGAGTGGATAGCTAGCTGAACGTCCTGCACGGTTTGTAGCTTCCTTGGAGTTCATCTTCGATGTTGATGGTGCGAACCTTTGTGATCACCGTGGTTTGAAATTTTCTTGAATGTCGACGATGTCTATTTCGTAAAGTATAATACATACATCCCATAAAAGGTTGACCTCTGCACCTCCCATACTCTCATTTTCTGCCGCCGTCCTGAGGCACATGGTGAGTCATTAGCAGATACATTTCTCCTGTCATACTCGAAGACCCCACCGAAAAACCGTGGTAAGTCCATTTAATTAGAAGATGAGTGTATGGCAAATTCTGATGGCCAGCCGTCGGTACTGCATGGCAGTTAAAATGACTTTCAAAGAACGTGGCAAGGCACCGAGATACAAAGACTTTTACTTCTGGTGGTAACGGAAAGAACGTTGGTAAGTCGGTCTTCTCACGGAAAGAATAGGGCAAGTCCAAGGTTTTCCTCAGTTGTTTAAAATACATCTGTAAGCTGAGTTAGGATACCGCTGCAAGCATGATCGGTTGAGTTTCTTACTCTTTCTTGTTTCTTCATAGTTATAGTGTTTAGTTTGAAGTGTGATAACAATGTGGCGCTCTTAGGATTTTTAAAATGTCATCACAAGATAAAGGTGAGAAGCCATCTGTTAATCAATCAGCTAAACAGAGAAAAACTTACGACAGAATGAGTAATGTTTGTAGGGACTTTAGAGCAATGTCTCATGAGATCGGCTCTGACTACAAATGTTCATTGTTTGAGTGTTTCAAACAAATCAGCTCCACTAAAAAAAACTGCTCATCAGTTTGTTAGGTGACTGGAATGACAAATTTTCCTATTTAACCACTTTAATATCTGTCATACTAATTGCTCTTAGAAGGCCTAGGCATGACGATTCCAATACCAGACGTTGCTCTCTGCTATACAATGTAAGAATCAAAAGAAACGATACCATGAGTGTGAAATTTCTGTTTACGGAAAGATCTTCATTGCTTTGCATGGAATTACCGTTATCCTGTTCAGCATTCATCAAATGTCCATTAGTGATGCAATATTTTTTCCTTCACTGAACCTGTAGAGATTGAAGGAGCGAATGAAGTTATTACTTTTTTGCACTGTTATGTGAGTGAAATACTTGATCCAAAAGTAAGGATTATGGTAATATTCTGTGATTCGCGCATACGACAGAACAAGAACTATGCAGTATTATTATACCGTCACTATCTCGTTCATGCCATTAAGAGATCATATAGTGTCAAAATAGTATTTCCAATAAGAGGACACTCTTACATGGAATGCGATAAAAACTTTGGTTTGGTAAAAAAGATAGTTATTGCAGAGGTATCAATAGACCGGGATTAATGGTTTTGAAACTGAAAGAGTGAATCCAGAGCCTTCTACAGTCATTCCTTTTCGACAAAGTATACGAAATTGAACGACTTTTTAAAAGCATATTACAAACCGACATGTTCTTTCAAGAGACGAGCGCTCAAAGAAGATCTGATAATGAAGAAGATAAGTTGCTGAAATAGAGATTTACTTACAATGGAGCCTGAACACCAGTAGATTTAGAACATTCTGTTGGTCTGCATGTAGATATAGAGCTTGAGTGTGAATCGCAGGGACCTGACAAATTCTTACGGCCTCATAGAACATATTGCGGTAAGTGTCTTTTAATACGAAACTTTTTGAAAGTTTGATCACGATTGTTTTGCAAAAATGCTGTGGATGTATTTTCAGAGCTCCTGACAGTACCTTATGAAAATATGCAGACATTCGAGGACTTAAAACAATTTTGTGGTCAAAGCACAAGAAATTTCTGTTCCAGTCTACTACATAACGAACAAAAATCAAGACCATTGCTACATAAGACAAAGAAGTCATGATATCTTACCAAAAAGTGACAGACTCAATGCACTCTTTTCGTGGTAAAGATGTACCTCTTTTGCATGTATTGTCTTTCTTATCATATAGTTTCAGCAATCATTTTTTTTCTAATGTACATCCTCAACAACCATTAAATTTGTCGCCTTAATTTTATTGGTTACACACGATTTGAGCGTCTTGAGTCTTACGATTTTGTTTTGTAATCTTGAACGCTGAAACTCCTTCCCTGGGAAATGTATAAAATGCAAATTACCCCGTTTTTTCCGTGGGATCTTCAATTGTTAGCGCCAAATTCTCAGGTGAGCATTATTAAAGTCTGAACTTGGGACCTCGCACTCAAAGGGTTCCTTGTAAGCCTCGCGCCATAGCCTCACGCTAGCTCCCTTTAAATACACCTGTTCTCCAACTCTCTTCATGAGTTGATCACTCGGATCGATGGCTTTTGCAGTATAAGGGCGCGGGCGCAAGACAGTGTAGTTTAGCGCCCCGTCCGCGACCGTGTGTCGCTAGTGTCGCCATAGGGGTGAGAGAGAGAGAGAGAGAGAGAGAGAGAGAGCTGCAGAGCGAGTGAGACCGCACAGCACTGCTCTGCGCTCGACTATCCCGCGGCCAGATCTAACGTAAACAAAATATTCTATTTTAGAATTAATTTTATGTAAGGAATATAGAGTCTCATTCTTACTGTTAGTAGTTACAAATAACTATTTTTTGTTATACTTCGTGCTACAATTTTTTGTATCCCTTTACAGTGTTTAGAAATCGGATCCTTAGTTTGCTGTTTTGTACGTAATAATTTTAACTGACCAAGTTTGAAAACTTATTAAAATAGAATTAAAGTTATAAAGCTCTTTAATTCTTACAGTCAACATTGTTAAAGAAAACAATTAACATTTTACGCCTTTTTCTTTTTCGAGGAAACGATTTTGTCTAGGCTTGGTACAATATTCCGTGAGACTGCTAACCTCAAAGAATTGGTCAAATTTTTATCGCCAAGGAATGAACGGTTCTTAGTTTTAGCAAGCTTTAAAAGAGAGAAAAAGCGCTCACAAATATACGTGGAACCAAACATTGAGAGAACTTTGCTTGTGCAAAAGAGGATATTTCTCTCATGGAAGACAGCTGTAAAAGTCATCCAAAGTTTTACACATAAGAAGGCGGTCCTTCAGGCGGATATGGCACTGTAGGTCAGTCAGTTCTACTTGAAGTACTTGTGAGACGTCCTCTGCCCGAACGGAAAACGGGCGAACAAACATATCTATCGGCTGGCGTTCGGGCGGTCCGCACGGCCAGCTAAGTGTCACGGCTCGGCCACTGCAGCAACATACGAATTCGCCCGGGACGCTGGCCGCGGGCGATCGCGGGCTCTAGCGCCCCAGGGGCACAGTTTGGACGAGCCTGTCCTAGATGCTACAGTACAGTCTATGAACTAGCCGAAGGCTTCAACTGACGAACTTCGCACTGTTCGCCTCCTACCATCTACTGATGAAGAAACTGTCTTCCCACAACACCACATCGCAGAGTGCTGCCAGTACCAGACTTCAACGCAGAAGGCAGTGACAGGACCTCTCGGCGTCCACGTTCCTGTTGGACACTCAGTCGCCTTCGGGTGCTGAGGATAGGGTAGGGATCAACTGACCGCACTATTACCGACACCAGGTACATGGGGTCACCGAGGGTCGTCGTAGAATTGGGAGTAGTACCGAGGACGGCCGCGCTTGCTCGCCGGCAGTCCGCTGCGGCGCTGGGGTCGACTTCTCCTCGGTTCGCAACCGCTGAGCTGACGGGTAGAGCCCAACACGCAGCTGAATGAGCAACAGCTGAAGCTTGTGCGGAAGAACGACCACCTGTAAACATTGTGAATAAATAACTGAAATCAAATACTGTTTTACTAGCGTCGACAACGCTTCACAACTGCCTGACTTCACATAGAGGTGTCTCTGCTCGGCCCTCTATAGCAGTGGGTGAAAGAGCCATTGTAAGGCAAATGAGGTTAAAATATTAATATTTTATTAATCCGAGCCATCTGAGAACTTCATTTGTCTAACTTCTTGTTATTCCTTATTCATCATCATCATCATCTTGGACAGTTTCCAGCCACTGGCTGGGTCTGTCGGGAACACAAGCCTCTCCATCGTGTTCTGTCTTTCCACCATTCCCCCTCTTCCACCTTCGTCCAGTTCTCTCCTCTTCTCGTCACACATTCCTTCACTCCCTTCACCCATCTATCTCTTGGTCTTCCTCTGGGCCTCTTCCCCTCCAGTTGCAGATCAAACATCCTCTATGGAATTCTTCCCTCATCCATTCTCTTCATGTGTCCATACCACTGCAGTCTTGATTTTTCTATCCTGTCCTGTATTGGTTCCTCCTTTAGTCTTTCCCTCACATACACATTTCGCAATCTGTCTCGTCTTGTTACACTCAACCTGCTCCTCTGGAACTTCATTTCACTAGCCTATATTCTACTTTTGTCGCTGTTTTCCTTATTGATTAACTTATTACGAATAACTCTCCAATTCCTTAAAATTTCGATACGGAAAAAAATACAAATAAAAGACAATGCAGAATGCATTTGGGAACAAAACATTGTTTGTTTTCTTCTCAGCCAGATTCCTCGGTTGCCACACAAGCGGCGCTTTCGTTCAAGAGCGTTTACGTTTCTCCTCGATTTCTAGAAAAATAAGCGTTTGTGGACCTCATATATGCTAATGAAAAATGATCAGTTTTCATTATATGAAGTTGGTATCTGTTCCCGAAAGAACAGCTTCTCTAGAAAGAAATGATAATTAAATCGAAACCCTTGGCTGCCGATAGGTGTTGTTGGTACACATCAATGGGGACAGCTGAAAATGTTTGCCCCGACCGGGACTCGAGCCCGGGATCTTCTGCTGACATGGCAGACGCTCTATCCATCCGAGCCACCGCGGGCACAGAGGATAGTGCGACTGCAGGGACTTATCCCTTGCACGCTACCCGTGAGATCTATATTCCCAACTGTCCACAACCTACATTCGTAGTGTTCCTAATAGATATTTGCCCATTCACTCATTACTCGCGCCAGACTAGGCTGACGATTCCAGTAAGAGTTCGGGCAAAGCGTGCGCATTCGCACAGAAGAAGGTCAATATCTATTAGGAACACTACGAATGTAGGTTGTGGACAGTTGGGAAAGTGTGTCTCACGGGAAGCGTGCAGTGGATAAGTCCCTGCAGTCACACTATCCTCTGTGACGTCGGTGGCTCAGATGGATAGAGCGTCTCCCATGTAAGGAGGAGATCCCGGGTTCGAGTCCAAGTCGAGGCACACATTTTCAGCTGTCCATATTGATGTATACCAACAACACCTATCGGTAGCTAAGGGTTTCGATGTAATTATCACATCAGTTTTCAGTTAGTTATCTGGCGATCCCGCCAATTTTGAGTGGGTGTCTCCTCGTGAACTTTAGGGGTGGTTTTATCAAGAATCATTTTAGGTTGGACGCACGCGACCTGCCAAATATGGGCCGAATCGGTTGGCTGTGGCTGAGGTCTTTCCCTGGCAAGCGTGATCGGAAGCATCACATTACAGCTGTTGTGGAGTTCACAATAAATGTCAGAATATCCCCCAATCGACATCAATGCATTTTTGGGCTTTAGGAAGAACGTGTGTTGCTCGTCTGACAGTCTTTGCACGTTGGCTGATGAGGGCAGCAGCGTCCCTGATGCGACCAGGCAATGCAGCTTCAGTATTCTACTTTTGTTCCTATACCTCAGACTTATCCATCTGCATAAACGAAAATCTATGGCGTAACATCGGGAGATCTTGGTGGCCAGTTTATCGTACACAGTGTTCATAATTGAAGTTCCAGTTTCAAAACGCTGTACAATGATGTCAAATTTCAACAGCGTCTTATTGACGAAGGGGGAAATGTCATGGAAAAATTAACGAAAATATTACCAATAGATGGCGCTGTAAGCGTCAGAATAGTTACACCCACAGACGCGCGGCACACGGTTGTTGCACAGTTTGCATCCGAGACACACAGAATAGCTATCTCCATGAAGGTTCGTGCGTTGCTGGTAAAGCTCTTTTACAAGAACGGTGACTGTACACCAGTAGCCCTACAGCAGTTTCGGAGAATCAAAAGAGTGAAAAACAGCGTTGTTCCCGGCTCTGCTAAGAATCTGGAGGGAGGAAAGAAGTTGATTCAACGTCTGTCTGAGGGGTCGAGCGCTGGGACGCAAACATGCAGTGCACGGGGAATTACCCGAACGTTATACATGCCTGCAGGCACGGTGCAGAAAATCCTACTAAACATCCTGTATTGCTATCCACACAAAAGGCATGGATGGTGACAGCCCTCTCGTGGCCCACCCTGCGAACAGAGCACCTGGTGGAATAAGCGAAGTGACTCATCAAGCACGAGGCAATACAGCTCGAAACGAATGTCACTCAAATGCGACGGCCGAACGCATTGCTGCCTCTCCGCCTACATAGACGAATAGTATGAATAGCAACAAGAAGTATATTTGGGATAAAAGGAAGATGGCCCCCTACCAGCAGTATCTTGATACGAAACATGAACTGCGGATATGCCAGATTAATGTCGAGGGGTTCAGCAGAGCCAAAGGAGAAATCCTCGCTAAGCAGGCTATTACCGAGAATGTTGACGTGCTGGCTCTCGAAGAGACGCACCTAAAGAACATTAACAGTCTGAAGGTACATTGATTCACTTAGTGAACTGTGCTGAACACAATAAATTTGGAATATCCATACTTGTAGGAAATGGGCTGGAAAATATGACAGACACCCTACCACCAGTACATGAACATGAAGCTGGGATAAATATAAATGGAGTAACTATCTACAATATATATGAGCCTTCATCACAAAGTAAGAAAACATTTGTGATACTCAATCCAGAGCACCATTATAGATGGGGCTATGCAATCCGCAATGAAGACGGCCTGAAACTAATGGACTAGACAGTCACCCAAAGTGCTGCGTCTCCTCGAATGTAAGTTATAATAAATTAAATTTTTTGTTGCTCTCTCCAAGATTGTGGAAGGGTAACTTTAAATTTTTTTTATGAATAAATGTGGCGAGATGATTTCTTTTCGGGAGAAAAGGCCTCAAATTGCAGATATTTCAGCAAGCTTTCCTCCAAAAGTATTCATGATAGAGTAGGTACTGCTTGCACATTGCAAGTCCAGTGACTGTTTAGAACGCTAAATTGACCTGCATTGTCTCAGTACGCTCTCATATTTACCTTGGGATGATGGATCTGAATTTTCTTAGTAATTAGGGTCAGTGCACCGTCAGCACTTTTAACTGTGGACAATTCCCTGCGTAAATCATTAATTTGAGTGCCTACGTTTTCTCGCCACTTGCGAATGTCCTTCGGTAAAACGCTTTTTATCTGAGACATGCGTTTCTCCCGGTATATACAATGTTCAGATAACTTGCGGAAATCCAGCCGGGTGACGTAGTCTACAACAGCCGATATTTCGACTGGAACTCATCCTGCTATTTTCAAGGCAAAACTGCAGCAAGTAAAGTCTATGCAAGGAAATTTAAAACTTCGTTTTTCAGGGAAATTGAGGAAAGATAATACTCACACACACTGTAAATACTAGCTCCCTCACAAGCCAAAGATGACAGGCGTCAGAAGTTATCGATAATGAAATTAATAATCAGCGGGTGAGGTAGCATAAACTTTGTCCCTCTCTTGTTTGAAAAGGGAGAGAGCAGGATTCCATGTAGAATTTAAATAAAAGCTACCATCTCTATTTATAAGGTTACTTGCTAATTTAACTTCAACAGCTTCCATGATAACATTATCCTAATAACTTGAAGTACATGCCAGAATCTCCATGTTGCTATATTTCGTAGGATGAACAGTGCCAAGACAATGTTCTGTAAGCGCGGATTTGTTCGGATGTTGTAAGCGTGTGTTCTGCTTATGCTCAATAAACCAGTCCTATGCTGCCCTGATGGTCTGATCAAAATACATGACATGCCGCAATTGCAAGAAATACGGTAGACATCCGTCTCACGCAAATCAAGATCATCATTTACGGAACCTAAAAGGACCCTTATCTTAGATGGTGGTCGAAAAACACGCTTCACGTCACATTTCCACAAAATACGACCAATACTATTCGAAACGCTGACTGCGCAGACTAAAAAGCCCGTAGACTTTGGAGCCACTTTGGTATTCTCATCACTCACCTGGTGCACTGAAGGTCGAAAGCGCAACGCACGTCTGATCTTTCACTATAACCATTCTGACGAAAGGTAACTTCGAGATGAGCTAACTCAGCTGAAAAACTCTCAGGGCCTGAGATGACATGGGCCCTGTGAACCAGGTACGAGGTACTCCTTCACGTTGAGCCGGATGGTGACAACTATCAGCGTGTAGATGCAAGTCAGTGTGAGTGTTATCTTTCCGGAGTTTCTCTGAAAACAGAGGTTTTAAATTCCCTCGTACAGCCCTTATTTTCTGCAGTTTTGCCTTGAAAATGGCAGGATACTCGCTCCTGTCGAAATATCGGCCGTTGTCGATGACATCATCCGGCTGAATTCTCTTAAGTTATTTGAACATTATATACGCCGCCAAAAACTCAGTACTCACCTTTTTTACCTCTACGAAGAATAAATGTAGCGGTATTTGCGGGGGTTGGATAAAATTCGCAGCACTGGGGTAAGATTGTAATTGAATTCTCTTGCACAGTGCTTACTTGCTGCAGTTTTGCCTTGAAAATGGCAGGATGTGCTCCTGTTGAAATATTGGCGGTTGTTGGCCCCGTCACCCAGCTGCATTTCCATAAGTTATTTGAAAACTTTCTATCAGATTTAAATCATGATTAACTTCTTCACTGGTGGCATTTCGTTCCAGGTATATTTATGTGCTAACTCCCTGAACAGTGTCTTTTAACTCTGTCTATAATTTTTTGTTCATTCGTGCATCTTTTTCATTTATCAACTTTGTGAATTCATTGGAAAATACTTTTTCTTGAGCCTCAAAATATTTCTGTAACATTATCAACATTTTCCGACAACTCCTGGACAGTATCCCCACTTGTTGTCTGCACCATATGAAGCAATCTCACATCAGTCAATAATTTTGTAATAGCTTCGTGTATGTCTTTAAAGCTTTTTTTTTCAGTCCCAAAATTTCGGTTGAAATGGTTGCATGACTACTGTTTAATTGAGTAATTTGAGTACTATACTTTTTATTACGTACCTCCATTCGTGTCCATAATCCTTTATCACTCATAAATAGCATACTTTCTAACTTTTGATGCATATTTTTGAAAGGGTCAGATATTTCGCCCGTTTGTGAAATATCTTTCTTGGCAATCGTAATGGCTGTAGTCGCCGCATGCATGTCCGAAGGAACATTGCATCGTAATTCGGAATAACACGGGCACTGCATTGTCGTATTTATCAACCGACACTGGGAAAGCGACTTTCACGTTAAAAGTATCCCCAGTACGTGAATATACACAATGGATGTATGAGTACAGGATGTAGACACATGGCTGACGACATATGGAAATTTGGGTCTGCCTGTGAGTCATACTCGGATAGTCAAATTTGCCGGCACGGTAGCTCAGCGTGTTCGGTCAGAGGGTTAGCTGCTCTCTGTAATAATTAAAAAAAAAAAAAATCTGAGTTAATGGATCAACTATGAACTTGACCAAGCATCATGGGAAGTCCGCCCCGAACAAATACAACGAACAATAACGAACAAAATAAGATTTAAAAAATGGAAAGGCGACTGTTCTCGATAAGCGGTAAATCCGGTTTCGAGTTGCGATCCGCCACAAATTTTCATTGTTGTCATTCCATTATACAGCTGATGGTTGTCCATATTCGCAGCTGCGAATACATTTCATGCATCAGTTTGTTTCTCGTTATGAACAAAATGATTTTTAAAACAGATTTTTAGATGCTTATTCGTTAGAGCTGTACCAAATGAGTCTAGGACGATATTCATTTTCTCGATATGAGGGACATTATTTGTTTAATTATTTAGCGTGCGGCAATGCACATCATTTTATGCTTCTTACAAATCTTTAAACAATAATATACATAAAAAACACAATAAAATATGCTTGATAAGAAGTATAAAACATACAGACAAAGGGCAATACAATTAAATACAAACATCAAGATTATATATGGTCAATACGATTAAAACAAACATCAAGATTATGTATGAAGTCTTTTGCGACGTCTGTTGCCATCAGAAAATCACTGAACTTACGACTGTATGCTGTTTTGTCGCACTCTTGGACGATGTGGCGGATGGTCTGTCTGTTGGCTCCGTAGTCACAGTTGGGAGTTGGTGTTTTTCCCCATTTGTAAAGAGTATCTGCACATCTTCCGTGATTTGTGCGTATTCTCTTAAGAGCTGACCATATTTTACGTGGTAGTTCATATCCGTGCGGTCTCTCAGTGATGCAGGGGAGGGCTTGACAATGCTCAGGACACACCTCTCGCCATTGTTGCCTCCAGGTCTTTATTGCATTAAAGCTTATACTTTGCAGTTCCTTGGCAGTTATCATTGTTGGATGTCTAAACCGAAGTCTGTTTCTTTCCAGATCAGCCATGTCGCACTGTATAGGCAGTTGGGCGTTGTCGATTATCTTCCTATATTCCTGGAGGAGAGCATTCTTCCGTCGTAGGTCCGCAGAAGGCATGAGGCTCAGAATTGGCAGCCAATGTGTTGTGAGTTGATCTCATGGTTCCGCTGGCAACATCATGCTATTCAGATACACGTCCTTTTTTTTTTTTTTTTTTTTTTTTTTTTTTTTTTTTTTTTTTTTTTTGGGGTGCTCATTAGATCGCAGCCGATTTCCCTCAAGACGATCGTCAAGTTGTTTGTTTGGTAATTTAGTATTGAGATGGAAACATGTAGTTTCGGTTTTGTAGGATTTGGCTGTAATCTCCATTTACGAAAGTATATACTTTGTGTCTCCAAGTCAGATGTCAAAGTTGTTTCCATGATCTCAAAGTTCTTCTGTTGTGTTGCCAAGACCTAATCGTCTTCGTACCCAAACTTCCTGGAAGATGTGGGTGGCATATTGGCAATATACAAGCTGAACAGTAGTGGAGCCAACACGGATCCCTGTGGTAGGCCTTTGTTCAGGGCTCTTTGGACGCTTATCTGTTCTCCTGTCACTACTTGGAACGTTCTGTCAGCAAACATGGCATCTATAAGTCTTGTAGTTCTCAGGCAAGGGATTGTTTGCATGAATTTGTGCAATAGCCCATGTCTGCAGACAGTGTCGTAGGCAGCAGACAGAGCTATGAAAACAGCTGATGTTTTTAATTTCCTTTGGTACCCAGCCTCTACATATACGTAGTTAGTGACATAACCTGGCCTGTACAGCTGCGAGCAGGGCGGAACCTGGCTTGCTCCGGGGAAACTGTTCCCAGAATTTTGGTGGCCATGCGGTTATAGAGAAGTCTTTCCAGGAGTTTATAGACAGAGCTCCATAATGCGACTGGGCGGCAGCTCTTTAGTTCGTTACTCGGCTTCCCTGGCTTTAGGAGAGCAACGCTTTTTTAAAGTTTCATTTGCTGAGGGACTATGCCTTGTGTTACAATATCTGCAAAGAATTCTGCTAACCATCTTTTTGCATATTTTCCGCAGTTCAGAAGAAACTCTAGATGGACTCCATCAAATCCAGGTGCATTTCCCAATTTTACGTCTTTGAGAGCGCTCGTTATGTCTTCTGCCGAGAATGGACGGGAAAATTCCGTTTGGTCATCGCAGAGGGGAGGCAATCTTGTTTGGATGTATGGGTGTTTCTTTGTGGACGCTCTTATTGCCGTCATTTAGTTTTCTTAAAAGGGACCATGCTTTTCTACTAGACGTTTTGAAGTCTAGTTCTTGAATGGTTTCCACCCATCGTTGTCGTCGAGCCACATCAAGATTGTGTAGTAAGTAGGTCGTCAGCAATTTCCTGGTCGTTGCTGTTGAGGAATGCCTGGTATTGATTTTCATATTCCTTGTTCCATCCTGGAATATAATGTTTGCTGTACCCTCTCGGTATTGCTTTTTTCTGAGCTTTTGACCGCTCCAACAAACCTCTTGTAGTTCTTTAGTTTAGGAGGTATCCATCCCAGGAACTTATCCAGGTTGTTAGAAAAAATTCGACAGTTTGCTTTCTGGAAATTCCACCGCCGGCGAGGAAAGGAAGTAACCAGGGGAATAGTTACTGCAGTCTCTGTTAGAGCGGGTCGATGTTGGCTGTGTGGGAAGTCTCGTAGAATATTACGAGAGATTCTCAGCGGCATGTTTTCCTTGGCTGTGGTCACGAAGCATAGATTCGAGTTATATCCTCGTCTCCATGCTGCCGAATAGAAGGAATCTCTATCCTTTGCGTCAAATACGAGGTATATAGTGTTTTCACCTGCCCAGTTTGTCATTGTTCTCTTTGTATTTCCATTGGGTGTGATGACTGTTGTAGTCGCTACATAGACAGATGGACGTTGCAGTAGTGGTAGGGCCTGCGGTGGCCATGAGGCTACAGCAGGTTTATATGCGTTACTTATGGTGTACCCACCGATTTGAATAACCACTTCGTGCATTTTGTTGTTGGTAGATGTTGAATGCAGTTGAACATTTTCGATACTGGATCTCACATAAGATGCCACACCATAAGCGTGGTGGTATATGGCACCAATTAAGTCGTAGCCGTATATTTTACCTCTTTTTCTTAGTTGTTTCTCGTTCCCCGTGTATGTTTCCCGAACGGCAGCGACGTCAGTGTCGTTATCGTTTAGAACCTTTTGCAGGACATCACTCTTTGCCATGCTTATTCCTTCTATATTTAGATGGCAAATCCTGAGGCAAGGTTCAAGTTTTTTTGCCAGCTGGCCATGAGAATGACCAATGGGTTCCGTCTGTGCCTTTCGATTAGGACGTGCTATTAAATAGCCAGGAGATCAATATGATTGTCTGGCTGCCAGTTAGCGCTAGTTCATTTAGTTCACGTCTGTAGTTAGACGCAATCCAGATTGCACGTGTAGTATTCTACTACGGACGCGAACTAGCCTTACACCCCATGAGGGTCATTAAAACACGAAGAATAACCATATATATATATATATATATATATATATATATATATATATATATATATATATATATATATACTCCTGGAAATTGAAATAAGAACACCGTGAATTCATTGTCCCAGGAAGGGGAAACTTTATTGACACATTCCTGGGGTCAGATACATCACATGATCACACTGACAGAACCACAGGCACATAGACACAGGCAACAGAGCATGCACAATGTCGGCACTAGTACAGTGTATATCCACCTTTCGCAGCAATGCAGGCTGCTATTCTCCCATGGAGACGATCGTAGAGATGCTGGATGTAGTCCTGTGGAACGGCTTGCCATGCCATTTCCACCTGGCGCCTCAGTTGGACCAGCGTTCGTGCTGGACGTGCAGACCGCGTGAGACGACGCTTCATCCAGTCCCAAACATGCTCAATGGGGGACAGATCCGGAGATCTTGCTGGCCAGGGTAGTTGACTTACACCTTCTAGAGCACGTTGGGTGGCACGGGATACATGCGGACGTGCATTGTCCTGTTGGAACAGCAAGTTCCCTTGCCGGTCTAGGAATGGTAGAACGATGGGTTCGATGACGGTTTGGATGTACCGTGCACTATTCAGTGTCCCCTCGACGATCACCAGTGGTGTACGGTCAGTGTAGGAGATCGCTCCACACACCATGATGCCGGGTGTTGGCCCTGTGTGCCTCGGTCGTATGCAGTCCTGATTGTGGCGCTCACCTGCACGGCGCCAAACACGCATACGACCATCATTGGCACCAAGGCAGAAGCGACTCTCATCGCTGAAGACGACACGTCTCCATTCGTCCCTCCATTCACGCCTGTCGCGACACCACTGGAGGCGGGCTGCACGATGTTGGGGCGTGAGCGGAAGACGGCCTAACGGTGTGCGGGACCGTAGCCCAGCTTCATGGAGACGGTTGCGAATGGTCCTCGCCGATACCCCAGGAGCAACAGTGTCCCTAATTTGCTGGGAAGTGGCGGTGCGGTCCCCTACGGCACTGCGTAGGATCCTACGGTCTTGGCGTGCATCCGTGCGTCGCTGCGGTCCGGTCCCAGGTCGACGGGCACGTGCACCTTCCGCCGACCACTGGCGACAACATCGATGTACTGTGGAGACCTCACGCCCCACGTGTTGAGCAATTCGGCGGTACGTCCACCCGGCCTCCCGCATGCCCACTATACGCCCTCGCTCCAAGTCCGTCAACTGCACATACGGTTCACGTCCACGCTGTCGCGGCATGCTACCAGTGTTAAAGACTGCGATGGAGCTCCGTATGCCACGGCAAACTGGCTGACACTGACGGCGGCGGTGCACAAATGCTGCGCAGCTAGCGCCATTCGACGGCCAACACCACCGTTCCTGGTGTGTCCGCTGTGCCGTGCGTGTGATCATTGCTTGTACAGCCCTCTCGCAGTGTCCGGAGCAAGTATGGTGGGTCTGACACACCGGTGTCAATGTGTTCTTTTTTCCATTTCCAGGAGTAATTTGGGATCCCTCTATCGAGTGGGCACGTAAAATTCCCGTTTAAAAATAATTTTCATTTGGGTGTTAATAACCGCTTCAGCTGTATTTAGTTCTTTATTATTGGATCACTACCGGTTTCGTGGCACTAAAAAGCCACATCTTCATATGAACACATGAGTAAAACATTTGAGCGATGTGGCTTGGAACCTTTTCCTTTTCACCCAACATTAGTTGTCCGTCAGAACAAAACACCGCTAAAAGGCGGTATGTCATAGAATAAAACAACATGATCCCAATATAGTGGATCTTGGTTCAAATGGTTCAAATGGCTCTGAGCACTATGGGACTCAACTGCTGAGGTCATTAGTCCCCTAGAACTTAGAACTAGTTAAACCTAACTAACCTAAGGACATCACAAACATCCATGCCCGAGGCAGGATTCGAACCTGCGACCGTAGCGGTCTTGCGGTTCCAGACTGCAGCGCCTTTAACCGCACGGCCACTTCGGCCGGCATAGTGGATCTATACGGAATCGTAAACAGGGGACGTGGCCGTGTGGTCTGTCATGACGTACCGCCTTTTAGCGGTGTTTTGTTCTGACGGACAACGAACGTTGAGTGAAAAGTTTCCGAGTCATTCCGCTCTGATGTGTTAGTCATGTGTTCACCTGAAGATGTGGCTTTTAGTGCCAAGAAACCGGTAGTGATCCAGTAACAAAGGATTAAATACAGATGAAGCGGTTATTAACATCCAGGATGACTACTCATAGCTGTGGCTGTCCTACCAACAAGGTTGTCAGCAAAAATTATTTCGTTTGTAATGGGAAACAAACCGACGCTTGCTGCCGACACTGGGCAGCGCGTGAAAGCTGTGGCGAGCAGTATTTGTCTGGGCTGACTCCAGATGCGCATTGCAAACGAAAATTGGAGATATCTGGAAAAACACCACTAAAATGAGCCTGACTCCTCTTACGAGAGACACCACGACACACACACACACACACACACACACACACACACACACACACACACACGTATATACGGGATAGTTAATACGAAACGCAATACATCTTTCATCTCATAAATTTTCATAAATGGTTCCAGATATCTAAACGAGATTTGCGTCAAACGGTAGTGTGCAGAGGGGCACTTATTTTGATTTGTGATAAAGACTCTTATCTCTTGTATCGAGATATTGAAGCAAGTATGACTTTCTTAAAAATAGAATGATATATTTTTAACGACATACGAAAGTGCTTGAAAAGATGAGTACAGTGATATAATGGTTGTTAGTTTTTAGGTTGAAACTCTGTGCAAAATAATCCGAGAAATATTCGGTAAGAAAAGAAAGGCAAGCCAGCCGGAGTCGGCTTTCTCATTGTAAACACGTTCATGCCATGCTCCGTCGTTGCTCCAAGCCTTTCGATTGTTTACTTGTATGCACTGCAAAAGTAGCGGCAAATGTATCCTCTGTCGTCGGCAGGTCATTTCATCTTCAACATTCCTTACATACATACACGTACTCCAGTGAGGAGAAATTACACATGCTGCTCTTATACGATGACTGTCAAAGCAATGCTGTCGAAATGAACCGACAGTGTAGGAATGCCTGTCCTGATCGTCGCTGTCCGTCGAACCAGGCAACTTGCACCAATTATGAGATCACGATGCAGAAAGGTAGATTCAACAATCAGAGGACACGGACGAAGACTGCAACAGACAGAGTACATAAAGAGGCTGTTCTGGCTACTACGCTAATCAATCCGCTTGTTGGCATGAGACTTATTGCCAAGAAATGCGCAATTAGCCATACGAGCTTGGTTCGCGTCTTGCGTCAACACACACTACTGGCCATTAAAATTACTACACCAAGAAGAAATGCAGATGATAAACGGGTATTCGTTGGGCAAATATATTATACTAGAACTGACATGTGATTACATTTTCACGCAATTTGAGTGCATTGATCCTGAGAAACCAGTACCCAGAACAACCACCCCTGGCCGCAATAACGGCCTTGATACGCTTGGGCATTGAGTCAAACAGAGCTTAGATGGTGTGTACAGGTACAGCTGCCCATGCAGCTTCTACACGATACCACAGTTCATCAACAGTAGTGACTGGCGTATTGTGACAAACCAGTTGCTCGGCCACCATTGACCAGACGTTTTCAATTGGTGAGAGATCTGGAGAATGTGCTGGCCAGGGCAGCAGTCGAACATATTCTGTACTCAGAAAGGCCCGTACAGGACCTGCAACATGCGGTCGTGCATTATCCTGCTGAAATGTAAGGTTTCGCAGGGATCAAATGAAGGGTAGAGCCACAGGTCGGAACACATCTGAAATGTAACGTCCACAGTTCAAAGTGCCGTCAATGCGAACAAGAGGTGACCCAGACGTGTACCCAACGGCACCCCATACCATCACGTCGGGTGATACGCCAATATGGCGATGACGAATACACGCTTCCAATGTGCGTTCACCGCGATGTCGGCAAACACGGATGCGACCGTCGTGATGCTGTAAACAGAACCTGGATTCATCCGAAAAAATAACGTTTTGCCATTCGTGCACCCAGGTTCGTCGTTGAGTACACCATCGCAGGCGCTCCTGTCTGTGATGCAGCGTCAGGGGTAACCGCAGCCATGGTCTCCGAGCTGATAGTCCATGCTGCTGCAGACGTCGTCGAACTGTTCGTGCAGATGGTTGTTGTCTTGCAAACGTCCCCATCTGTTGACTCAGGGATCGAGACGTGGCTGCGCAATCCGTTACAGCCTTGCGGATAAGATGCCTGTCATCTCGACTGCTAGTGATACTAGAGCGTTGGGATCCAGCACGGCGTTCCGTATTACCCTCCTGAACCAACGATTCCATATTCTGATAACAGTCATTGGATGTCGACCAACGCGAGCAGCAAGGTCGCGATACGATAAACCGCAATCGCGATAGGCTACAATCCGACCTTTATCAAAGTCGGAAACGTGATGGTACGCATTTTTACTCCTTACACGAGGCATCACAACAACGTTTCACCAGGCAACGCAGGTCAACTGCTTGCTGTTTATGTATGAGAAATCGGTTGGAAACTTTCCTCATGTCAGCACGTAGTAGGTGTCGCCACCGGCGTCAACCTTTTGAGAATGCTCTGAAAAGCTAATCATTTGCATATCACAGCATCTTCTTCCTGTCGGTTAAATTTCGCGTCTGCAGCACGTCATCTTCGTGGTGTAGCAATTTTGATGCCCAGTAATGTAAATTCACCTCTATCATCTCTCACTACATCAAGCTCTCGAAGGACGTGACTTGGAACGTCATACAGATTTTTGTCAAATTGGTCTGCAGCGCCTGGGAGTCGATCCTACATCTTTCCCAACATGTGCTCCTTATCGAGGAAACAACGTTTACGAAGACTGGTAATGAAAATTTAGGTACATAGCTATACTGGGCAGCGGAAAATCCACGCTGGGTTTTGAGGTACAACACTAACGACCGTGAAGCGTAAACATACGGTGCGCCATCATAGGAAATTCCATTGTAAACCCTTACGTCATCCCAGAGGTGTTAAATGTAAGTAAGTATGCACACTTTCTTACGAACTCTCTACCGATTCTTCTCGAAAAGGAGCCACAGGATAAGCGATGGTGTATGTGATTCCAACACAATGATTGCCCAGATCCCTCTTCGCGTGTTGCAACGCAAATACTGAATGAAAAGTTTCCTAAATGTGGGACAGGAATGAATGCTGCAGCACAGTGACCGGTCAGGTCCCTTGATTTGACTCATCTTAATTTTTTTCTGAAGGGAACACTGAAAGATGCAGTCGATCATGAACTCAGCATCTACAGTGGATGAAATGTGCCGTCGAACCGTCACAGCATGCAACGGCATATCATCCAACCTGTCCATCTACTCCTCGAACGGCGACTGAAAATGTGTCTTGCAGTCGATGGTAAACAATCTGAGCAAATGCTTAAGTAAGAATAGTATGTGTTTTGTGGGTGACATGTAGTCAGACATTCTGAATAAAATGTTTAGTCTATTACTATGGCAAATTTCTCTGGCGAATACATACATTATAATGGTGCAGTTAAAATTCCTAACTCCTTTAAGAGGTACCTACATGATGACTGCAGGTGAACGCAATATATTATTCTCACTGCTCACATTTGTGCAATCAATACTTTCTTTATAAGTGGTAAGATACCCAGGTAAATTATTAAATAAGATATTATAGAGTGACAATAGAGACTAGCAACTTATACAACGAGTAAAAGTAGATGACCTTAGTTGTTTGAGAAGCTAAGTAAAATGCTTCTTCCAGTTCAGGTTCTCATCAGCATGGAAACCCAAAAATTTGGAGCATTCTACCCCCTTTACTGACTCTTGTTCATGTGCTACATCAGTTGTTGGTATGACTCTGTTAGTTGTACAGAACCGAATATGGCGTGTTTGCTCACATATAAAGGAGAATTTATTTTCAGAGAATCACTTGACTCTTGTTGGAAAAATATAGTTAACAATGTTTCTTCCCCTCTAATTTGATTTATTACTACATTAGTATTCTGTGAAATAATTAACAATTCCGCTTGATGAATGTTAAGTGAAGGATCATTTAGATACACACTACTGGTCATTAAAATTGCTACACCAAGAAAAAATGCAGATGACAAACGGGTATTCATTGGACAAATGTATTATTCAAGAACTGACATATGATTACATTTTCACGCAATTTGGGTGCATAGATCCTGAGAAACCAGTACCCAGAACAACCACCCCTGGCCGTAATAACGGCCTTGATATTCCTGGGCATTGAGTCAAACAGAGCTTGGATGGCGTGTACAGATACAGCTGCCCATGCAGCTTCAACACGATACCACAGTTCATCAAGAGTAGTGACTGGCATATTGTGACGAGCCAGTTGCTCGGCCACCATTGACCAGACGTTTTCAATTGGTGAGAGATCTGGAGAATGTGCTGGCCAGGACAGCAGTCGAATATTTTCTGTATCCAGAAAGGCCCGTGCAGGACCTGCAACATGCGGTCGTGCATTACCCTTCTGAAATGTAGGGTTTCGCAGGGATCGAATGAAGGGTAGAGCCACGGGTCGTAACACATCTGAAATGTAACGTCCACTGTTCAATGTGCCGTCAATGCGAACAAGAGGTGACCGAGACGTGTAACCAATGGCACCCCATACCATCACGCCGGGTGATACGCCAATATGGCGATGACGAATACACGCTTCCAATGTGCGTTCACCGCGATGTCGCCAAACACGGATGCGACCATCATGATGCTGTAAACAGAACCTGGGTTCATCCCAAAAAATGACGTTTTGCTATTCGTGCACCCAGGTTCATCGTTGAGTACACCATCGCAGGCGCTCCTGTCTGTGATGCACGTCAAGGGTAACCACAGCCACGGTCTCCGAGCTGATAGTCCATGCTGCTGCAAACGTCGTGAAACTGTTCGTGAAGATGGTTATTGTCTTGCAAACGTCCCCATCTGCTGACTCAGGGACCGAGACGTGGCTGCACAATACGTTACAGCCATGCGGATAAGATGCCTGTCATCTCGACTGCTAGTGATAGGAGGCCGTTGGGATCCAGCACGGCGTTCCGTATTACCCTCCTGAACCACCGATTCCATATTCTGCTAACAGTCATTGGATCTCGACCAACGCGAGCAGCAATGTCGCGATACGGCAAACTGCAATCGCGGTATACTACAATCCGACCTTTATCAAAGTCGGAAACATGATGGCACGCATTTCTCCTCCTTACACGAGGCATCACAACAACGTTTCACCAGGCAACGCCGGTCAACTACTGTTTGTGTATGAGAAATCGGTTGGAAACTTTCCTCATGTCAGCACGTTGTAAGTGTCGCCACCGGCGCCAACCTTGTGTAAATGGTCTGAAAATCTAATCATTTGCATATCACAGCATCTTCTTCCTGTCGGTTAAATTTCGCGTCTGTAGCACGTCATCTTCGTGGTGTAGCAATTTTAATGGCCAGTAGTGTATAAGGAATAAGAGTGGACCGGAAACTGAACGTTGTGAGAAACCTTTCGTGACTTCTCCCCAGTCATTAAAATTTTGTCTCGTTTCAACACTTTATTAATTATTCACCACAACTTTTTACATTTTGTTTCTTAAGTATGATTCAAACCAATTCTGTGCAAAGTATCAAGAGTATAAAACTGAAGAGTTTCTAAGAGAGTAATATGATCCGCTCGATGAAACGCCTTGCGAAGATCACAAAAGATACCAACTTGCGATATTTTATTGTTTAAGTCTTGTAGTAGTTAGATTTTTATCACATGGATAATTTGAACGAGAAATCCTAATGATATGGAATAGTCCATTTTATATTCACATCACAAAATATTGTGTAAATACGTTTTCATACTGATCATTTACAAGAAGTTATTTTTAAAGAGGACTTACATATGTGAATTAATAATTCCGATCCATCGTTTTACGCATTACAATAACAGAAATTTTACACAGAACAGAGGCAGTTGTCATGAAGAAAATTTTTTACTTTGCTGTCAGTCAGAAATTTTATGTCCCTGGGTAAGATATCAAATACACTCCTGGAAATGGAAAAAAGAACACATTGACACCGGTGTGTCAGACCCACCATACTTGCTCCGGACACTGCGAGAGGGCTGTACAAGCAATGATCACACGCACGGCACAGCGGACACACCAGGAACCGCGGTGTTGGCCGTCGAATGGCGCTAGCTGCGCAGCATTTGTGCACCGCCGCCGTCAGTGTCAGCCAGTTTGCCGTGGCATACGGAGCTCCATCGCAGTCTTTAACACTGGTAGCATGCCGCGACAGCGTGGACGTGAACCGTATGTGCAGTTGACGGACTTTGAGCGAGGGCGTACAGTGGGCATGCGGGAGGCCGGGTGGACGTACCGCCGAATTGCTCAACACGTGGGGCGTGAGGTCTCCACAGTACATCGATGTTGTCGCCAGTGGTCGGCGGAAGGTGCACGTGCCCGTCGACCTGGGACCGGACCGCAGCGACGCACGGATGCACGCCAAGACCGTAGGATCCTACGCAGTGCCGTAGGGGACCGCACCGCCACTTCCCAGCAAATTAGGGACACTGTTGCTCCTGGGGTATCGGCGAGGACCATTCGCAACCGTCTCCATGAAGCTGGGCTACGGTCCCGCACACCGTTAGGCCGTCTTCCGCTCACGCCCCAACATCGTGCAGCCCGCCTCCAGTGGTGTCGCGACAGGCGTGAATGGAGGGACGAATGGAGACGTGTCGTCTTCAGCGATGAGAGTCGCTTCTGCCTTGGTGCCAATGATGGTCGTATGCGTGTTTGGCGCCGTGCAGGTGAGCGCCACAATCAGGACTGCATACGACCGAGGCACACAGGGCCAACACCCGGCATCATGGTGTGTGGAGCGATCTCCTACACTGACCGTACACCACTGGTGATCGTCGAGGGGACACTGAATAGTGCACGGTACATCCAAACCGTCATCGAACCCATCGTTCTACCATTCCTAGACCGGCAAGGGAACTTGCTGTTCCAACAGGACAATGCACGTCCGCATGTATCCCGTGCCACCCAACGTGCTCTAGAAGGTGTAAGTCAACTACCCTGGCCAGCAAGATCTCCGGATCTGTCCCCCATTGAGCATGTTTGGGACTGGATGAAGCGTCGTCTCACGCGGTCTGCACGTCCAGCACGAACGCTGGTCCAACTGAGGCGCCAGGTGGAAATGGCATGGCAAGCCGTTCCACAGGACTACATCCAGCATCTCTACGATCGTCTCCATGGGAGAATAGCAGCCTGCATTGCTGCGAAAGGTGGATAGACACTGTACTAGCGCCGACATTGTGCATGCTCTGTTGCCTGTGTCTATGTGCCTGTGGTTCTGTCAGTGTGATCATGTGATGTATCTGACCCCAGGAATGTGTCAATAAAGTTTCCCCTTCCTGGGACAATGAATTCACGGTGTTCTTATTTCAATTTCCAGGAGTGTATTTGGGTGGGAGCATTATACACCCATTTTTGTGCTAAAGACAACCATAATGTGGCATAAGGAATCTCATTTGTTCTGCTCGTATTGTAATTATATACATCATAATCCATCTTGAAGTACAGTGTATTATTTACATGAAAACTCATGAGGGAAAAAATATACTGTGAAGCAATAGTCAGAATTCCCAACTCCTTAAACTGATGTGTATAAGATGATCGTGGATGAGCACCACATATTATGCTTAAGGGGCATTTTTGAGCAATGAAGACATTGTCCCTTAAAGATGTGTTTTTCCCAAGCATTGTCCCACATGACATTGTTGAATGAAAATATGCAAAATATACAAACTTACTGATCCGTCTCTCTCCAAGATTAACAATGGTTCTAAGAGCTAATGTTGCTAAACTAAGTTGTTTTACAAATTTCAAAATGTGCTTTTTGCAGTTCAGATTTTTATCAATGTGGACACCTAAGAAATTGGAAGTTTCCGCCGTATTTATTTTTACCTCGCCATGTATTGCATGCATCATTGGTGGAGTACCTCTAGATCTACATAACTGACATGTTGTGTCTTTTAAAATTGGGGGTGAGACTATTCGCAGAAAGCCAGTCAATGATACTTTTAAGAACATTGTTTACAATTTCTTCTGTATGTACGAATGGAATGATTACAATACTAGTGTCATAAGCAAAAATTACGAATTTTGCTTGTTGTACATTAGATAGAAGATCGTTTGCATATATAAGGAACAATAGCAGACCTAAGATTGACTCTTAGAGACTCTTATAAATGATATCTTCCCAGTCAGGAAAATGACCCTGGACTACATTTCTTGAATTACTAGATATAACTTTCTGCTTTCTTTTGTTTAGACATGACATTCCTCATTGGCTGGCTATACGATTAGTCTCATAAAACCTCAGTTTATCTAGGAGAACATTGCGATTCACACAGTGAAATGCCTTATTTAAGGCAGAAACTACCGATTAGCGGTGTTTTGTTGTTGTGAGTGAAAGTATAAACAGCATTGTCGGCCAAGCAACGCTCCTGGGGTCGAAAGCGTGGTATGAGACTACTGTTGAGTACATTACCTTCTCGAATATTTTGGAAAATGACGTCAGTAACGAAAATGAACGATAATTATTTCAGTCGCACCTTTCTTATACATATGTTTAACAGTTGCATATTTTAATCTGTCTGGAAAAATTCTATGTGCCAATGGTGCATCACATTTATCGCTAAGGACATAATTTATTAAGACTGAACAACTTTTAGAGTTTTATCGGAAATTATATCAAAGTGGAATGACCTTTTGTTTTTTAGAACTTTCATAATTCTATTAATTGCCGTGAAGGATGTTGGTACTACTGCTAATTGCTTAAAATTTTGTGCAATGACATTTTTGATGTATTCTCTTGCCCTCCAACTGAACTATTTATATTTTGTCTTCTTTTTGCTGCTATATTTACAAAATAATTTTTAAAAATACTTGCAGCTTGTGACTTACAAGTCTGAACATTGTCATTTAGTTTAATTGTTGTAGTACCTATCATACTGTTTGGTTGTCCTGTCTTCTGCTTCGCAATATTCCAAATAGTTTTAATTGTATTGTCTGCATTATTAGTTTCTCTCAGAATGCGCAAATTTCTGCACATATTAGCAACTTTCCATAAAATATTACAGTATTTTTGTAGAATTCAAGTAAAATCAGATATTGACTTATTTTGGTTTCTATATAAATTTCTTCTTACATGAAATTTGAAAACCTTTTTTATCCGTGGCTTACTTATTTTCGTTCTCGATAATTTTGTTGGAAAGCTGATTTCAAATACTAAGATCAATTTACTGCGGAATCTTCTGAATTTCGCATTAGGATTTCTTCCTATATACAACTCATCCTTCACTGCCTTGTATGAAGAGGCCTCAGAGAAGTAAGGTGCTACGTTGTTTATCTGCATTAACTGTGCATTGTACTCAGGTAGTCCATTAAGAATTAGGTACACATTAGCTATTTCAGCCTGAGTGCTGTGTATTTAAATGTTATTGATCAGGGTCCTTCTATCTTACTGCATGCAAGGTGGGAAACTTACGACAGAAATAAGACTGAAATAGCTAAATACTGACTCCGGTTCATTTTTCCCGTCAGCATCTTTTAACAAACCTACATTGAAATCTCCACACACTACTAAGTGTTCTTGTCTGACAGGTAGCTTAATAATGCACCTAGATTTTTCATAAAAAGATGAAGGTTTCCTACAGGGGATTAGTGGATTATTGCATTTTCGAGATAAGTATTGTACAGTAACAAATCACAAGCATTTGCTTCTAGGTTCTATAGCACACAAACACTGCCTGTCTCGATATTTTTAAGTTTTTTGTCCAACTTTTACGTATGTTGCATTTTCCGTGCTTATTCTATATGAAAATGATGCTAGTCTATAACCCTTTATATTTAGCTTATCTATCTCTGTGGTTACACAGTGTTCAGAGAAGCACAGAACATCTATCACATCAGAATGTCCCACACCTCCTAGACCAGCGATACTCAAAGGGTGTTCTGCGGAGCCCTGGGGCTCTGCAACGCCCCTGAGTGGGTTCTGCTAAAATAATATCAACGTAAAAAACACAGCACATCAAGTCTTGTCATACACTGAGAAAAACAACCCTTACAAAAATCATATCAATGTTACTTTTATAAAAGTTATTTTTTCTCTCAGTGCGTATTATCTGGAAACGAGGCATAACAAATCTATAATAATGCAACGATCAAAAACTAAAATCTAGCTTGTAGGAGTAGGTATGTGGCGACTCAATGCTCGTCAGTACCCATGCACGCAGCGGCTATGCGGAAGTTTTCTCCTTCTCTCCCTCCCTCCCTCCTTCCCTCTCTCGCTCTCTCATTGCGCGCTCCCTCAGCTACTCGCTCTGGGTGCATTCCACTATGCTCTATCTCGATGTTGCTCTCTCATCCACAAACACCCCGAACTGCCTTGCAGGATTTCGTCACTTCACTATCTATGCTATGCAAACTCATGCCACTCAGCACAAAGCACAGTTTCTACTCGAGTTTACGAGTTATGTATTGAAATCTGCAAATTTGTAAACCACTCTTGGACCGCAGTATATTCGATTTCGTGTTTGTTATTTACTGCTGCTGTAAAATTCAGTGTCCTGTGGGAATATTATTCTATGTTTGTCATATTGTAAAATCAAATTGTTGATATTTAAAAGACAGAATGGAGCGTTGGCGTAAAGATGTTGCAGCAAAATCTTGCATCGAAAGTTCAAAGATGGTACGCTCATAAGATGCAGCATCAGTCTCAAAGGTTTCCGATCAAAACTATGAGTTTCAAAATGGTGATGCAATGAATTCAAGCTTAATGGTTTCAAGCAGGAAGATATCTGACGACTCACTAAAGATAAACAAAGGAAAGTATGACGAAACGTACATCAACCTAGAATTTCATGATTCTAACGGCTCTGCTCTCTGCATGTTATGTAGCAAGCTGCTTCCTGATTGTTGCCTGATATGTGCTAAGACAAGTCACATTTAGAAACTATATACCCCGATTACAGAGACCAGAACAAAGAATTGTTTATATGTAAAACACAGTAATGTAAGTATTGAAAATACTATGAAGTTTACGGCCGAAACTGTGATTGAAGAAGTGAGCGAGGCATTGTATTTGGTCAGCCATCACATTGCACAAACAGGCGAAGTGCACACTATGGCTGAGAAGCTAATAAACCACGTGTGGTAGACATAAGACAATGTATGTTTGCTGAATGATCTGCAAAACATCTTACTAGAGTGCTGAATTTGAATGACACTGTTCCTCGTCGAATTAACGTTCTCGCAGGCTTATCACGTATTCAAAATGGATAAGTCGACTGATGTTGCTGGACTGACTATGTTGCTGACGATTGTTCGATATCCATTTAAACATTTACCGAAGGAGACCGGGCTATGTGCACATCGCTGCCAACTAACACTAGCGAAAGAGAAATTTTTTACACAGTTTAAAATTTTTTTAATAAACCATCTCGACAGGAACTATTGTATTGGTATTTGTACAGACGCGGCCAAAGAAATGACGTAACACAGCTGGAACGGTATCGCTAATAAAAAATAAAGCACGGAACTGTAGTTACAGATATTGTATCCTACATGGACAAACAATCATGATAAAGAAGATACAGCCGAATCTACAATTGGTTCTTGATGAGGCAGTAAAGATAATGAATTAGGTTAAATCACGTTCTCTTCATTGCTGATTGTTTTCCATGTTGTGTGAATATTATGGGAACAGACATTATACAATATTGCTCCACACTAAGGTTAGGTGATTGTCTCAGGGTAAGACTCCAACAAGAGTTTTCAAACTAAGAGCTCAATTACAAGCTTTTAAGACTGAAATTTCTTTTAAATCAAAAGTCCTGTTGAGCGTTATGACTTTATTGTTCAGACTCGCTTCTTTGGCAAATATATTTTGAAAAATTAATGAATTAAATCAACCGCTACAAGGAAAACAGACAACAGTTTTCAGTATTAATAACAAAATAACTGCCTTAAAAATTAGTTTTTAGGATTGTTTATGTAGGCAAGGAAGAACTGCAAAGCTGTTTAACACTACTTGTGTTCGTTGGTGAGGCAGTAGAATTACGAAATGAAGTATTTGAAGAACTGGTCCAATGTCTCCATGACATGTACATATCCTTTGAGACGTATTTCCCTAAAGAGCAGAATACAAAACTGAAAATGAATTCAGTGATTCAAAATCCTTTTGTACCGAATTTGCAGAAGCCAGAAAAATGTCAAATGAAACTTATGAAGCATTTTTAGAAATGACATGAGATTCAAGCTTAGAATCATTGTTCAAATCAATGACCCTTGATGATTTTTGAAGCAGGTTTCGTGACGAATATCCACAACTTGCCGCACAGGCTATGACTGTTCTTCTACTTCCAACAACACATTTGTGTGAAAATGGATTCTCAGCACACGCAGCTACAAAGAAAAAATACCGAAATAGATTGGATACTGAGACTGACATGCGTCTTCAGCTTTCATCTATCAAGTCCGACATTAAACAGTTGGTCAGAAATAAAGACCAGTTTCATAACTCCCATTACATGGAAACAATTTTATCAGTTTACAGTGTAATCAACACAATGTTATTTTGTATATTGTACAATTGCGTGTTGTTTTGCATGATGTTGTAGAAGTCAGTAGTGCATAATGTATCAGTTTTTCTATGATTTTCATTAGATGATTATAATCGAAGAATGAACATGTTCGTATGTAAACACAGTGTTTGTCACGAGTGCACGTCGCAATAGTGAAATATGCAGCGAAATTTTATAAAAATGAAACGTAGACGTGAAAATGATAACAAATGTGCAACTAAATGGAAAAACTGTCACCGCAGCGTAATTATAATAATGATGTTTCCTCTTTATTGATCTCCAGCAATATAAACATGTACATGAATGCATAAACACCTGAGGATGGGCACAATAATCTTTCATTGTGACTGGTAGCGGAAATTTTTCTACACCCTGTAAAGGAACAGTCACGAAATTCAACAGCATCCACTATGGATAAAATTCACTCAACATAAACCAAGTTTTGTTATTTTGTCGATCTGTAGGTAGTATTTAGTATTTCAGAAGTGTTGCATCATCGAAACATTTTGAGAATTACTGTTCTACACAAACAAATATCTCGTCTCCCCTATTTCTCAAATCCCCAATGTTATGAAAAATTTGTTTTGGAAATTGTTACATATATTATGGTTCTGTTCTAATTTCTTCCACTACTGCTGTCTATAACGTGACTTTAACCTAGAAATGTGATCCTCTGGCTCTGTTAATCACAAGGATTCTGCCTTCAGATTCTCTCCCTACCCCCCCCCCCCCCCAACCCCTTACGCACCTTCCAAGATAGTCACTAATTTTTCCTTCTTCCTCATACTTAGATGCAGCCCATGATTTGTGAATGTCCGTCTCACAACTGCATCAACAGCTACTAAACAGGTATAAGACTCTGTTTAAGTCAAAAACAATCCACTCAGGTCTTTATTTACACAGCCGATAGGTATTTTACCCAGGGCTCGTCATGATGCTGGAAAGTCTCCCACAAGAATGTGTGCTGTTGCCGCTCCTATTTCCTACAGGTCACCTTTAATACTTTTTCTAAGTTGCTGTTTCTCGCTCCTCCAAGTATAAATACCCGATATCCTTCATCAAAATCTTTGCACATAACCCCTATGTTCTCTGTCACTGGGCTATGCTTCGCGCCAAGTTTCATCATGTTTGTGACCTAGCTTTTCCTGTACCATTTGGCCTACACCTCTCCTGTGGCTGCTACCTGGCGAAAGGAATATTTTCTTTCAACGTGATCTTTCTACCGACCTAGCACTAAAGTTCTACTGGAAACTTAGTAAAGGCTCTTTCCGTATGTCAGGTCACAAGTAAAACTGATTGCTAACCGGATCTGAAACGTGATTTCTGAGGTTTTTTCCTTTTGCTTATTATTCGTTACCTTTTTCCATCTCCTATTTTCCCTTTTCTCCTTCAACGTATCTAACAAGTGAAAACACACCACTTCCAATTCTGCCTGAATGGCACAAACATTTCTTCCCTTTTCCTTGATTATCCTGTCTCGACTGCGGAAGTTTCATCTGGCTTCACAGGCTTCCCTGCAACAATTTCTTTATTGAATATTGGTGTGAACTGTGCAACTTTCCATTCTGTAGACAGATCTTTCGTCGAGTGGGTGGTTGTATATGATTGCTAAGTATGGAGTTATTGTATCAGCATAATCTGAAAGGAATCTAATTGGTATACAATCTGGACTGGAGAACGCGCCTTTATTGATTAAAGCTGCGTAGCTACACCGAGAATATCTACTTCTCAGTTACTCACGTTGGCTGTTGTTCTTGGTTCGAATTCTGGAACATTTACTTCGTCTTCTTTGGTGAAGGAATTTCGGAAAATAGAGTTTACTAACTCCGCCTTAGTGGCACTGTTATCAGTAACGTTTCCATTTCTGTCTCATAGCGAAAGTATTGATTCTGTCTTTCCGCTGGTGTACTTTACGTACGACCAGAATCACTTTCGATTTTCTGCCAGATTTCGAGACAGAGTTTCCTTGTGGAAACTGTTAAAGCAAATCGCATTGAAGTCTGCGCTAAATTTTGAGTCTCAGTGAGACATCGCCAATATTGGAGATTTTGCCGTCTTTTGAATTTGGCATGGTTTTTTCGTTGCTTTTTCAACAGTGTTCTGATCTGTTTTGTGTATCACGCAAGATTTTATCACCTCTTATTAATTTATTTTGTGTAAATCTCTCAAACAGCTAACGGTTTTGGCGTAGTGGTAACACCGGTTCCCGTCAGATCACCGAAATGAAGCGCTGTCGGGCTTGGCTGGCACTTGGATGGATCACCGTCCAGGTCTGCCGAGTGCTGTCGGCAAGCGGATTGGACTTAGCCCTTGTGAGGCCAGTTGAGGAAGTAGTGATACCGGCCACGAAAACTCACAGAGGCCGGGAGAGTTGTGTACTGACCTCATGCCCCTCTCTATCCGCATCTGGTGATGCCTAAGGGCTGAGGATGACACGGCGGCCGGTCGGTACCTTTGGGCCTCCAAAGGCTATCCGGACAGTGTTTGTTCGTATCTCTCAAATGCCGTCGGTATTCGGTATCATTTCTTTGAATTTAAGCCACACCTGGTCTACTCCCATACAGTCAGTTCATAGAGACTCTCTGTTAGGAAGGCATCAGGCGAATTTTCATTCGCTTTTTTAAAATAGATATATCTTGCGTTTAGTTTTGGTAGATTTGGACGTTACAGCATTCAGTCTTGCGACAACGACTGTATGTTCACTAATCCCAGTATCCGTTATGATCCACCCTATTTGCTCAGAATTGTTTGCTTCGCAGAGGTGAACTATGTTTTCGCAACTATTTACAATTCGAGTGAGCTCTGAACTTGTTACTCAAAATAAATTTCGGAGAAAGTATTCAGTACAGTTTCGGATGATACTTTATGCATATTACCGATTTTGAGCATGTATTTTTGCCAACATATCGAGGGTAGATTGACGTCACCACCAACTATAATTCAATGAATGTGGTATGTATTTGAAATGAGGCTCAAGTTTCTTTGAACTTTTGAGCAACAGTATCATTTGAGTCCCGAGGTCGGTAAAATGAACCTATTATTAACTTATTCTGGTTGTCAAATACAACTTCTACCTGTACTAATTCACAGGAACTATCTATATCAATTTCGGTACAAGGTAAACCATTTCTAACAGCATTAATAACGCCACAACCAATTATATTTAATCTATTAACTGCACATCTTTAGGTTCTTTGTAGAAATTTCAACTGAACTCATCTCTGGATTTAGCCAGCTTTTAGTAGCTATAACGATTAGAGATTCAGTGATTTCTATTAGTACTTAGACTTCTTGTTCTTTCCATACACAGATATGAGAGTTTACAACTACAATACCGACTGTTGCTAGATCTGTCCTCGTCCTGCGTTTGCCGTTCATCCTTCTAGACTGACAACCTGCCTGTAATTTTCCGAGATCCATAAAAAAAAAAAAGCCCTGTCCCCTCACACAGCCTCCGCTAGCCTCGTAGTCGCTTCCTGTGTGTAGAAGACCCTTGACCTATTTAACGGAACCAAAAGTCCCGCCACCCTATGGCGCAAGTCGAGGAAACTGCAGCGTACATGTTCGGAGTACTGTCTGAGGCCGGCCGGTGTGGACGTGCGGTTCTAGGCGCTTCAGTCTGGAACCGCGTAACCGCTACGGTCGCAGGTTCGAATCCTGCCTCGGGCATGGATGTGTGTGATGTCCTTAGGTTAGTTAGGTTTAAGTAGTTCTAAGTTCTAGGGGACTGATGACCACAGATGTTAAGTTCCATAGTGCTCAGAGCCATTTGAACCATTTGAACCACTGTCTGAGCCTATGACTCAAACCCTCCACTCAGATCTGCACCAAATGTCTCCAATCCGTCTCGCTAAAGGTGTTACAGATGGTGAGCTCTGCCTTCTCTCGCAAGCAAGACTGGCCATCTTCACCAGTTCCGACAGCTGCCAGAAAACAGACGGAATCTCTTCCAGTTCAAAGCGACACGGCATGACCGACATGAGACACCACCTGCAGCTGACTGCACCCTTTGCTTTTCATGACATCAAGAAGCATTCCTTCAACATCTAGTATGGCTCCCCATGGTATGAAAACGGAGTACACAGTGGATTTTACGACGGTACTGGGCAGCACACACTGTAAAAATTCGCTGAAAATGATGAAGATATTTATATAGTTGGTGTTGGTGCTGTTCGCCGATTTTTGATGAAAAAGTTAGTTTAAATTGAATAGCTAGCTCGAGCCCCCACTTGCTATGTCACGCCGGCCGCTGGTGGCCGAGCGGTTCTGGCGCTACAGTCGAAACGCGCGACCGCTACGGTCGCAGGTTCGAATCCTGCCTCGGGCATGGATGTGTGTGTTGTCCTTAGGTTAGTTAGGTTTAAGTAGTTCTAAGTTCTAGGGGACTTATGACCTCAGCAGTTGAGTCCCATAGTGCTCAGAGCCATTTGAACCATTTTTTTGCTATGTCACGATAATATATATATTTCTTACACTAAAAAAACACCACTCAGCTTAATTTGAGCGATCCCAGAGATGTGGCTGGTCTCAACGTTTGGCTACGTTTTTCGTCATAGGGTGCCAGCTCACACCTGACGTAAACTCAATTTTCAAACTAAAATAAAATATTAAAAAAAACGTTGATTTATAATTTCAACATGTCGTTTATTTCTATTTTACCATTAATACTCGTCAACGTATTGACTAAACACTTACAATCCAGTCTGAGGGGCTTTTACGTAAGAGCGGCCGTTAATAACTGATGCTAAAACACTTCAATACAAAGTCCATATGTCGCGATCACGGTACTCGACAGTCTGTTCGCAGTTCACAAAATACACTGTTGTCTGCTGTCCTAAACGACTATATTGCGCTCAAGTAGATCGTTTCCGAACGTCGCTACATACATACTTGTCTCCGATCGTGACTACCAACCCAATACTACCCCCAGATGGGCGGCACGTTCGGTTCTTAGCATCGCTCAAAACCAACTCCCCCGCCCTATACACTCTCGAAACGACTGCCTAACTCAAAACAATGTTTGACAAAAAATTGTGAATATTCTAAAACTAAACACAAAAACACATATGATAAATTGCAAAATTGGGAAATTTTCTGGGAAATAACAATTTAAAGTCCAATTTTTTGTATCTGCCCCCGTTTTTTCACAAATAACGTTCTTGTGGCGTGGTTTTGCTTTTCCTAGATTTCTGATACTATGCATGAATAAACAAATAAAAATACGTACTTAATTACTCACGTACCTCTTAAAACTTTAGAATGCTGCCGCTAGTTTCGTCTCTTTAAATTTATTTATTACCAAAAACACAGTTTCTCTCAGTCGAATCCCATATTCCGACCTCTCATTCTAAAATGATACATATTCTTCTAAATCAGCTATGATTGCTCGATGCAGCTCTACTAACCGCATCGGTAAACATTTTGTTTATATTAATCGGCCAAAGCATTGCCGAGATATTAGCTTTTGAACTTCCATAAATTTACAATTTTTAAGACAACAATAACTTTTAAACTGTTATATATTTTTGCGGCGCGTCTAGACAATTTAGCTTTACAAAATTGTTAAGGCTTTCGTGGCCACTTGTTGACAAACTGCCTATTGGCTTCTGTCTCGGGTTCTTCGGCCGACGTTCATCTAATGATTTTTCTGACGTTTCGCCAGCACGATTGGCTGGCATTGTCAAAGCTTCACCCTCCATTGCCGGTGGTTAACTGGAGCCGAGCTCGCGGCCGCAGACTATATGTACCTGGCGCGCCAACGTCCGAGGGCTTCTCCGTGGTTATTTCCGGTGCGGTTCTCCTCTTGCTACCTGCGACGGTCGCTCGCTGCAGTACGGGAAGCCAGGATCCGTTTACCTTAAGGCTTTCCTCTTTCTTGTTGAAACTGTTCGCGTGTTTTTGTATTTCTACAGCTTCTCTAAACAAGCGCGTGTGATAGTGCTTCTCTTCAGCCAGAACTTCCGTGTCGGCGAATTTTATTACGTGGTCGGTCTCATTCAGTGCGTGCTCTGCCACGGCCGATTTCTCCACCTGCCCCAACCTGCAATGTCGCTTATGCTCTTTGATCCTGGTGTTAATGGATCGTCCAGTCATTCCGACATAAACTTTTCCGCATGTGCATGGTATACGGTATATCCCCGACATTGCAAGTGGGTCTCTTTTCTCCTTCGCCGATCTAAGACACTCTTTGATCCTCCTTGTCGGTTTGAAAATCGTCTTTACGCCATGTTTGCGCAATATACGGCCGATTCTGTCCGTCACTCTGGGAATGTATGGCAGAAAGGCCGTACCCGACATTTCTTTTTCTAGTTCCTTACTTCGCCGAGTGTTTGGCTCTGTTACACTTCTAATGTAATTTGTGGAGTACCCATTGCTCCTCAGAACAGTTTCCAGGTGTTGCATTTCTCGTTTGAGGTGTTGCGGCTCACATATTCGTCCTGCTCCCGTTACGAGCGTACTAATCATGCCTCTTTTCTGGCTCGGGTGGTGGTTTGACAGTTTGTGCAGGTATCGGTCCGTATGTGTCGGTTTTCGATACACGCTGTGTGTCAGGTTTTCGCCGTCCCTTGTGACCAGCACATCTAGAAATGGCAGTTTCTTGTCTTTTTCTACTTCCATGGTAAATGTTATGTTGGCATGGAGGCTGTTCAAGTGCCTTAGGAAGTCACCGAGCTGTTCTTCACCATGACTCCACACTACGAAAGTATCATCGACGTACCTGTACCACACCTTAGGTTTGCAAGTCGCCGAGTCCAGTGCCTGTGCTTCGAATTGTTCCATGAAGAAGTTGGCCACCACTGGACTGAGAGGACTACCCATGGCGACGCCTTCCAGCTGTTCGTAGAAATCACCATTCCACGTGAAATAGCTCGTGGTGAGACATGCATGGAAGAGCTTTTTGATGTCTTGCGGGAACATGGAACCGATGTGCTCCAGAGCGTCACTGAGTGGCACTTTCGTAAATAACAAAACAACATCAAAGCTGACCAGTATGTCGTTTGGTGCCAGTTTCAGCTCCTTCAGCTTCTCAATGAAATGTCCTGAGTCCTCCACAAATTACATTAGAAGTGTAACAGAGCCAAACACTCGGCGCAGTAAGGAACCAGAAAAAGAAATGTCGGGTACGGCCTTTCTGCCATACATTCCCAGAGTGACGGACAGAATCGGCCGTATATTGCGCAAACATGGCGTAAAGACGATTTTCAAACCGACAAGGAGGATCAAAGAGTGTCTTAGATCGGCGAAGGAGAAAAGAGACCCACTTGCAATGTCGGGGATATACCGTATACCATGCACATGCGGAAAAGTTTATGTCGGAATGACTGGACGATCCATTAACACCAGGATCAAAGAGCATAAGCGACATTGCAGGTTGGGGCAGGTGGAGAAATCGGCCGTGGCAGAGCACGCACTGAATGAGACCGACCACGTAATAAAATTCGCCGACACGGAAGTTCTGGCTGAAGAGAAGCACTATCACACGCGCTTGTTTAGAGAAGCTGTAGAAATACAAAAACACGCGAACAGTTTCAACAAGAAAGAGGAAAGCCTTAAGGTAAACGGATCCTGGCTTCCCGTACTGCAGCGAGCGACCGTCGCAGGTAGCAAGAGGAGAACCGCACCGGAAATAACCACGGAGAAGCCCTCGGACGTTGGCGCGCCAGGTACATATAGTCTGCGGCCGCGAGCTCGGCTCCAGTTCACCACCGGCAATGGAGGGTGAAGCTTTGACAATGCCAGCCACTCGTGCTGGCGAAACGTCAGAAAAATCATTAGATGAACGTCGGCCGAAGAACCCGAGACAGAAGCCAATAGGCAGTTTGTCAATTTAGCTTTACATATTTTTCTGTCCATGAGTGCCAACTCGCACTTCCGTGTCCCTCCGAGTTCTGTTTTTATCAGTTTTTCTCTGGCATATAAATTCCTCCAAGCGCGCAAACACAGCAATACGCACCCCTGCCAAGCTTCCGCTAGGGTTTTTCCTAGGCCGCGAAATCGCTAGCCGCTCGCCACGGCCCCGTAGCAACCGCCAGCCACGTGCTCTGCGGCGGAAAACTGCCGCTCTAATCTTCCCCCACAGCTTGTACGCTCACAATTTCTTCCCCTTCGCCTTAGCCGTACTTCTGAGGGGACCTATTGCACACTTAACACTGGAGCTCCCAACTACCAGTAATCCCATGCTTAGTGAATGCCCATATCTTGCATGCCGAGAGGCTTTCCCTGAAATGGGTCAAGCAGCCGCATCTCGCTCAAGATCTTTAGACATAGACGTAGATAGCGCCTGAAACCTGTTTGCCAGATGAACAGGGGAGGCCGTTCGATTGGTCCTCAGGAAAGTCTTTCGCTGACTGACACACCTTGGAACGTACTCGACCATAGGTGAGGAGTGAGCCTCAGTGCAGGCAGTAACTGAGGCCACCACAGTAGGCCACCAGTCGGGGGATACGTGGTATGTACTGGAGATCCTTAAGATCCCCACATATGACCCCCTCACAGTGATGCTCACTGGCAAAAGCGTCAAGCTGCATAATCGAAGCCAGCACCACCTGGAGCTGTGAGCGAAGGGTCACCAACTCCGCTCATACCTCAAACAGCAATAACAATCTCTACCCATACTAAAGATGAATGAAATATACACTGGAAAGTTATTAAAACACACAAATGTGCCCGAAAAATGCGCAACCATGCAATTAAATGTAAAAACGCAAACTAAAAACGACACAGAAAAATGAAAATTAGTCACTTCTTATTAGAAGCTTTGTCAGGTCACAAACGAAAGAGTGGACTCTCATGTGGTGCTATGGGGAGTGAAGCTACCATCTAACTCAAGAGAGTACAACTGTAACTGGCTCTTCAAACAAGAATGAATGCCTGTCATGATACAAACAATGGTACTACGGATTTCACAGTTAATAAAACGCAGAACTGCATGATAAATAAACAATTTAAGAATTTAAACTACACTACTGGCCATTAAAATTGCTGTACCAAGAAGAAATGCAGATGATAAACGATATTCATTGGACAAATATGTTATACTAGAACTGACATGTGATTACATTTTCACGCAATTTGGGTGCATAGATCCTGAGAAATCAGTACCCACAACAACCACCTCAAGCCATAATAACGGCCATGATACGCCTGGGCATTGGGTCAAACAGAGCTTGGATGGCGTGTACAGGTACAGCTGCCCATGCAGTTTCAACACGATACCACAGTTCATCAAGAGTAGTGACTGGCGAATTGTGACGAGCCAGTTGTTCGGTCACTATTGACCAGACGTTTTCAGTTGGTGAGAGATATGGAGAATGTGCTGGCCAGGGCAGCAGTCGAACATTTTCTGTATCCAGAAAGGCCCGTACAGGACCTGCAACATGCGGTCGTGCATTATCCTGCTGAAATGTAGGGTTTCGCAGGGACCGAATGAAGGGTAGAGCCACGGGTCGTAACACATCTGAAATGTAACGTCCACTGTTCAATGTGCCGTCAATGCGAACAAGAGGTGACCGAGACGTGTAACCAATGGCACCCCATACCATCAGGCCGGGTGATACGGCAGTATGGCGATGACGAATACACGCTTCCAATGTGCGTTCACCGCGATGTCGCCAAACACGGATGCGACCATCATGATGCAGTAAACAGATGCTGGGTTCATGCAAAAAAATGACGTTTCGCCATTCGTGCACCCAGGATCGTCGTTGAGTACACCATCGCAGGAACTCCTGTCTGATGCAGCGTCAACGGTAACCGCAGCCATGGTCTCCGAGTTGATAGTCCGTGCTGCTGCAAACGTCGTCGAACTGTTCGTGGACATGGTTGTTCTCTTGGAAACGTCCCCATCTGTTGACTCAGGGATCGACACGTGGCTGCACGATCCGTTACAGCCATGCGGATAAGATGCCTATCATCCCGACTGCTAGTGATACGAGGCCGTTGGGATCCAGCACGGCGTTCCGTACTATCCTCCTGAACCCACCGATTCCATATTCCGCTAACAGTCATTGGATCTCGACCAACGCGAGCAGCAATGTCGCGATACGATAAACCGTAATCGCGATAGGCTACAATCCGACCTTTATCAAAGTCGGAAACACGATGGTACGCATTTCTCCTCCTTACACGAGGCATCACAACAACGTTTCACCAGGCAACGCCGGCCAACTGCTGTTTGTGTATGAGAAATCGGTTAGCCGGCCGAAGTGGCCGTGCGGTTAAAGGCGCTGCAGTCTGGAACCGCAGGACCACTACGGTCGCAGGTTCGAATCCTGCCTCGGGCATGGATGTTTGTGATGTCCTTAGGTTAGTTAGGTTTAACTAGTTCTAAGTTCTAGGGGACTAATGACCTCAGCAGTTGAGTCCCATAGTGCTTAGAGCCATTTGAACCATTTTTTTGAGAAATCGGTTGGAAACTTTCCTCATGTCAGCACGTTGTAGGCGTCGCCACCGGCGCCAACCTTGTGTGAATGCTCTGAAAAGCTAATCATTTGCATATCACAGCATCTTCTTCCTGTCGGTTAAATTTCTCGTCTGTAGCACGTCATCTTCGTGGTGTAGCAATTTTAATGACCAGTATTGTAAAAGGGACACTGAAAAATCGAAATAAGTCGCTTTTTATTAGAAGCTGAGTATCTCTCCTCACTTATCAAATGTGTATCACAATTGCATTGTTGCAATACAAAATTTGATGTGTCCGGAATGTTAACTGTATCTTGGTGGGTATGCACCCATATAGCTAACGTAAGAAATCAAATACGTCATCCCATCATAATTGCAATACAAGTTTCACTTATCCACACATAAAACAAAAGCATTAGCAAATTCGTGCTACATCTACGTCTACATAGATACTCCTCAAGCTACCGTACGGTGTGCGGCGGAGGGTACCTTGTACCTCTACTAGTCGTTTCCATTCCTGTTCCACTCACAAATAGCCTCCGTATGAGGCCTCATTTCTCGTATCGTATCTTCATGGTTCTTACACGCAATGTGTGTTGGCAACAGTACAATCATTCGGCAGTCAACTTCAGATGCTTCTTCTCTAAATTTTCTCAATAGTGTTCTTCGAAAAGAACGTCACCTTCCTTTGGGTTCCCGAAGTATCTCCATAACACATTTTGTTCGAATCTGCCAGTAACATGCTCCTTCATTCTGACCTGGTATGGAATCCAAAAACTGGAGCAAGATTCAAGAATAGGTAGCAGCAGCGTTATATATGCGATCTCCTTTACAGATGAACGGCAGTCTCCTAAGCCGGCCGGAGTGGCCGTACGGTTCTAGGCCCTGCAGTCTGGAACCGAGCGACCGCTACGGTCGCAGGTTCGAATCCTGCCTCGGGCATGGATGTGTGTGATGTCGTTAGGTTAGTTAGGTTTAATTAGTTCTAAGTTCTAGGCGACTGATGACCTCAGAAGTTTAGTCGCAAAGTTCTCAAAAAAATGGTTCAAATGGCTCTGAGCACTATGGGACTCAACTGCTGTGGTCATAAGTCCCCTAGAACTTAGAACTACTTAAACCTAACTAACCTAAGGACAGCACACAACACCCAGCCATCACGAGGCAGAGAAAATCCCTGACCCCGCCGGGAATCGAACCCGGGAACCCGGGCGTGGGAAGCGAGAACGCTACCGCACGACCACGGCAAAGTTCTCAGAGCCATTTGAACCAAGCAGTCTCCTAAATTTTTCCCAATAAACCTAAGTGACCATTCGCCTTACATTTCATATCGCTTTCCAACGCTACGCCCAGCTGTTTAAATGACTTGATTATGTCAAATAGTACACTACTAACACTGTATCTGAACATTACAGGTTTGTTTTCCTACTTATTCCATTAAACTTACATTTTCTCACATTTAGAGTTATCTGCCATTCATCACACCAACTAGAAATTTTGTCTAAGTCACCTTGTATCTTCCTACAGTCACACAACACCACAGTATCACCAGCGAACAACCGCCAATTACTTCCCACTCTGTCCGCCAAATCATTTATGTCTACGGAGAGCAACAGCGGTGCTATCACACTTCCCTGGGGCACTCCCGACGATATTCTTGTCTCTGATGAACAATCACTGCCGAGGACAATATACTGGGTTGTATTACTCTATAAGTCTTCGAGCCAGTCACTCATCTGTGAACTTATTCGATACGTTCATACCTTCGTTAATAGCCTGCAACGGGGCACAGGGACAAATGCTTTCTGGAAATCTAGAAATATTGAATCTCCCCGTTGCCCTTCATCCACAGTTCGCAGTATATCATGCGAGAAAATGGCAAGCTGAGTTTCGCGAGGGCGATGCTGTCTGCCTTTGGAACAAACTACCCTGGACTTCGTGCATAACTGTAAGCACTGTGTTGCTTTTAAGGAAAAGATGGAGCACTTCCTTTTTTTCAACCTCATAACTTTTCCCTAAAAATTAACGCATATGTCCATTTTCTCTGAGTCAAACTTTAAAGCAGATGCTTCCCTCTTCTACCAGTTACTCTAATTTCTCTTTTTGTTCTCAATCAGTCAAGCAACTTTCTTTCCGCCTTCCACTTCATTGCTTGTGTTCTGTCATGTTCGTCTTTCTCTCCCAAACTCATTCTCCTCATATCTTCCACGTCTGTTGCTGCGAAATCGGCCGGCCGAAGTGGCCGAGCGGTTCTAGGCGCTAAGTTCTGGAACCGCGCGACCGCTACGATCCTTAGGTTGTGTGTCCTTACGTTAGTTAGGTTTAAGTAGTTCTAAGTTCTAGGGGACTGATGACCTCAGAAGTTAAGTCCCATAGGGCTCAGAGCCATTTTTTTGCTGCGCAATCCATCTGACTCTAATCTGTCTTTGTTGTTCTGCTTTTCATGAACTAACATAAACTGTACATTTTTCTACTATAGATATTAGTGTTTTCACTATTTATGTTATAGAGACTAGACAAGTGAATCCCTAACAAAATATTAGCCCAAGAAAAACTACGGAAGGCTAGAAATTAAAAAGCAATGATGAAATTTTTGGGAACATAGGAAACGTATCAAAAGTAATCACAAAACGAAGACGCATTTTTTGGGAATTTGTCTCAAAAACAAGACAATAGTCAAACAAAAAGATCTTCAAATATTTGTGGGAGAAGAAGTCAATAACAAGCTGGATATATGAAGAAAGAAACTAAAAAATAATATGAAAGCTGAAGAAAGAACTGATGGAGAAGTGTCTAGGGAAAAAGTAGTGAATATGGAAGGATTCCAAGGCAGTGAAGATAAGAATCTTGTCTGATGTAGTCAGAAGACAGGAAGAAGAAACGTAGATAACAGATGAAATAGTACTGGAAGAGAAGAAAATTTGTTGGCCCATCCGAGAAGAAAAAAAATAATAAATACCTGGATCATGAAAATAAATAAATATAAAACTTTGTAGATCGCCAACAAAAGCACTGTTTCGGACGTTTTTTTCATCGATTAGCATGTGTTGTGGTAGGTGAGATTGCAGCCAGCGATGACGGTGCATCTGAGCTATCTGCGCCTGCAATTGGTCCAATTGGCTGAAGTGGCGCGCCTAACACCCCATCCACGAGCCAGCACCTCCACCAGCATCAAGTAGAGATGTGCCGATGTTGTTGAATCACCTCCTTCCAGTCATATACACGACTACTGGCATTTTCATGTTTAGGCCTCTGATATAAATGACCATTTCACGGAGTGTTACCACTTTCCCCGAGAAATTACTAACTTCTTTTCATGTAATTACAGAATGTATGTATAGCCACCTCAGCTGCATAAAATTGTTGTCAAATTGATCATGGTTTCGACAGCACTGCGGCGGTCTTCATCAGAATATTATAATGAGCCTCGTCACAGCCTTAGAGACCTCGTCATGGAGGAACCTTGAAATTTTAAGCATTGTTATTGGCTGAAGTCCAGCAACCGCGTGTTAACTTAAAACAAAATCTATGTATAGCCACCTCAGCTGCATAAAATTGTTGTCAAGTTGACCATAGTTTCGACAGCACTAAGGCAGTCTCGCATCAGAATATTATAATGAGCCTCCTCACAGCCTTAGAGACCTCGGCAGGTAGGGAAATTTTAAACATTGTTATTGGCAGAAGTCCAGCAACCATGCGTTAGCTTAATTACAGAATGTATGTATAGCCACCTCGGCTGCATAAAATTGTTGTCAAGTTTATCATGATTTCGACAGCACTACGGCGGTCTTCATCAGAATATTTTAATAAGCCTCGTCACAGCCTTAGAGATCTTGGCAGGGAGGAATCTGGAAATTTTAAACAAATGTTATTGACTGAAGTCCAGCAACCATGCATTAACTTAATTACGGAATGTATGTATGGCCACCTCGCCTGCATAAAATTGTTGTCAAATTGATAAATGTTTAAAATTTCAAGATTCCTCTCTGCCGAGGTCTCTAAGGCTGTGGCGAGGCTCATTATAATATTCTCATGGAGACCACCTTAGTGCTGTCGAAACCATGGTCAATTTGACAACAATTTTATGCAGGCGAGATGGCTATACATACATTATGTTTTAAGTTAACACACGGTTGCTGGACCTCAGCCAATAACAATGTTTAAAATTTCAACTTCTTTTCCTGTTTAATCTACATTTATATCGTCATCTGTCCTCCGTAATGACAGATGTACTTCTCACTGCACCATTTGTTTGTTAGTGCTTCTTCCCGTTACATTCACATATGGAGGGCTAGAAGGATGATTCCTTAAAAGCCCTTGTGCACTCTGAACCGTGTCATCGCGATCGCTACGGGAGCGGTACTTGGGGGGGGGGGGGTGGGAGGGGGGGAGGGGAGAGGGAAGGGGGGGGTTGTAGTATATTCATTGGATCCTCACTTAAAGTTGGTGCTTGAAACTTTCACAGTGTAGTTTGCATCTATCTTAAAGCGACTTTTAATTCAGTTTTCTTGGCATCTATGTGATGCTTCCAATGGGCCAAAGAAAAATGTGACGATTCATGCTACCCTTTTTTGTTTACTTTAAATACCTACTGTTTGTTTTATCTGGTACGAGTGCACCCACACATGAACAATATTTTATGATAGGTGGCATGGGTGTTTTGTAAAGAACGTCCTTTGTCGACGCAATGCATTTTCTAGTATCCTACCAACGAATCGAAGTTTGCCAAATGCTTTACCTACGACTGAGCTTATGTGGTTGTTCCATTTCATATCCCTACAGATGTTACATCTTGATATTTTCAAAAATTCACTACTTCCGGTTGCGACTCATCTGTACTGTAGTTAGGGTGTTAAACGTTCTTTGGTTTTGTTAAATGCACAATTTTACATTCATAAACAGTTTAAGTGAGTTATTTTAGTGAAACGGGATCCACAGCCATGATAAATTTCTTGAATGATGTCTGTTAGCCACAATGGCTATTATTGTTTCGATTAAACCATACCTTTTTAGTATTGTTCACTATAACGTAGTTTCGCTATTGTAACCATTCTCAAGTGTAGAGTATAAGCCGTTAAACGCAGACACTTCGGTTACAGCGACCATACGGTATAACTACTGTTTTCGTAACACCTTGTGTTTTCCCTGTAACTCTGAAGTCCGGTCCCGCACTCTGTTTCTGAAAGAGTGAGACGTAGACAAGGACGTTGTCCGTAACCCAATTACGTACATTCATTGGGTTACACTTTACACTTGAGAACGATCACACAGCCGAAACTACGTTGCAGTGAACAATATAAATTAAAAGGAAAGTTTAACCTGAACAATGAGAGCTAATGTAGCAAACAGATGTCATTAAAGGTATTTCTACATCTGTCGATGACTCCTCACAACATAACATGCTGCGGCTGCCCATACGAGAAATTCTCATCAATCAAAAATTTCTCTCGATACCCCTCACGATAATACTTTCGATAACAGGTGCAGGTGTAGTGCAAAGTCAAATGCCTTTCGGAAGCCTCTAGCTGATTGCCTTGATCCATTGCTTTCAAGGTGTCATGTGAGAAAAGCCACGGTACGGTTTTGCATGATCTTTTTGCAGAACCTATTCTGGTTGGTATGGAGGAGGTCTTTTCGAGATGCGTCATTACGTGTAAGAGCCGAATATGTTCTAAGTTTCTGCAACATATGGATGTCAATAATGCTGGTCGGTAGGTTTATGGACCGCTACAGTTGTGACTTGCGCTTCCTTCAAATTACTGGGCATAGTTTTTGTTCGAGGTATCTACAGCGTGTTGTACGTGGTGTTCAAAAAATCTCTCCGCAGTGTCGTATGATTATTAGCCGCACGTGCCGTATGCCGCAGTGAATATACCGAAATGAAACTCAGTGAAATACAAGTTATTAATTTATTGAGTATTCATTTTTACTTACAAATTTTCACATTAAATGCTGAAAGTGTCCCACCTGTTGTTGAACACACAATTCAATTCTAATCATGTTTCCAAACACAAGCTGTAACATTTCTTCTTTAACAGAAGAAGTGAAAGTGGATATTGCAGTTTTCAATTCATCCATGGATTTTGAATAGTTTTTTATAGACAGTTGCTTTCACTGGACCCCAGAAGAAAAAGTCAGGTGGTGTTAGATCAGGCGATCATGGAGGCCAAAGTCCCTGTGAAATTATGCGATCACCAAAAACATCAGCAAGCAGGGACATTGAAACGCGAGCTGTATGCGCGGTTGCACCATCTTGTTGAAAATAACCTTTCAGTATTTCACTTAACACAAGTTCTCCTATGAATGGGTACAGAATATCACTGCAGTATCGTTGTGCATTTATTGTTTCGTTGAAAAATATGGGACCCACAATCCGATATCTAGAAATTGCAATCCAAACTCCCATTTCCACAGAATGAAGTGGTTCCTAATGAATACACAATGGATTTGCAGTACTTCACATACGAGAATTTTGCGAGTTCATATACCCGGATGCATGAAACCACGCCTCATCAGTGAAAAACGTTTCATTAAGAATATCCCTTTCATGCTGTCGAACGAAATTTTTGAACCATTGACAATAATGCAGTCTCTTGCCATGATCAGTGTTTTTCAGTTCTTGCACGACTGTCTTTTTGTATGGGAAAAGTTTTAATTTTTTTCCTTACACCTGTGTGGGCCGTTCCGACACTAGCATCGATTTCCAGGGAGAGTTTTCTTACTAACTTCTTCGGACTCATGGACATTTTATCGGAAATATCGGGTAGTTTATCCTCAGACAAAACGCTAGGACGACCAGTTCTCGGTGCATCTATCACTGAACCCGTACTTCGAAATTTGTTAATCAAATCTCGCACAGTATCGCGATGTGGGAGTGTTGTCTCCGGGAAAACTGAATTAAATGTTTGACGAACTGAAACCGTGTATTTACCGCCAGCTTTAAACACTTGTTCGTCTAAAAACACACGTTCTTCAATGGTTAGCATTTTAACAGTGACAAAAATGAAACAAACGAGAAAAGGAACTAAACTAAAACGTCCACGTCAACACATAACGACACACACCAACGATACTACTGACGCTGGCTGAGATAAACGAAACAGTGGAATGTTGGGAGAGTCCACTTGAAGGGAAGTAACCCAGGCAGGTGAACAATCATACGGATCGCACGGCTAACAATCATACGGCAGTGCGGAGAGACTTTTTGAACACCCCGTAGATATGAGGAACACTAACTCAGCCACAAATTCTGAATAGAAACTGAAAAGGTTCAGGGACTTTGTTCCTTTTTAGTGATTTAAGTTCTATCTCAAAAGCTGCTTACACTAATAATATGTCATACATCTTTTCAATGCTTATCTTTGTAAAGCTGTTTTTCTTTGTAAAGGAAAATTTGAAAACGGAGCTCTACATTTTTTCCTTTACTTTGATACCCTCAGTTTCAGTACTTGTGTCGTCCATAAGCGTCTGGACAGTAATTTTAGTGCCCCTAACAATCCTTACTTATGATCAGAATTCCTTTGGATTTAGAGAGAGAGCTTTTGATAAAATTGTACTACGTTTCTCGTTGACGACTTCACAGATTGCTCTCTCGAGAGCAAACCGCGTTTCATTTTGCATTTGCCTAGATGTAGTTCTATGTTTTGATTTACTCATAATACGCAGCAGTCTTTGTTTCCTTAGAAGTTTCTTTACAGTGACTGTTTACCATGGAAGGACCCTCCCGTCACGAACTTTTCTACACGGTAAACATCTATCCAGTATATGGTTAAATATTCTTTTAAATTAAGGACGCAGTTGCTCTATATGCTCCTACCAAGAGCTAACTATTTCAAGTTTCTAGTTGACATATGATATTACTGCCTCTTCACCCAGTTTTCTGAACATATAAATCTTACTACTTCTTGTAGTTTCCAGCCAAACGACAGGTGCTCAATCGTGTTTAAAGGTGCAATCACCATCCCCGAATTGCTCTTCAATGGTGGGCAGCAAGAAGGTGCTTAACATATCAATGTAGGCATGTGCTGTGATAGTGCCATGCAAAACAACAAGCGGTGCAAGCCCCCTCCGTGAAAAACACGACCACACCATAACACCACCGCCTCCGAATTTTACTGTTGGCACTACACACGCTGGCAGATGACGTTCACCACGCATTCGTCATACCTACACCTTGCCATCGGATTGCCACATTGTGTACCGTGATTCGTCACTCCACACAACGTTTTTCCACTGTTCAACTGTCGAATGTTTACGCTCCTTGCACGAAGCGAGGCGTCTTTTGGCATCTACCGACGTGATGTATGGCTTATGAGCAGCCGCTCGACTGTGAAATTCAAGTTTTCTTACCTTCCGCCCAACTGTCAAAGTTCTTGCAGTGGATCCTGATGCAGTTTGGAATTCCTGTGTGATGGTCTGGATAGATGTCTGCCTACTACACATTACGACCCTCTTCGACTGTCGGCTGTGTCTTATCGGTCAACAGACGAGGTGGGGCTGCACGCTTTTGTGCTGTACATGTCCCTTCACGTTTCCACTTCACTATCACATTGGAAACAGTGGATCTAGGGATGTTTAGGACTATGGAAATCTCGCGTACAGACGTATGACGCAAGTGACACCCAATCACCTGACCACGTTCGATGTCTGTGAGTTCCGCGGAGCGCCACTTTCTACTCTTTCACGATGTCTAATGACTACTGAGGCCGCTGATATGGAGGGGTCAGTAGGTGGCAGCACAATGCGCCTAATATGAAAAACGTATATTTTTGGGGTGTCCAGATACTTTTGATCACATAGTGATATCACAATGTACAGTTGACTACAGTCTTTGATGGACAGTTCTGGCTTCTAATTAGAACGCACACCACCGGATCCGAAGTAAGGCGATGAGTGTTGATTAACAAGTGGTCCGAGCGGCTCTGCGCTCTGACGTGTGTGAGCCTCGAGCAGCGGTGGCGTATAGAAAGAACCTCCTGAGGGTACGTCTACGCCATCGACCCTCATTCGTTGCTGCGTTAGGCACCGACTGTCCTTACTTGTGGTTCCACCATGAGGTACTAACTTTGCCGTAGGACCTCGTTCTTTGGACGACACCGACCTTCAAAATCGCTTTCCTAGCGTCTGCCGCGCGGGATTAGCCGAGTGGTCTCAGGCGCTGCAGTCATGAACTGTGTGGCTGGTCCCGGCGGAGGTTCGAGTCCTCCATCGGGCATGTGTGTGTGTGTTTGTCCTTAGGATAATTTAGGTTAAGTAGTGTGTAAGCCTAGGGACTGATGACCTTAGCAGTTAAGTCCCATAAGGTTTCACACACATTTGAACGTCTTATGTTCTCGAAATATCCTTAATTTAGTACGTGGTTTGAAAGAAGCGTCGTTGGCCGTTAAACATCACACCAATGTAACCTTTTATGCACGAAACATCTAAGCCTTGGAGAGATGAACATTTTAACGCTTAATTTGCCGTCCTAGTGCCTCCTCTTCCCGAAATGCCCTACGTCTAGTAGTTGCATCGAATGAAGCCTTTTTACACAATTAAATATCACACCAACGCAACTTTTTGATGTGGAAAATGGCTATGGCTTGAAGAGGTGGAATTTTTGAAACTTCATTTCCGTAGGTTGCAGCAACTGTCTGTAAAATATTTCACTTTCCCTCAGATCAGTAAATAAGTTTTTCTTAAATAGCCTGACTTCTTTCAAACAGTTGAATCATTTTTTACAGGACTACACCTCACGCTGGTCACTGTCAGACACCATTTGTGCATTTCCCACTCTTCGTTTGTCCGCAGCTCGTGGTCGTGCGGTAGCGTTCTCGCTTCCCGCGCCCGGGTTCCCGGGTTCGATTCCCGGCGGGGTCAGGGATTTTTCTCTGCCTCATGATGACTGGGTGTTGTGTGATGTCCTTAGGTTAGTCAGGTTTAAGTAGTTCTAAGTTCTCGGGGACTGATGACCATAGATGTTAAGTCCCATAGTGCTCAGAGCCATTTGAACCACTCTTCGTTTGGCTATGAAATTTTAGTCAAGAATTTCCCTCAAATCGCTGTTTAATGGCTCAAATGGTTCAAATGGCTCTGAGCACTATGGAACTTAACATCTGTGGTCATCAGTCCCCTACAACTTAGAACTACTTAAACCTAACTAACCTAAGGACATCACACACATCCATGCCCGAGGCACGATTCGAACCTGCGACCGTAGCGGTCACGCGGTTCCAGACTGAAGCGACTAGAACCGCACAGCAAATCGCTGTTTAATTTTTTCTTAATTATCCTGTCTACTTTCATAGCATTTAAACCCTGTTTTTATAAAACTAGAACTCACGCTGGACGATTTGATGCCCCATTTGTCCTTTTCCCTCTGTCTGTTTGGCTATGAAGATTCGGACAAGGTTCCATGGTACAATTTTTCTTCAAGCTACTAATGAAGTTTTTTAATCATCGACATTACTTTAAATAAAATGAATCATTTCTGCAAAGCCAGACATCACTTTGCTCAATTTGATACCACGAGGGCGGTTCAGAAAGTAACCTCCGATTGGTCACAGTGCGGGTTGTGGGGGGAGTAGTGACGCCATCTGTGCGTTCACGCACTCAACAGGTCAGTCGGCATCAAGCCGTGGTCAAGTGAACGTCGTACCTGCGCTAGTTTAGTTTTTGTGGCAGTTTGAAATGTGTGCTGCAATAGAAAACCCCGCCAAATGTGAAGTGCGTGCTGTCATAAGGTTTTTTACAGCCAAAGGATATTCTGCAGCAGCTATTCATCGTGAACTTTGTGCCGTGTGCGGACCAAGAGTTATGAGTGAAGGAGTTGTCCGTGAATGGGTACGTTTATTTAAAAGTGGGCGAGAAAACGTTCATGATGAAGAGAGGAGTGGTAGACCATCATTGGTGACTGATGAACTCGTTCAGACAGTTGATGCAAAAGTTCGTGAAAATCGACGTTTCTCAATTTCGGAGTTGTCTACTGGTTTTCCACAGATTTCTAAGACTCTCTTGTACGAGATAGTGACGGTCACAGGCTGGCTCCAGGCACAAGCGGGTGATTTTTATGCAGAAGGAATTTCAAAGCTTGTGAAGAGATACGATAAGTGCCTCAATCGCTGTGGAGACTATGTAGAAAAATAGTGCAAAGATGTAGTTGTAAGATGTATATATTAAAATATTTTTATTTAACTTGGTGTATTTTTCTAAATCAACCGGAGGTTACTTTCTGAACGGCCCTCGTATATTTGTCCATTTACCACTCTTTGACTACGAAAATTCGGACAAATATCCATTGTGTAATTTACAGGGAGTAATGGTTTCGATACACTCAAGTTTTTTGCGAAGAAAGGATTTTCGAAGAACTGCGTAGTGTATGCTATTTCCTCAATCGTGAACAGGACAACGCCGCTCGTATAAACTGTTCACTTTGTCAACATACCACGAACGGGCATTTCAAGCTTACACAACGTGTGCATTGTCATTTTCTGGCGATAAGGTTCATCAGCACATGAAACTGCATTCCGAGTTTGTGCACACCACACCAAATCATTCGAACAGTCGAAAGATATCGCGAGAAACAAAGCAAACAAGAAATGGGTCGACGACAGTCGGCAACATCATCTCATGGACCGCTACGTTCAACTCGTAGCTACCCCAGGAGAGCTGCACGCCGTCTTTTTGGGAGTTCTGTGTCGACTCATATAGTATGTAGCCGGCTCCACACGATCAATTTGGCGTCTAATGACCATTACTAACAACAGTACGAACCTGAAGCACCACAGCGCACGAAGAAGATGGGTAATGGAACACACGGAATATATCCTGGATCAGTGGCATGGAGTTCCCTTTACAGGCAAATGTAGAATTTATCTGACGTCTGATGATCGTCATAGCAGATTGCAGAGGTGACCAGGTACCAATGTACATCTCAGACATGTAGTCCCCACGGGTCCAGCAGGGTGGTGGGTCAGTGATATTTTGGGCTAGCATCATCTACGAATGTCTGGTGTCTCTCACCAACTGTCGAGGTTAATTTGAAGGATGTGGAGTACTAGACCAAAATCATCTTATCTACTATTCAGCCCTACAGTAATCATTTCAGTGAAGCGTTCTTATTCCGAGACGGTAATGGACGCACGCAGAGCACCTGCTTTGTGAACACTTTTCTACAGGAGGCAGGAGCCAACTAAACACAGATCTGCTAACATGAAACCGATTAAGTCTGCTCGGGACGAGTCGAAGGGAACCTTCGTCACGCTAAATGATCTAGGAAAGCTGCCAAACATGTTTGAGTATCAACATTTCGCCCACTTCGTTGCCAGCATCTCATGAATGATACAAGTATGCTACAACAGACTTAAACAACGTGGTACTTAATGTTACCTAGTAGCAGATTTAGATTTCTTGGTTGTGGAAATATATGCAGTCCCAAAAAGACTGCCTTTGTTATAAGGCAGTCTGTGAGTATTTTGCCATATAATCAATAGTAGCTACTTTCATGCTTACTGGGATAGAGGATCAAGAATAAAGCATGGTTTGTTTAATGGCCAGAGTATTTTTCTTCTACTTTCTTTTTACGTTTGAGAGATTTGTCAGTGACAATTTCAAAAACTCGTCACTCATTAACGCTCGCTAGGAAATATAAGGAAAAAACGGCCAACAGTACCGTAGGTGTGAGTTTATAGAAAACGAAAACTGCCATTCTTAGTGGGACATCCACAACTGTTACTTGGATTGTTCAAGGTGAATACAGTTCACTGCAGTTGTAACTTCGAAGTTTCTTTATTTTGAAACGTCCCCTTAGAACAAATTTTACATAACTGTGCTTAAACAGACGCACAATATTTTTTAGCGCAACGCAATCTGACTTTCAACACACAATATTTTGTTAGCGCAACGCAATCTGACTTTCAACACACAATATTTTGTTAACGCAACGCAATCTGACTTTCAAAATTCCCTATAAAAGAATGGCCCTGACTAACATTAAACTATACGTCACACAAATCACTTACCTCACCAAAAATCTTCGCTGCTCAAGCTACTGCAATACAGCGAGCGCCACTACTGCCAGCTAAATAAAAGATTCAAACTATGGAAGGCACTAACTACTGATAGGGATAGTTAGCAAATGAAAGATATTAATAGAGAACAAACAATGTATTTACCTTGATATCATGACAAATTACAAAACTCCGACATCTCTCTCCCCACATCCACCACTGCTGGCGGCTCACCTCCAACTGCCCAGCGCTACGCGCTGTTCACAGCCAGCTGCCTAACACTACAATGGTTGAGTATTACAACAATGCAAAGCAGCCACAGACTGCACACGGCACAGCCGGTGATTTTCATACTGAGGTGGCGTTATCAATAAAAAAACCTAAACAGCCTACTTACATAGCCCCCATGCTCCCCACAAAAAATTTTACAAATTGGGTTGGGCAGTGCCCAATACAGATTTGAAAAAATTTTTTATAATTACAATAACTAAGAAATCAAATGCACACACTTATTGATACAATGTTGGTCAAAAGCTAAAATTTTCTCACAGTCCATAAAGACAGTCTTGATCATTCATCACATTGCAGTGTTTTTTTTTCAAAGTCTGAGCAGTAAAAGAAAATGCACACGGAAGTAGTGGATTTCCATGCAGTCTTGAAGAAGTATCGTTGTCCTTCCAACGGAAAGACAGTGCTGACTCTCGACATGCTGACAGGTAATGGGCCACAAGAGAGCAAACCCACAGCGGAGTCAGTCGAAGTTTTGAAGAGTATTGGTGGGTAGGTCATCACAGAGCAGACCCACTGTAGTCCTGGTAGAGATTACGGTATTGGTGGGCCACCAGAGGTGCAGACCCACTGCAGTCCTTGGAGAAATAATGGTACTGGTGAGTCAGCAAAGACGCAGACCCACTGTAGTCCTTGTAGAGATAGCCAGCAGCCATCTGTTGTGACTGTGCAGGTGCACAATCACCATTGAAGAGTCTTGCGGATAATATAGCAAGTCCATAACCACCACTTGTGCACTCACAAAGTTTTTTTCTAAATGTCCTTAGAACAAGCAATGCTGTTATCCAGTCCCTTGCTGAATTATTAACACACGTGCAAACACTAACAGTCCCTACTCCTCACATATTGTCCATATACTATGACCAACAGAAACGTGTGCAGTGAAATGTAACTTACAAGTTTATAATATGATGAACTGGTGTCAATTACAATTATAAATTTACAACATAAGAATACAATTACAAAGGTACAAAACACATTATTAAAGAACATAACAATACAGATAACATTTGTAGTAATAGGGGCTTTACAAAAGAATAGAAATATATACTTCAGTGTTACAGGAATTATGACATGAGTACATACATGAAAGATCAGAGTAACTTTCGAAACATCAACTTCACCCATGAGCATTAAAACAAAACAGATAAATCATGTCTAAGCATCTTTACAAAGTAAATAACATATTATCAATGCAAATTATATTTGAGGATAACAGTATTCCTCATCATAGTTCATGTAGCTGAGTATTAGAAGAGAAAAAAGTTCTATGAAACTACACAGAGACAGGAAGAAAACAAATACACAAGGGTACACAAACACATAGGGGGATAACACAATGGAAAGGACAGGGTTCGTTTTCAGTGTAACTTTTGGTACTGCAGTATTTTGCGAACAAAACCTTTTTTGTTCTTGGAGATCTCCCTTCGTTCATCATTATTCCCAAAAAGTCCTATCTATACCTGCTTTCTCTACTCTGTTCATATTTCTTTCGAAATAATTATTTCTTAGTGCACAATACTCATTTTTGCCAAATCTGTTTCTTATATAGTCTACCCCTCTTAAGCTAACTTAAATCTACTGAGCTCAGATGCTAAACTAATGGACGAGGCAATGCAGCATCACATAAAACAATTAATATAAACAGCAATAAAAAAACGCAGATTTGCGAAGCAAGCAGCATTAAGAAATTAGCAAAGCAATTGTAATACTACAACTAATCTAAGGCAATGTGCAGCAAACAATAAAAAGAAATCATTAGTAAAACTGGCTTAACAGAATAATACAAAGTCAAATTCAATAACACTATGCCTGGCAAACAGCAGAAGCAAAAGCAATAAATTATATCTAAACATGACAACGCTCAAGCAGAAAAAATATTACAGTAAGGACAACAATGCAGGTAAGGGAAATGTATATTCACATCTTAATGACTATGTAATTAAAGTGGTGCACCACAAAAACTAATTCTACAAAAGATTCCTAAGTACTAGAAAAGAAAATTATGTATGCAGTTCCTGTTATTAGTCCCTTCTTATTGTTCTTTCCATTCCAAGAGCTCCTATTTCGAAGAATGTGGGTCATAAAATAATTATTTAATAGATCTGCAGACAGAAAATATTTATATTAGTACATCTATAAGATTTTATTTTAACCAGTGCTGCAGTGCAGCTAGAAACTAGATATTAAACAAAATGGGCAAAGCAAGGCGTGAAACGTCATTCACTAGCCATATGGCATTTCTCTCAATTAGCACGACAATAGCCGTGAAATGTTTCTCATCGTTTTCAAGTTCGACCGTGTCGTTTTTGCGATGCTTTCTACAAAAGAATGTCAATAGCGATTATAATGGCTTCCCCTAATGGCTTTTTCTTCTACCTGTGCCGCTGGAAGGCTGATGGCTTTTTTTTTGTTCGGGCGGCTGTCGCCCAGGTGGGTGCCCGCGACGCATTACGTGCAGGTGGTCACTTAACTTTCGTACGGAAATATTTACGACAGCAGTTTGCGCTACAGTGGCAGTCTGATATAAAAATGTTTCACAGGTCAAGAATTAGTGTTGCAAATCTGTAGAAACAAAATCCTATAAATGTAAGTGTCCAAAAAAAATATTCGTCAGCATTGTGATACATTCACGCATTTACACACATTTCATAACTCTTAAAGTACGATTCTTGGTTTCCAACAACCTTTTCCACAAATCAGAGTGCCCTAATCACTATTCATTACTCCTTACCTTATTACACATATACAAATTCGTCGACGCTTCTTCAATATTTCCTGTTAATAAATACGTAGCATAATCAAATAACTCATATAGCATCAGCTCCTTGACCATAAACATACCTCAGCAGCATAATACACATCGTCGTCGTAAAAATATCATAACATCTCAGTCAAATCTCAAAATCATCGTAGCTTCCTCCAATAATTTCAAAACCTAAAAAAATTCTCTGCTCATTTCAATAGTGTCATCTACCTCAAACGTACTTTAAAATCATGCTCCCTTACCAAATAGATCATTCAAAGCTCTCATAGTATCACAATGGTTCTGAAAAAAATATGAACAGTTCACAAAGTACAGACAAAATACAATTTCATAAGTGTGAAGTTACCCAACTGTGTAATTGCGTAAATATGTGTAAGTGATGTAGTAAAAAAAGTTTATCTCTCAGTTAAATGATCAGATAGCTGTGTAATTTGTGTGTTAGAGAAATATGGTACCGATGTGTAAAGTTGTATAAGCAAATACCATATTAGCTAGGGACCCTTGTGCTTGCCAAACACATGGTACACAAAGTGAGCATGTACCCCCCTGAGGATAAATGTAATTATACCCTCAGGTGTTACAAATTACAGCAATGGAATGAAATGTATCTCGGAAAACTTTCTTTGTAATTCAAAAATCTTTAAAAATAAATGTTTTAAGTACAAAATTAATCACTGAAATACGTGTCCTGTAGCGCTAAACTGTGCGTCATGTTGTAAGATAATCTCTGTGGAAGTCTTGTAGTTATCGTCCTCCGAAAGCTAAGTTCTGCAGAAGTCAATGTACCTGATGATACACAAAAGTGAAATGCTTTGCGTATAGATATCTTAGTTATTACGCTTATTGTTGTGATGAAGAAAGTACTGTGCTGTAACGTATTGTTGTGCTACGGAAAAGGCTGTCTCATTGTTGCTATACCACAAAAGTTACTGCTAAAACATGTTTTAATTTCTTGAATAATGCAGAAAAACTGTGCAGAAATAAAACAGAAACACTGCAAAAGCAACATTGTAAATTGTCACTCATTAGTAGCGTCGTGATAAAATCGTGTAGCTGTCACATAAACTAACCTCTGTGTCATCTGGTATCTCTCAGAAAGCACTTTAATTTCAGAATGTATTTTCAAATAAACCAAAATGTTGCATTAAAATCTCAAGTTAAAAAAGCACATTATCTCTCAATAAACGGTTTTGCGTGTGAAATGTGGTGTAGAATGCGGTATAAGTCGGTAAAGAATACTGGAATTTTTTTTTCAAGGTTAGCGCTATGTTATTTTTCCCTGAGCCAGCTGGCGCACGCGGCTGCCTGCTGTGCGGGTCAGTGCCTGCCTCTTTGTTGGCGCGCGTCGTTAATGGGATTCGGAGACCGAACTTCTACAAATTCGCCTTGCCGAGAGGGCCCTGCCGTGTTTAAATCCCGCCAGTTCTGATGCAATTCAGGTCTGTCGTTACGAATATATCGTCTGTCGTCATGTCGGTAGGTTCCGTAGTTTCTTCCTTGTCCGTCACGTGGTGGAGAATTTCTCCCTGAATCGTAACTGTGCGCCGAACTGTTGCGTCTGAAGTTATTCTGCCTCCCTTGATAATAATTGTTTTGGTTCCCATATTGTCTGTTTCTCTGATTGTCTCTGTGATAGTCATTACTTCGGAAATGCGATCTTTCTCTGTAACTATTACTACTCTTCCAACGGTTGTCATACGGGTGGTGTCTGTTTTGGTCACGATTTGTGTTGTGAGAATAGCCTTGTCGTGTCCAGTTCTTGTTTCTGTCGTCACGGAATTGTGACGTATGTGACCTGTAGTGATTGTTTTCCTGTTTTCGCATCCGGCGACTGTCAGTGTCAATTTCTAATTCTTGTAAGAGTCCCTGAAATGCTTCAATGTCGTCTTTGCAACGTCCTGCCAAAATAATATGTCGCAAATGTTCAGGCAGTTTGATTAAGCAAATTCGGATGAGTTCTGAGGGGCTGTATGGGTTTGACAGGTACTGATTCTTGTGCAACATGTCTTCAAAATATTTCACAAGACTGGAGAATTCAGATTGTTCGAAATGTTTCATCATTATGATGCCATGTTTTACTCGGTCTTGTGTGGCTTGAGACCAATATGCTGAGAGGAAGGCATGGTAAAATTCTCCTTCACTATGACAATCGTGAATGACCGAACGCATTCTTACAGCTGGTTCATTCTCTAAATAGCCACACATAAATTCTAATCTGTGTTCTAATGACCAGTTGGGAGGAAAACAATGAGAGAATTGATGGAGCCATGCTTGTGGATGAATGTCGTTGGCAGAATTTTTAAACGTTTTGAATTTACGTGTAGTAATGAACAGCTTATAGTCAAAGTCATCATGTCGGCGAGTAGCATATCGGTCATTGTTACGTCGTGTCGGCGGTTCCATCTCAAAATTCGGTGTGCCTTGCCAATTTCTTTCATAATTTCCGAATCGTCCTGTGTTATTATTTTGTGGTTGTTCCGTATTTCTATGTCCCTCTTCCCGTACTGGAGCGCGAGTGTCCTCTGAAATACGTAATTCTTGTATTACCTGTGTCAGCTGATCTTGTACTTCGCGGATTTCTCTTTTGTGTTGCGTATTAATTTGATTTTGATTTTGTTGGAATTTTCTAATTTGTTCATACTCTTCTGTGTCAGTGAAGGCTACAGGTCTTGTGTCATTCAGATCATCATCTACCTTTGTAGATAAGTTAGTGACCTGATCCGAAAGTTCGCCTACTTTCTCCGATAGTGAACACATTTCCTCCGTGTGTTTTTCTGAACCAAGTTTCAGAGTGTCCATTTGTGTTGAAATCAAATCTACTGTGTCCTTCAAGTTTTCCTGAGTTTTTGCAAGTTGCATAACCGAATCGGTAGATGCAACTGAGTCAAATTTAGCTTGCAAGGTCTCATGATTTTCATGAACAGTAGTTTGCAGTTCTTTTATGGCTGCTTCGTGATTCTGTAGTGCATTTTCATGACGCGAAAAAATAGGTTGGAAATGCTCACAAATTTGTGTTTTTACGTCATTACAGACTTTTTGACATTTCGATTCAATGTGATGTAACTCAGTAGTTAAATCCTCACGTGTTTGTTCAAGAGTTTGCTCCAATGAGTCTAACTTTTGAAGATTTTGTTCCATTTGTTTCTGATTTTGTTCAATTGTGTCTAACTTTTGAAGATTTTGTTCCATTGTGTCTAATTTTTGAAGCTTTTGCTGTGTTTGTCTCTGGTGTTGTTCCATTTGTTGCATTAGCTGTAATAACAATGCATTAGTGTCTGGAATCTGTTCCTCTACGCTTTTCGGCAGTGCATTTGCACCGGCAACATTCACATTTTGACAAGCAGAAAATGTGTCTTGACTTATTTGAGAAAACGGTGAGGATCCAAAACCTGAATCTACAGTATTTGTGAGATCGTCTCGTGTCATTTCGGATTCCTGAGCCGAGCTATTGCCGACCGATCGATCGATAATGCTTCCCTGTTCTCTAATTGTTTCGCTGTCTACACCATTGTTTGCCGCCCGCTCCATTTCCGTATGCACAATTACCAAATTATTACTTTGAACATCAGTTAATTCATTACTCGGTGGCGCTAACACACTGCTTTCGTCTTCGCTGTCATTTCTCAATTTACTTTGGAGCCTAGTATTACGTTTTTCACACGCCATTATTGTCACAGTATTTCACACGACAACACAGAAAAACACAATTTGAAGAGCAAAAATAAGAGAACGCATTAACATAACACTGAAAATAATATCTAGTTAATTGCAGCTGCGAAATACTTGGTGCAAATCTACATGCATGCCACAACTATTTTACTATACAACAATGAAAAACTACAACTACAAAGGAAATTCTCTCTATAATTACGCGCTAGCAATAAACAAAATCTACACTAATTACACAAACTACAAGGAAAAAATCAGAAGATTCCAGTGAGGTATCCTCGGCTAAGGGTCGACATATGAAACGTCCCCTTAGAACAAATTTTACATAACTGTGCTTAAACAGACGCACAATATTTTTTAGCGCAACGCAATCTGACTTTCAACACACAATATTTTGTTAGCGCAACGCAATCTGACTTTCAACACACAATATTTTGTTAACGCAACGCAATCTGACTTTCAAAATTCCCTATAAAAGAATGGCCCTGACTAACATTAAACTATACGTCACACAAATCACTTACCTCACCAAAAATCTTCGCTGCTCAAGCTACTGCAATATAGCGAGCGCCACTACTGCCAGCTAAATAAAAGATTCAAACTATGGAAGGCACTAACTACTGATAGGGATAGTTAGCAAATGAAAGATATTAATAGAGAACAAACAATGTATTTACCTTGATATCATGACAAATTACAAAACTCCGACATCTCTCTCCCCACATCCACCACTGCTGGCGGCTCACCTCCAACTGCCCAGCGCTACGCGCTGTTCACAGCCAGCTGCCTAACACTACAATGGTTGAGTATTACAACAATGCAAAGCAGCCACAGACTGCACACGGCACAGCCGGTGATTTTCATACTGAGGTGGCGTTATCAATAAAAAAACCTAAACAGCCTACTTACAATTTGAATAAATGCATGCACACGACCTGTATTTGGGGACACTAATCCCATCTTCAGGTGCTACTGTGAAAAATTAATGGAGACTAAGTGGGACACTAAACAATAATTAATAATAATGGTCAGGCGGTGATGGTGGCAGTGTGAGGGTGAGGTTCTCAGAGCGAGCAGGTGATCAGCATTACATCTTCTCTGGTCGTCAGCATACCTGCAGCGAACATCTATATCTTTCCGTGCGAGCTCCTATTCCTCTTAGTTTATTATGATCATTGTTTCTCGCCATGTAGGTCGGTGTCAACAAAATATCTTCGCATTCGGAGGAGAAAGCTGTCGATTGAAATTTCGTGAGAAGGTTCCGCCGCAAGAAGAACGCCTTTCTTTTAATGATGTACATCCTAAATTCTGTACAATGTCCGTGACACTCTCTCCCCTATTTCGAGATAATACAGAACGTGCTGCTCTTCAGCGAACTTTTTCGATGTACTCCGTTAATACTATCTGGTAAGGACCCAGACCGCGCAGCAGTACTCCACAAGAGGATGGACAAGCCTAGTGCAGGCAGTCTCTTTAGTAGATCTGTTACATTTTCTAAGTGTCCTGCCAATAAAACGCAGTCCTTGGTTTACCCTCCTCACAACATTTCTATGCGTTCCTTCCAATTTAAATTTCTCGTAATTGTAATTCCTAGGTATTTAGTTGAATGTACGGCCTTAGGATTTGACTGATTTATCGTGTAACCGAAGTTTAACAGATTCCTTTTAGGACTCGTGTGGATGACCACACACTTTTAATTATTTAGAGTGAATTGCCATTTTCGCACCTTGCAGATATCTTTTCTAAATCGTTTTGCAGTTTGTTTTGATCTTCTGATGCGTTTACTAGACGATAAACGACAGTATCATCTGCAAACAACCTAAGACGGCTGCTCAGATTGTCTCCTATATCATTTATATTGATAAGGAACGGCAGAGGGCCTATAACATTAACCCCCAGAACGCTAGAATTCACTTTTAGTTTGCTCGATGACTTTCCGTCAATTACTGTGAACTGTGACCTCTCTGACAGAAAGTCACGAAACCAGTCACATAACGAGACGATATTCCATAAGCACGCAATTTTACCACAAGCCGTTTGTGTGGTACGGTATCAGAAGCCTTTTGAAAATCTAGAAATACGTAATCAATTTGAAATCCCTTGTCAACAGCGTTAACACTTCGTGTGTGTAAAGAGCCAGTTGTGTTTCACAAGAATGACGTTTTCTAAATCTGTGTTAATTGTATGTCAATAAACAGTTCTCTTCGAGGTAATTCATAACTTTCGAACACAATATATGTTCCAAAGTCCAGCTGCATTGCGACGTTAATGATATGGTCCTATAATTCAGTGAATTCATCGTACTGCCTTTCTTGAGTATTGGTGCGACCTGTGCAACTTTCCAGTCTTTGGGTACGGATCTTCCGATGAGCGAGCGGTTGTTTATCATTGTTAAGTATGTAGCTATTGCATTACCATACTCTAACAGGAACCTAATTGGTACACAGTATGGACCGGAAGACTTGCTTTTATCAAGTGATTTAAGTTTCTTCACTACTCTGAGGATATCTACATTTCAGTTACTGATGTCGACAGCTGTTCTTGATTGGGATTCTGGAATATTTACTTCGGAAGACTGTGTTTAGTAACTCTGCTTTCGCAGCACTGTTGTCGATAGTATTTGATTGCTATCGCACAGAGAAGGCATTGACGGTGTCTTGCCGCTAGCGTACTTTACTTACGACCAGAATCTCTTTGGATTTTCTGCCAGGTTTCGAGATAAAGTTTCGTCGCGGAAACTATTGTAATCAACTCGCATTCATGTACGCGTTAAATTACGAGCTTCTGTAAAAGATCATCAATCTTGGAGATTTTGCGTTCGTTTAAATTTGGCTTGCTTTTTCCGTTGTTTCTACAACAGTGAAGCCGCCCGGTGTGGCCGAGCGGTTCTAGGCGCTTCAGTCTGGAACCGAGTGACCGCTACAGTCGCAGGTTCGAATCCTGCCTCGGGTATGGATGTGTGTGATGTCCTTAGGTTAGTTAGGTTTAAGTAGTTCTAAGTTCTAGGGGACTGATGACCTCAGATGTTAAGTCCCATAGTGCCCAGAGCCATTTGAACCTCAGATGTTAAGTCCCATAGTGCTCAGAGCCATTTGAACCATTTTTTGAACAACAGTGTTCTCGCCCGTTTTGTGTATCAAGGGGGATCAGCTCCGTCGTTGTTAATCTATTTGGTATAAATCTCTCAATTGCTGTCGATACTATGTCTCTGAATTCAAGCCATATCTGGTCTACACTTACATTGTTAAGTTGGAAGGAGAAGCTATCGTCTCTCAGGCAACCGTCAAGTGAATTTTTACCTGCTTTTTTGACTAGTATATTTTTGATGTATTTTTGGAGGATTTGAGGGTTACAGAATTCAGTCTCGCTACAACAACCCTGTGTTCACTAATCCCTGTATCCGTTTTGATGCTCGTTATTAGCGCAGGATTATTTGTTGCTAAGATGTCAAGTGTGTTTTAACAACCGTTTACTATTCCCTTGCTCTCATGAACTAACTGCTCGAAACAATTTGTAGAGAATGCGTTTAGTACAATTTCGGATGATGTTTTATGCGTACGTCCGGATTGAAACATGTATTTTCGCCAATGTATCAAGGGTAAATTAAAGTCACTACCAGCTATTATTGTGTGAAACTTCCTGGCAGATTAAAACTATGTGCCCGACCGAGACTCGAACTCGGGACCTTTGCCTTTCGCGGGCAAGTGCTCTACCAACTGAGCTACCGAAGCACGACTCTGGCCCGGTACTCACAGCTTTACTTCTGCCAGTACCTCGTCTCCTACCTTCCAAACTTTACAGAAGCTCTCCTGGAAATATTATTGTGTGAGTCGGGTACATGTATGAAATTAAACTCAAGTTTTCTTCGATCCTTTCAGCACTTGTATCATCTGAGCTGGGAGGTCGGTAAAAGGATCCAATTATTATTTTATTCCGGTTGCCAAGAATCACCTCCGCCTTTACTGACTCACAGGAAGTATCTGCTTCAATTTCGCGACATGATAAACTACTCCTAACAGCAACAAGCACGTCACCGCCAACTGTGTTTAGCCTACCCTTTCGGAACACCGTTAGGTTCTTCGCAAAAATTCCGGCTGTACTTAGCTCTACCTTTAGCCAGCTTTCAGTGCCTGTAAAGATTTGAGCATCAGTGCTTTCTATTAGCACTTGGAGGTCTGGTACTTTCCCAACACAGCTACGACAGTTTACATCTGTTATACCGATGGTTCCTGTATCATCTACATTCTTCCTGTGTTTGGCCTGCACCATTTGAGACTGAAGCCCTTTGTGTATTTCCCCAAGACCCTCTAACCTAACAAACCGCCCAGTCCAGCCACACAACACCAGCTACCCATGTAGCCGCCTCCTGCGTGTAATGGACTCCTGACCTATTCAGTGGAATCCGAAACCCCACCACTCTATTGCGCAAGTCCAGGAATTTTCAGCCTACACGGTCGCAGAACCGTTTGAGCCTCAGATACAGGCTCTCCACCGTGCTCTGTACCAATCAGTCTTGTCAACTATGCTACAATTGGTGAGCTCGACTTTCATCTCAAAAGCAAAACTGGCAGCCTTCACCACTTCTGTTAGCTGCTAAAAATTAGAGAGAATCTCTTAAGATCCAAAGCTACACACGTCATGGTACCGAATTGAGCCACCACCTGCAGTTGGCTGCACCCTGTGCTGTTCATGGCATCCGGAAGGACACTATCCACGTCTGGAAAGACTTTACCCTGTATGCACACAGGGTGCACATTGGCTCTATCCCCCTCCTTGGCAGCCCTGTATCTAAGGGGCCGAGCCTAACATTGGAGCTTCCACCTACCAATAATCCCACCCACTGTTATTGCCCGGATCTTGCAAGCTGAGAGGTTCCCTCTGAAACAGGACATCCATTTGCATCTGGCTGAGGGACAGTGTCAGCCACAAACAGCACCTGGAGCCTGTTTGCCAGACCAACCAGAGATACCTTATGTGCAGCCCCCTGGGAAGTCTTTCGCCATCTGCCACGCCCTGAGGCGACCTCCCATTCGGCCACGGGTGAGTGGTCAACCTCAGTGCGAGCAGTAACTAGGCTGGTCACTGGTGCGGGCCGATTGGTGGACTCAGACGTGCTGGATGTCTTTTGGTTCCACACGGGTGGCCAACAACAGTGATACCCATTCACTGCAGCTTCAAGCTATGTAACTAAAGCCATCACTGCCTGGAACTGGGAGCGAAGTGTCACCAACTTCGCTTGCATCTCCACACAGCCATCACAGTCCCTATCCATAATAAAGACCGTGGTACACTACGCTACACAGACAAAGACAATCGACACGCGGAACTGACCGCTACTGAAAAGATGAATGGAAACGTAAGAACTGTGTCTAATAAATTAGATTAACACGTGGAGATTCACAATCTGGACTACCAAAGCACACAGGTGAGGCTAAATAATTCGCTAATTAAGAACTTGTAATGTCACAGTATCGGTTTACTTTCCGACACAAACTAGAGCGGTACCCAATAGAAATGAGCTGCTAGGTGGCTCATCAAAACAATTCTCTACCGAATGACTCCTAATACTGTTACACTTCATTCGCAGTTGGTGCTAAGTCAACTGCAATGTCACCAGAGGTAACGCGTTTAAGCCCGGGAGGTGCAGAGGGCATAGGTTGCTTTAGTATAAAGAAACCAAAGGTGATTTAGTATAAAAAATGAGAGTCAAAGTTCTAGTCAGGCAAAATGAAAGTTTTAAAGTAATAGTAGTCTGATTAGCTTGTTGACGCTGGTCAGTACTACTGCAAGCATGCATTAAATTAAAATTGTTACCACCAGTACTTATAACTTCAGCTATATGGTTATATGCAGTTCGTCAGTTCAACTTAAACTAAAGTTGAATCTATTCTGTTACAATAGGTTATCCGTTTTGAACTGACTGCAATTTAATTAAATGGAATTACACCAGAGGCGTTTCGGTTTTACTTATAAAGCATCATCCGTGGTTATTCTGCAAACTGGGTACATACGTTTGTACATTTTCATTGTTTTAGGTTAAAGACAGCGTTTTGTTTATAAGAGTTGGTGTGTAAGTTACTTATAATGTTTCTTTACATATTCAGTTCCTTCCCTCCTTATTAGCAACGCTTGGCGTTGAAAGACTTTATTTCACGTTTACATTTGGCAGTTGTTGCCATTCTGCAGTATTTCTTGTACTGCATTATTTACACTTCATTTTCTTAAACTGTTTCTCATTCCACACTGCAACAGTGTTTATATCTGTTTATTCGTTTTTGTCCACATTGGGAGCGTTGCCAACCTGTGAAACTACTTTTTTACTTTTTATTTTATTTGTGTGTGTGTGTGTGTGTGTGTGTGTGTGTGTGTGTGTGTGTGTGTGTGTGTGTCTATGTGTGTGTGTGTGTCTGTGTGTGTGTGCGCGCGCGCTTTAGTGAAATTGTCTTGTGTGTACGTAGAGGCGTGAGACAAGTGGGGATGGGTTGACAATTTTTTTTTTGAGGGGGGCATGGGTGTTCTGCAAAAGTTGAATGACTTGTCCTATATTTCCATGCTCTTACATGTTCTTTGTGTCTGGTGTCAAATGTCCTCCTGGTTTTACCTATGTATCTTTCATTGCATGTATTGCAGTTCAGTTGGTGTACTCCTGATTTCTCATATAGGTCAGTTTTTCCTATCGTTTTTGGGAAGTATTTCTGAATTGAGTTGTTGGTTTTGTGGGGTATTTTTATGCCTTGCTTTTTGGAAATATTAGATATTCTATGTTTGTATTTGTGGTTGTATGTCATTGTGGACCATCTTTTACTTTCTGTTTCTTTCACACTTTGTCTTGTTTCTGTTCTTGTATTTTGTGTATTTCTTTGTGTATGATTTTGTTCTTGTGTTGGTGGCAGCTGGGTGTTTGTTTTGTTCTGTTTCTTGATTTTCTTGTTCAGCTTTGTTACTAAGTTCTCTTTGTATCCATTTTTTGTGGCTGTTTGTATTCTGGTTTCATTTCTTTTTTGTAATTGTCTGTATCTGATAGTACTGTGTTTAGTTTGTGGACCATGTATCTAAGTGCTGCCTGGTTTTGAGAAGTGCTGGTGTTGTGATGTCTCATGTATAATGTGTCTGTTGTTATCAGTTTCTGGTATATGTCAAATGTCTGTTGGTTGTTTTTAATCTTTATAGTAATGTCCTAGAAATTTAACTGTCTATATTGCAGTTTCTCTATGGTAAAATGTATTTTATGACGAACAGAATTTATGACTGCGTGTAACTGGTCAATTTAATTGTTTGGTTATCTATCAGGCATAAGACATCGTCGATATATCTAATCCAGTATAGGATGTTGTACTTATTAGTCACTATTTTGTTAAATATAATCTGTTCTACATGGTCCATAAGTATGTTCGACTGTGAGATGACGGTGTTGTGTTCCTGTAGTTTCTAAGATTTGCCAGTGTTATGGAATCTGTATTGTTTTTATTTCCTCTGTTTTCTTTCATCTGTGTTATTATGTTGAAAATACATGTTGAAAATATTATCAGAAAAATACAAATTACAGGATGACATAACTACAGGAAACACCACACAATTGATTCAGTACATAAAAGACATACAAGTTCCAGAAATGGCTACCCTCCTTTCATTTGATGTAGAGAATATGTATTCCAATATAGCAATAACTGAAACAATAAACATTGTAGAACAATATCTTAAAACACTTCCACGTGAATACATTGGAGAACCACTCAGGCTCCTAGAGCTAATAACAGAACAGAACTATTTTAAGTTCAATAATGAATTCTGTCTACAAAGTGAAAGATTACAAATGCGATAACCAGTATCTGAAACAATAGCAAACATATTTATGACCACGTAGAACAGATTATATTTAACAAAATAGTGCCAAATAGGTACAACATCTTATTCTGGATTAGATATATGGATGATGTCTTGTGCTTGATAGATGACCAAACAATTAAATTGACCAGTTTCGCATAGACATAAATTCTGTTCATCATAAGAACAATGCTAATGAACAAAATGGTTTTAAAAAATAGATCAACCGAAACTGCTGTATGTAATTTCCTAAAACTTGTTCTAAATTCCATTGATCTTAATGAAATAAACTGTGGAATGTTTTATCAAAGGCATTTGATGTTACTGATCATAAAACTTCGCTTGATAAACTATACTGCAATGGAGTCCATGCTACTGCTCATATGTGGTTTTAATCGTACTTATGCGACAGATGCCAGAAAGTGGAAATAGTCCATGATGGTAAATCCTCCTTTTCTGGATATGAGAAAATTACTCATGGAGTACCCCAAGTTTTGGTGTTTGGACCCCTGTTGTTCTTGGTATTCATAAATGACTTACCAAGTTATTTAACACAAACTAATGCTGTACTGTTTGCTCATGGTACTTTGTTAAAGCTTGGAATGTGACTGATTAACACAAAAAATAGAGATAACAAGTGAAGAGGTAGTTAATGGTTTAGAGAAAACAGTCTATTTGTTAATGAGGAGAAAACGTTATGGATGAATTACAGGCATACTCCAAATAAAGTAATTCGTAACATAATAGTGAAGTAAGGCAAGCAGGAAGCACTACAGGCTTCAAATACTAAATTTTTAGATAAAAAACTAAGCAAATGCTGTTACATATTAAGAATGCACAAAAATCCCTGCAGTGAAGAAACAGTGATGAGTGTCTATTACGCATTCATGCGTAGTATACAGCGATATGATGTCATACTTTGGGGTTTTTCAAGTCTAGCAAAACACTCCTTTACTATTCAGAAGCGAGCAATAAGAAATATAAAAGGGATTGCACCTAGGTAGCCCTGTAGGGAAATACTCAAATAACAGAGAGTTATGACTTTCCCGTATATTTATATGCTTTTTTAAATCCCATTCCAACCTCTTTTCACTGAACAGTGATTACCACGACTATGAAACTAGACACAGAAGTGACCTCCGTAGAGAAGTACATTAGAAAGCCCTGTATCAAAAAATTACTCCGTCTTCAGGCCACGAGTGGCCTACCGGGACCATCCGACCGCCGTGTCATCCTCAGGGGAGGATGTGGATAGGAGGGGTGTGGGGTCAGCACACCGCTCTCCCACTCGTTATGATGATATTCTTGACCGAAGCCGCTACTATTCAGTCGAGTAGCTCCTCAATTGGTATCACGAGGCTGAGTGCACCCCGAAAAATGGCAACAGCGCAGGGCGGCTGGATGGTCACCCATCCAAGTGCTGGCCACGCCCAACAGCGCTTAACTTCGGTGATCTCACGGGAACCGGTGTATCCACTGCGGCCAGTGTAATATATAAACCCGAAATTCCTTTTAGTACCTTTCCCTTAAGAGTTAAAATGATACCAAAGGTGCACATTTTAAGAAATAAGCTTAAGAAAATACTTATAAGTGAAGGCTTTTAAGGTATCGATGAGTACATAAATTTTATGAATTTGAGGACATCCATAACATAAGTTAAACATAGTCATGTGTCACTGGATGTAATGCTAACTTAGAATTTGTTTGGTTTATGCATAAGGTTACCTGTATGATTTTATATGTATCTGTATGATTTGCTTTTGTTTATGTACTTAATTACCTGCATGAGTTGTATACAGACGCTATTATTAAAGTATATTTTTGTGTTAAGATATGACAAGTGCTATATCATTGTACATGATAAAATGGGTGATCAATGAAATAAAAAATAAATAAACCTATACTGACAGATTTTAACAGTTGCTGCAGAAGAACCATATAGTTGAATCAGAACCATATAGTTGAATCAGAAAGCATTCTCAATTCACACACAGGAAAACAGAAACCATACAAGTAAGGTAAACGTTGGTGTGTCGAGAGAGCTAGTCAATAACGACACAAACAAACATGTTATGGACGGAGTGTCAGGCATTTCCAACTGGACTCTACATGAAGTTTAGAAGGATACATCTCAAGCTGCATAAAACTGTCCAACATATAAAGTTTAACAACACTTGCAGATCAAATAGGATTATATATAAATATATTAGCGTACAGGTTAAAAACAGGTCTGCTAGTGCACAGAAAACGAAACAAATAGCTTAAAAAATTTGGGTAATCAACGAAACCAAGTCTCTTTTTGCCAAAAAGCAAACCATAAATTGGAAACTGTATAAAGCACATTTTAATTTTATGAGACTTCTGAATAACACCGTTGTTTTCTCCCATCTTGTTAGTAAGGTTGAAAATCGTACATACACAGTGATAAAAAAATGAAAAAAAACACACGAAAGAAAGATTGCAAATTTAAAAGCTAAACAAACACCCAACACAGCCGCAAATTAAACCCTGTCTAAAGAGAAACATCAATTCCATCCAAGACCGGTCGACCTCACTGACACTGTTCTGCATACAGAAGAAAATAAACTGCTCAAAAACGGTCTGGAAACACATCACCACACAAATAGACGAAAAATACATAGAAAACCATATAGTTGAATCAGAAAGCATTCTCAATTCACACACAGGAAAACAGAAACCATACAAGTAAGGTAAACGTTGGTGTGTCGAGAGAGCTAGTCAATAACGACATCAAAACCATAATAACACAGATAAACACAGAAACCAAAACAATACAGATTCCATAACACTAACATAACTACAGTAACACAGCACTATCATCACCAGGGCAGATAAAGAAAACACAGAGATGATGAGCATTACATCAGTAAGACACAAGAGTTCATCCCAAAAACAAAATTAAAAAAATAAAGCATCGAGTGAGCACTATTTACATGATGGGTTTACGTTAACATACATTATTGTTCGTTGTACAAATTCATGATCAATTTTGTGTTTCATTTAAGGAAAATAAATGTAATTGTAAATTTTTAGGACGGCATTTATGTGTTAAACAGTCACACTCGCCAGAATCCTTTTCCAACATTGGAGGGGAACTTCGATCAATTAATTTAATGAATAAACTATATGAGTGGCTAGCCAGCCTACATAGGATTTATATCAGGGCGATTATAAGGTTGCGTTACACTCCTTGTGCAGATTCGATATAAACCCACATAGCTGGTATTTGCATAACGGTAAAATCGTGGTTCTGCCCCCAAACTCACTTAGGCCTATTATTTAAGGGTCCCACTGTAGGGAAGCAGCCTACTCACGCCGTAGTAAATTCACATCAGTCTTTCCATTGTGTGTCAGCCAGTCCGTTGTAACTAGCTCTGACGTCATAAATGTTGCGCAATACTTTAAAAATCGAGCAAATAACCTAAAATGTTTCTAGCATGTCACGAGTAATACTAAATAAATATGTGTTGAATATCATTTCCATAACTTTAACCATTTTCGAAATTTGGACGTTTTTCTGTAAAAAAAATTGGCGCAACAGAAAAGAGCTAGAGAGTTAAAAATTTATAATTAGATTCATTTTTCATAATTATTTAATAAAAACAGTACTTTGGATTTCACAAATTAAAATTTTAGTGGAAATTCATGATTTTCTGGTTTTCGTCTTAAAACTTAAGGAAGCAAGATAGATTAAGTAGGCTAATAAATAAGGCTAGGATGTTTATATTTAAGTAGAATGGAGATCCGCTATCACCATAAGGATGTGAGAAGTTTCATTTGAATATCTATAAAACTATAGCGATAGCGTATCTCCAAAGGGCCAGTTCAGATCTCGTCTACTGCGTGCAGTGTAATTAAATTAATTCTCTCGCGCAAAATATTTAACTTAGCCACGTCAAAATTTTATTATGATTACTTACCTGTGTGTTGAATGCACATTTAAATTGAGAGCTTCATCGGCCATCAGCAAAAGAAGCTATGATTTATTCAATAACTTAATGTGGTGCATCACTAGCCCAGCGGCTAGTCGGGAGAGCGGATTTGATCAGGCGTTCCCTTAGCCGTCTGCACCGCGGCTTTATATATAAGAACGCTGCGCGAGGATGAAGGGCCCCAGTTCTCTCCAGACGCTGAATAGCACGCCATCTGTGTCGGGAGTCGCGTCGCGTCGGTATCATTGCTACAAACAGCCTCGGATGCCGTATTAAGTTACTCGGGATACGCGTAACCATGAAATTATTTTCGAGTGAAGTGTTAATTCTGGGTTGACTTTAATTATCGATCTTCAGTTTGCGTATTGTCGTATTTTCACGTGCCGCCACGGGACAAACATTCTACCACTATTTAGCGTGGCGTTTGATGAACCTAATCATCAAATTATGGCGAGCATTCATTTAAATATTTAATTTGGACAGTTATAGTGGCATCAGCGCATTACACTCTGAACTGCTCTGTTAGTTAGATTGTGTGGATTCTTTTGTTTTCATCTGTGACTTTTAGAATACAGAACGTTTTTTCACGACCGTTTTTGATTATAAATCCCAGACAATCTCCTAATTCCTCAGAGCTATAAGCTGTAGCTATAAGTGTATTCTCAGATGAAGTGGGCACTAGGAATTCTAATTACAGGCTTCACGTTTTGCTAATCACTTTTTGGTTGCGAATATTGTAGTTAGAGAGCCAGTGTTGAGAACGGCAAAAGACAGCATAAATAATAGGAACATTTTTAACAACAATAATTCCACCCGCCGCCGCACATATGGTTAATCGGCCGGGAAATGCAGTGATTCTACATTCGAACATTTATACAACAGTAAATTTCCTCACCTGCCGCCCCACAAATGGTGCATCGGCCGGGAAATAAACTGAGTAAAAGTGAAAGTGATTTTTAACTATTCAGATTCACGAGTGAAATGCGACACGCAACTGAGTAATAGAACAGTGAAAGTGTTACGTGTGTATGTGGACGACGCAATTGGATTAACGACGCATCTGAATTGACGGAGTTGGCACTGAGTCTAGCGGCGCTGCCGGCATCGCGAGAAGCCAGTTTCGCCTCACCGCAGTCGTCCGCCGGAGCAACCGGAGCCGCGCCTGTAGTTGCGGGCCACGCAAACACACAGCAGCCGTCGAAGTGCCGTCTGCAGTTCAACGCGCCGTGTTGCATCAGTAATCCTGGTGCTCCGCGCCGTCAACGCCATACGTCGTGCAGAAGGAACTAAGTTAAGGGAAAAGCTGTTAAAAATTTTACTAACCTGCACTAAAAGACTGTCGGCGATGGAACCGCCAGAAGAAACTGAGGTTAAACTTAAATCAGAAACTATGTCTGTTGAGGGAACTGTAAATCCAGACAACGGTTCAAGTGTAAATATGCATGAAAATAGTAATGTTAAAGTGAAATATGAAGTATTGTCTTCTGGCGGTAGTGTGAAAAGGGGCAATGATTCAATAATAGAGACCCCTGTAGTAAAGCAGAAATCAGAAATTGTTAATTCATTGGATGATAGTTTATCTGATGAGTTAAAAACGAAACAGTCATCAGAGGTGGTAGAGTTTAAACAGGAGAAGTTAGATATGACTGATCAATCAGAAGTTTCATTTAGTTATGATGATTCTGGTGTTGGAGCTAGTTTTTCGTCACCTGAGTGTGATAAAAAGCCAGCTAGTGAGCAACCCAAAGATACTGGGGCTATTGATTTAAATGTTATATTACAAGCAATAGCTGCCAGTAATGCAAAATTGTCAGCCAGTAATGCTGAATTAAAGTATGAGATTGTGGCCAGCCAAACCAATTTTAATAAACGGTTTGAGGCAATGGACAATAAATTAGAATCCAATAAAGCTGAATTAAAGTCTGAAATAACTGAGGTCAAAAGCAGTAATGCTGAATTAAAGTATGAGATTGTGGCCAGCCAAACCAATTTTAATAAACTGTTTGAGGCAATGGACAATAAATTAGAATCCAATAAAGCTGAATTAGAAACTTCCTTCAAAACTGGCTGGCGGCTGCCGGCCGGAGTGGCCGAGCAGTTCTAGGCACTACAGTCTGGAACCGCGCGACCGCTACGGTCGCAGGTTCGAATCATGCCTCGGGCATGGATGTGTGTGATGTCCTTAGGTTAGTTAGGTTTAACTAGTTCTAAGTTCTAGGGGACTGATGCCCACAGCAGTTAAGTCCCATAGTGCTCAGAGCCATTTGAACCATTTTTTTCAAGACTGGTTGCAATAAGTTGAAAGAGGATCTGGACAGTTTAAATTATAAAATTGATTACAACCATGAGGATATTAAGAAAAAGGTTGCTCAACAGTTATCTGAGATGTATAAAACAGTAAAATCCGAAGTTACTGAGGTTCGCAGAGACTTCCAAATGGAAGATGCAAAGCTGGAGCACAAGTTAACAGAAAAGATCGAGGCAGAATCTGAACTGTGCTGAGATAGGTTTAAAGATGTTAATATAAAAGTAAACATATGTCAAGCAGAAGTAGACGCAATCAAAACTGATACTATTCATATTGTGCAAAGAGTAGATAATGTTGAAATGAGAGTAGAAAATATTATTACTAACATTGCTAACATTGAGAGTAAAGTAGCTTCAGTAACTTCTGATAATGGTAGTATGCAACAAATTGTAGCTGCAAGCGCCGCTTTTATCGGGTGTCGGCAGTTCTTGCGGTTCGATCCAGATAAAAGTATCCACCCGCTAGATTTCTGGAACGATTTTGAAAATGTGATTCCACCAACTTGGTCTGAACGAGAGAAAATCTCGTTTATTAGAAGCCATTTAGCAGGTGACGCCATGCGTTGGTCAGCTGATGTTATGTTGAAGTGTAAAACATTAGCGGAATTTAAAACAGCTTTCATTAATGAGTATTGGTCTAGTAATAAGCAAAATGAAGTGTTGAGATAATTTTGGAGTGGAAAACGCTTCAATGCAGGCAAGGAATATATTAAAGAGTTTGCTAGATCATGGATCTCACGTTTGTCACATTTGGCCGAAAAACTAAAACCTGAAATGATAATACTAGGTCTTGAAGCCAAACTGCCATGGTATTGGCAAATTAGAATTATATCTGCCCCTAGAGACAATCTTGATCCTTTCATTGAGTATTTGGAACGTGTAGAGCATGTTGCTGCCAATGAGGAGCAAGCACGTAATAACAGAAATGGTAATAACACTAGCAGTAATTTTAAGAACGAGCAGAATGGCAATGTAAACATCAGAACAGTAGGTGTTCGCTACCCTAAGAGAGGTAGGAATTGGAGAAATAATTATCAGAACCAACAATGGCATCCAAATGATAGTAATTTTGTTCCGAATAAAATTATGCAGGTAAACAACAGTGCGGAAAGCAATGCTGTGCCAGTTAACTATAATGGAAGTAAAGGAAACAGTAGTAGGCCGAGGCAGGAAAACTAGTTCCCGTCTATGAGGACACTGGCGCTCACCAGGCGGTTACTTTTCCTAAGCCAGTAATTACAGTAATTGGTAAGACAGATCAGAATACTCAGACTGAACATGTGGATGAGGGGTCGGTAGCATCTAGGGATATAGCAGAAATATTAGATCACTCACAGTATTTGATAGATACCGTGTTAGAGACGCTTTCTAAGTGGGAAGAGAAAGAGAAGGCGCAGCAGTGTAACGGTAGGGAAGAGCTACAAAATACTGAATTGTCAGGTGAAGAAGCAGAAGAAATTCATGCTTATATTTACGATGAGGATGATGTGCTCTTATCTAAAGTGCCTGTGCAGGATGTTGATACTGTACTAATAGATTTAGGACAGGAGGTAAGTGAGAATGTAGAGAATAGCCTGTTGGGGGTCGATGAACCCAGTAGCTGTGACCAGTTGTCACTTGAGAAGGAACCCGACGATAATAGTGAAAGTGATTTAGCTGTAACTAGTGTTATGCCCGGTCTGGAGGCGCAGAATCGCTAAGACTACAGTAATTTGGGTCATGTTCAGCAAACTAAATGTAATGAAGTCGTGCGGTGTTTCGATTTGAAATTAATAGACCGACTGGAAAAGGCAGTTGAAAATGTAATTCAGGAAACCCCTACACACTTTGACCTAAATATAATGAAGACAGATGTCGATCACTTTAGTTGGAGCCAAATCCAAAAGGAACTATTGGATGAGTTTGAGGAACCAGCTGTACAAACTAGAATAAGCCACCCTATAATAATAGTGAATATGTTGGGTATCAATGTACGTTGTCTCTTAGACAGTGGAAGTGAGGTGAGTGCGATATCTCAGTCCTTCTTTGATGCATTACCTGGTAAACACAAGCTTACAGTAATGAGCGTATCAGGACTAAGAATAATTGGTGCTACTGGCAAGGTGTCAAAAACGTTAAAGCAAGAAGCTTTGCTGCCCTTTGATATTAATGGTAATTTAATTGATCATCTATGCTTAATTGTAAACAATCTGAGTATTGAGGTTTTAATTGCCATAGATTTCTTGTCGAAATATCAGAGTGTTGTTGACTTTGAAAGAAGCCAGTTAAAATTGGTCTTGCCGATAACCGGAGTAATTACGGTACCTTTTATTGATAAACATGTAGTAACTAATGATGAAACTTGGGAGCTGCCTATACGAGTTCTGGAAAATAGGAGATATTGGGACGAAGGTGTTAATCTTAGTAAAAGTAAGCTAAACACATACGAGAAGAAGTTAAAGGCTAGGGCAAATATAAGAAAAAGAGCATTGGAAAAGAAGAAGCGCCATGACGCAAAAGCTGTACGCACCAGTTTTGAAATAGGTCAGTTAGTCCTTGTCAAAACCAAGGAAAAATCAAAGAAAATAAATGCAGAAACAACCTTTCAGGATCATAGGAAAACCACATGCCAATGCATATAGGCTAGAGTACCCTAAGAGTAAAAAGCTATTCGGTCTCAGGAACGTGATCGAGCTAAAGAAGTTCATAGGTAGTGAATGAATTCTGTAGGGAGGAGGTTGTTCTGTAACCTGTACACAGTGTGGCAGCTGTGCAGTTCCAGCTGTTTGAGATCCTCTTTCCCATTTCAGATTTCACTCTCTCTTCATCTTTTCTATCCACCTAAAATTTCGACCTCTTCTTTCCAACATATTAAATTTTCCGTTATGACTATCAAGCCAGCATTAAGCTAATGAATTCTGTAGGGAGGAGGTTGTTCTGTAACCTCTACACAGTGTGGCAGCTGTGCAGTCCCAGCTGTGTGAGATCTTCTTTCCTTTTCAGGTCTCACTCAATCTTCATCTTTCCTATCCACCAAAATTTCGACTCCTTCTTCTCAATAAAAAAAATTCCGTCAAGGCTATCAAGCCATGAGTTCTGTAACCATTCTATCCACCGATTAGTGAAGTAAATACCTAATGTGACAAACCTAACAGTGACATAAACAATAGAGAAGTATGACGTAATTAAGATACAAAGGTGTTTGAGTAACAAGTATGTATAGAACCTTGGTAATATTATTAGTACAAAGTGTTGTTTTATTGGAAATGGTCCACCAACAGTAATTTAAAGAGATATACAAATTCGTGGACAAGCAGGATCTGAAGTGGCAGTGAAACCTATTGTATGCTGTAGAGCTAACTAATTAATAGTAAAAGAGATTGCTTCGTGTTATGAAAAATATGCAGAGAAGTTGTAAAAATGAACTCACCTTGTGTAGCAAGGAATGGCAGTGTAATAGAATTGAACAGTGTTTGTGGTTGAGACGTGAAGGACACGTCCTTGAAATATTTATAAGGTTGGAGCTGGCCGTTATTTGGTGTAGTGTGTGACAGAACACACCTACACGTATTGAAGTTATGAGTTGGAGGCGTGAATGCGACCATAGGTACCCTTATGTTAGATGAGACAGAGCACCTCATGGTGTCCTATAGGTTTAAGGAATTTAGCATTACGCTCGTCCATAATTACTTAATGCACTTTAGAAGTAGATCGAGAGAGACTACCTGTGGTTTCAGCGTCCGATCGAGTGGAAATAGATTGCCACGTGAGCAAACTGATCAGCTGCAATACATTATAGATATGAAATAAATGTGCTATCCTGTGCTTTAAATGTTCATAGAGTGAGTGTTAAATAAGTACATAAACTAGCAACATAATTGAGTAACATAATGGCAGACGTGAAACATTATTTATAGCTCAGCATAAATACACTTCGATGAAGTAAGTACATAATTGCAGATGTGGAACTGACACAGCAGCAGAGGACCAATAAGTGGATTTAGTAGTCAACTAAACGTAGTGTGTTTTGAACACTCAGAACTGTACTATTACCACAAGTTACTCACATGTACAAAGAGGCTGAGAAGACAACTACTAATCAAATATACTCATACTATCTCTAAGAATAAGGTAATCGAAGATGAGTCAGCTAAGTAAATAAAATACAAATGTATCAGGAATGTACCGCGCATTGGTTCAGTGTTCTGTCTGGCCCAGAAATAATAAATTGAAATTAAATAGGATTTATGATTGTATGCCTTGAGCATAAATTTTCTCTACTACGTGACTAACGGCGTTTTGAGCCATTTGTTTATCGATTTTATGACAGTTAAGTAACCGCGAGAGTAAAATTGAAAAAGTTCTGTTAACTTTGTTCCAGTAACATATTGAAAGATAAAATGTATATATCTCCATTTCATTGTGACACACCCTTAGATATTAAGTGAACAGAGTCTGAGGCGCTCTTTTTGTTTGTTCTACAGGACAAACCAGATAATGACAGCCTGGTAGCTGCGTGAAAGGGTGGAGTGACTTGGACACAACTCACAGTGACCCCTCCCCTTTCCCCATGTAATTTAGAGTGAACGTGAAGGACACACACCATAGCAACTTCCCCTCCTCTACCCTTGTGAATGGAAGTGTAGAACGCCAGCCAAAGCGGCTACAACCACGTGTATAAAAATGAAATTGTCATGATTTGTGAAATTTTCAATGATCAAACAAATATTTCTACTGAACCTTTAATTATATTGTGCTTAGTATACAGGGTGAGTCACTAACTATTGCCACCTAGAATAACTCCGAAAGTATGATAGTAGCTGAAAATTTTGTGGGACAAATGTTGCAAGGGACAACGGGGGCCATAATGTGACGTTGGTTTTTTGTTGCTAGGTGGGGTCGCGATACAGATATGAAGGTCAACTTTGTTTTTTTAAGTGAGATGCTGTAGTTTAGTACTTATTTTCTGATAGCGGCTATCGAGACGAATCCAATGATGTGTAACAGTAAGGTCTTTGAAGGTCAACGAAGGTAAAAAAAGGTGGCATGAACGTCCATTTACAGAAGGTGTTCGAAGTGATGGCCATTGATATCAATGCAGTGCTACAATCTTCTTATGATGGATTGAGTGGTATTCCTTATCGTTTCGGCACATATCGAAGCACATGCTCCGACAATTCTCTCTCGTATATCGTGCAAATAACGTGTCATTGACATGTAAACACCATTCGATGGTTTCTCAATACAACACTAATAGGAACGGTAAGACTAGTATCGTCGGATCAAGCGAATGTGAATTACGTTTCCCTTCGAAGAACAAGTCGATATGTTTCTCACTTACGGAGAATGCCAACGAAATTCAGTGAGAGCTAGAGACTTATATGCTGATAGATATCCTCCACGTCGTAAATTTAAATATGTAGATGATAAATTGAGAACAACTGGATCTTTAACACATGGGAAACAGGTCGGGTAAAGGTAAGTTACTAACGAGGAAACGGAAATTGGTACTCTTACCACTGTAGTTCGAGATCCTTGTGATAGATCGCGTCAAATCGCAAGGGAATCTGGCATGAGCGAGAGTAGTGTTGTTCGTGTCCTGAATCGCCATAAATATCATCCTTACCATATCAGTCTCCACCAAGAATTAACTGGTACGGATTGTATGGGTCGCATTGAATTCTGCCGATGGACACAACTTAAGATTCAGAGGGATGACACATTTATTAATTTTATTTTATTTATTGTTGAGGCTACATTCACGAACCATGTAAATGTTAATTTGCTTAACATGCATTATTGGACAACTGAAAATCCATGTTGGCCGCGGCAAGCACACCAAAACCGTGATAGGTGAATGTATGGTGTGGGATTCTGGCGGACAGAATTATAGGCCCATATTTCATCGAACAAAATGTTAATGGTAGGAAGTACATCTCATTCCTGCAAGAAACATTAGGTGTGTTATTGGAAGAAATACCTTTAGGAACAAAGAACAGAATGTGGTATCAACACGATGGGTGTCTGGAACATTTTCCGCTGATTGCTAGAAATGAGTTGCAGTCACAATTCCCAAATCGTTGGATCGAACACGGAGGAGATGTGTTGTGGCCGGCTCGTTCGCCAGACTTGACCCCTGTGGATTTTTTCTTGTGGGGATTCGTAAAAGACATTGTTTATAAAGACGTTCCAACTACACCTGAAGATATGCGATAGAGAATTGTCAGAGCATGTGGTAAGGGATACCACTGAATCTGTGATAAGAAGATTGCAGCACTGCATTGATACTAATAGTCATCACTTCGAACACCTTCTGTAAATGGACGTACATGCCGCCTTTTTGACCTTCGTTGACCTTCAAAACCTTACTGTTACAAATCATTGGATTCGTCTCGATAGCCGCTATCAGAAAATATGTGCCAAACTATAGCATCCAATATAAAAAAACAAAGTTCACCTTCATATCTCTGAAGCGACCCCACCTAGCAACAAAAAACCAACGTCATGTTATGGCTCCCGCCGTCCCATGCGACTTTTGTCCCACAAACTTTTCAGCTCCTATCATACTTTCGGAGTTATTCTTGGGGCCGATAGTTAGTGGCTCACCCTGTACAGTATCTACGTAACCAATTTAGACTAGAGTATATCATCTTTATATGTAAACTGTGTGAATACGTCCTCTTTAGTTGCCTGTAATGCACTATGTGATCTACATGGGTTTTCTAGGGACTTAAATAGCACTCGTAATACAACAAGTTTCCGAGGCGATCCTACTGTCTGTGCAGGACTGAATCGAAAAATCAGATGCATAACACCCACTTGCCACCTTACAGTGTGTAGTGAAGAGTACATTAACAGTCATTCTGGTCCATTCGTGTGGACATAATAGCAGTCAGCAAATATCAGCAATTCCTCATTGTAGTCATTTCGCAGTACTTGTGTGTGACCCACAACATACGCTCCTGGATTTTTTTCTCAACAGAAAATACTTCCACATGATTCATAGCGCTTCTTTCCTTGCATCTACCACAGGAAGTCGTTGTTGTTGACCATCACCGTAATATTCTCAAGATTCTATGACAAAAAACTCAGCACTTCTATTAATCAAACCTAGTAAGAGCCTCAGGCCGAAATACAAATGCTCACAGAAAAAAGATAGCTCTAATAGGTGTTTTGTAGCTCACTTACATTTCTCACAGCCTGACACCTCCTTCAACACTTCTAGGTCATGTACTCCTAGGCATTTTATAGTAACTACTGTTTCCCAGCGTTAGTGTAGAAGATCAGTACCGGATTTCTTCTTTGCCTATGTATGCGTAACATGTTACAACCAGTGTCAACTCATGTAGAAATCACCAACTTCATAGTTAACACATTGAGTTTTAGGAAATATCGGAGGAACAGTACACCCATCGACGAGTGCCCACTTCCGATGCGATGATTTTAATAACAACCCATTACTAGAAATATGCTTAGGAATCTGCGAGACGTGTAATAGAAAATTTTAGATCGTTTTTAAGACTGGTTGCACTCTGTGTTCGTGAGTTGCTGGCTGCCTCTGAAAGCATGCCAGTCTTGTCTTCACGGTTTGGAGTGCTCGATCGTTTTCTGTCTTTGGCAATACAAAGAGGGCGACTATCCTAAACATCTCTCTCTATCAATTGTTTATCAGATGCATGGGGCACTTCCTGAAGTTACTATTGGTAAGGTTTATCGAGTCCTGTCGGTTGCAGATAGCAGCACGGGCGGGGGCCAGCATTCGGTGACCTGCATTTGGCAGCAGTGTGGCTCTTGCCCACCGCATAGCGGCATGCTATGGTAAGATTCGCACGCAGTATGACAAATCTAAAAGAATACAAAACCTCCAAGATTAATAATGTGTTACTGAAGCTTGAAATTTAGTGCGGTCATCAATGCAAGATGCTTTTCGTAGTCTCTACAACGAAACTCTGTCTCGAAATCTGGAAGAAAATCCAGAGAGCTTCTGGTCATATGTAAAGTACAACAGTGGCAAGACATCGTAAATACCCGCACTGCACGATATCAATTGTAATGTTACCGATGACACTGCCACAAAAGAGGAGTTACTAAATACGTTTTTCAGAAATTCCTTCACCAAAGAAGATGAAGTAAATGCTCCAGAATTCAAATCGAGAACGACTGCCAACATGAGTAACTTAGATGTAGATACCCTTGGTCTAGTGAAATCAGTCCATACTTTATGCCAGTTTCGTTCCTTTCTGAGTATGCTGATGCAATAGCTCCACACTTAGTAATTGCATACAACCATCTGCTCGTCGAAAGATCTCCACCTAAAGACTGGAATGTTGCACAGGTCATATCAATACTCCAGAAAGGAAATAGGAGTAACCCGCAGAATTATAGACACATATCACTCACGTCGATTTGCGATAGGATTTTGTAACACAGACTTGTCTTTGAACATTATGAATTGCCGCAGAGAAAACGATCTATTGACACATAGTCAGCACAGATTTAGAAAATCTGGCTCTTGTCAATTAGAATTAACTCTTTACTCACATGAAGTAATGAGTACTATCGACAGGGGATGTCAGAGATTAATTCCATATTTCTAGATTTCCAGAAGGGTTTTGACATCGTTCCTCACAAACGACTTCTAATCAAATTGCGTGGCTATAGAGCATCGCCTCAGTTGTGTGACTGGATTCTTGATTTTCTGTCAGAAAGAACACAGTTCGTGTTAACTAACGGAAAGTCATCGAGTCATACAAGATGATATCTGGTTTTTCCCAAGGAAGTGTTATAGGTCCTCTGCTGGTCCTAATCTAATAAACGATTTAGAAGACAATGTGAGCAGCCTTTTAGATTGTTTGCAGATGATGCTGTCATGTACAGTTTTGTAAAGTCATCATAAGTTCAAAACAAGCTGAGAAATGATTTAGACACGATATCTGTAAAGTGCGAAAAGTGAAGTGGCATTTGGCTCTAAATGATGAAAAGTGGCGAGTCATCCACATAAACCCTAAAAGACCTCCAAGAGAATTTGGTTACACTGTGAATTACACAATTCTAAAGACTGCGAATGCAATCAAATACATAGGGATTACAGTTATGAATACCTGAAAATGGAACGATCACAAAGGTAATGCTGTGCGAAAAGCTAACTACAGACTGCTATTTATTGGCAGAATACTTAGAAAATGCAACAGGTCTACTAAAGAGAAAGCCAACACTAGACCTGTCCGTTCTCTTCTGGAGTACTGCGGCGAGGTGTGGGATCAGTAGGTTTGATGGAGAACATTGATAAAGTTCAAAGAAGGTTGAAACCCGTATGTCTGATATCGGTTGTGCCTTTTTGAACCACTTCTGTGTTTTGTATGAATACTATAATATTTGTGTTATAATGTTCTTTGAACTGACGTATGTGAAAATGATTGTTATTATTTAATTTGTGAATTATTTTTTAAAACCCCCTCCTTTCATAATACAAATGTGTTACTGTATTACATTTAAAAATAGTTCATTCTTAGGGACTGTGGAATTGTATGAAATGTAAAACCTGGAGGGAAGTCCCACCGCAACGAAAAGCTTTAGGTGGGAGTGGAAAAGATGGTTTGGCTCGAAGTAGCGAAAGGAGTCAGTCTGCGGACAGTAACCAAGAACCTGACATCCTGAGTGCTTAATGAGACCATAATTCTAGCAAGACTGAATTAACTGTGACTCGGATGTGGATTTATATACACCAAAAAAAGTTTTGCATCACCTGGATTCCGAGAGTTCCGGAACCTGTACAGAAAATTGGAATAGAGATCAACATAAACATCATTTCCACCCTTTTTATTGCTCATGAAAACCACACATTGCATGTTGTACCAACATACAGCGAGACCTTCACAGGCGGTGGTCCAGACTGCTGTACACACCAGTACCTCTAATATCCAGTAGCATGTCCTCTTGCATTGATGCATGCCTCTATTCGTCGTGGCATACTATCCACAAGTTCATCAAAGCACCGTTGGTCCAGATTGTCCCATTCCTCAACGGCGATTCGGCGTAGATCCCTCAGAGTGGTTTGTGGGTCACGTCGTCCATAAACAGCCCTTTTCAGTGTATCCCAGGCATGTTCGATGGGGTTCATGTCTGGAGAACATGCTGGCCACTCTAGCCGAGCGATGTTGTTATCCTCAAGGAAGTCATTCACAAGATGCGCACGATGGAGGTGCGAATTGTCGTCCATGAAGACGAATGCCTCGCCAGTATGCTGCCGATATGGGTGCACTATCGGTCGGAGGATGGCAGTCACGTATCGTACAGCCGTTACGGCGTCTACCATGACCACCAGCGGCGTACGTCGGCCCCACATAATGCCACCCCAAAACAGCAGGAAACCTCCACACTGCTGCACTCGCTGGACAGTGTGTCTAAGATGTTCAGCCTGACCGGGTTGCCTCCAAACACGTCCGCAACGATTGTCTGGTTGAAGACATATGCGACACTCATCAGAGAAGAGAACGTGATGCCAATCCTGAGCGGTCCACTCGGCATGTTGTTGGGCCCATCTGTACCGCGCTGCATGGTGTCGTGGTTGCAAAGATGGCTCTCGCCATGGACGTCGGGAGTGAAGTTGCGCATCATGCAGCCTATTGCGCACAGTTTGAGTCGTAACACGACGTCCTGTGCCTGCACGGAAAGCATTATTCAACATGATGGCGTTGCTGTCAGGGTTCCTCCCGAGCGAGGCATATCATCGACAGTTCCTGTCTCACTGTGTCTCCTCCATGTCCGAACAACATCGCTTTGGTTCACTCTGAGACACCTGTACACTTATCTTGTTGAGAGCCCTTCTTGGTACAAAGTTACAATGCGGACGCGATCGAACCGCGGTGTTGACCGTCTAGGCATGGCTGAACTATAGACAACACGAGCCGTGTACCTCCTTCCTGGTGGAATGACTGGAACTGATTAGCTGTCGTATCCCCTCTATCTAATAGGCGCTGCTCATGCATGGTTGTTTACATCTTTGGGTGGGTCTAGTGACATCTCTGACAGTCAAAGGGACTATGTCTGTGATACAATATCCACAGTCAACGTCTATCTTCAGGAGTTCTGGGAACTGGGGTGACGCAAAACTTCTTTGATGTATGTACATTGGCTACTAGATCATGGTATTGATTGGTTTGCTCTGAAGGGTGAAATTCCAAAGCCAAGAAGATATTTACATAGCGTTTTATGTCACGAGTTAAGATCATGTCTGACCAGTATATTATTTCGCCACAAGAGATTAACACGGCCACAAGCTGCAGCACAAATAAAATTTAGTATTATATTTATTTTCATGGACCATAAATTTGTTAAACCTTCGAATAATAGGTCTTCATTCTTAACTTCGTGTCGAGAACACTAATGTATCCTCACTCATTTACATGGTTAGGTTCCTTTTCATAGTGTTGAAATATTCCACATGTTTTAGACTAAAAAGAATTATGAGATCATTACTAGTCAAAATATCAGTTAACTTTCGTGAAATAATTATTTTTTAAAATGTTTTGTTAACATTTTATGTAAAATGCTCCATTAGTCAGCAAAGTGCTTCGTTAAAGTACTTAGAATGTATAAGTGTGGGTCTACGGTCGCAGGTTCGAATCCTGCCTCGGGCATGGATGTGTGTGATGTCCTTAGGTTAGTTAGGTTTAAGTAGTTCTAAGTTCTAGGGGATCGGTGACCTCAGATGTTAAGTCCCATAGTGCTCAGAGCCATTTGAACCGTTTTTTTTATAAGTGTGGGAAAAGGCTTAATGGAAGTGAGTATTTACAACATTTGTTAAAAGTTTTGCACCGTACTAAAATTCACATAACAGAACAATGATTAAAAAATCTAAGTACAGGTAATACACTTCCTCTCCTCAATATCTGTTCAAAACCGTTTCAGTGTTCCATTCACGTAATCATGGCGTCACTAAAAACGTAACCCGAAGTTCATTTTGCCTCTCCTGTAGTAGCAAACAGTATAGTTAACGTAACTCGTCTGCTTGTTGGAGTTAGCAACAAACAAGAGAAAAAACAAGCAAAATTCACAGCGGTCGTTCAGTCAGCTACCTTGAGGTGAAGGTTCGAGTGAGTACAACGTACAGTGACAAAGACAAGGTAGCCCTGCTAAATATCGTTTAAAACTGCTAGACTACTTGAGACATACCAACTGTTAACGAATGTGGGCAGATTTTCTAATTAGGTTTCCTCATGAGAAACCATATCTGTAACGTATCAAATTAAGGTTTTGGTGGACGGTCGGTATTTGGGATATGCACGGCTCTGTAAAGAAAATGTGGCTAGTCGTTGTCGAACCCAGCACGTTTGCTATCGTGCCCGTAGACTATGATAGCAGAAGTAACAGTTTCAGATTGTGATCTTACGGTCAAATAGATAAAGCACTGGCAAGTTAAGCAAAATTTTAAATAAACACAAATGGCTATTAAATGAGTAATACTAAATAACAATAGAACGTTATTATCTGCTGATAACAAATTGGTGTGGACAATACCACAAATTTACGTTCAGTAAAGAGATAATTTAATCAATTAATCATATGAAAGAAAATCAGGAAATGGTGATCCTATAATAATTAAGTTTGAAAGATACAAATTGGTAACATTCAATTACAGTTAAGTTTGCATAAATCTGCGTAATCAAAATGGTAGTAGACTCTACAGAAGTCAATAAACCTACACTGGTACGCTAAAATAACAAAGTCATATGCTTTGAACAGTGAGGAACAAACGGAACAAAGGTCTGGCAATTTCAGCGAAGTCCTTTACGAATTGACGGTAATACTTATAGAGACCGATGAAACTTTGCAACTACTTAACTGTCTACGGTGGCGAAAAATTCTGAAATGCTGAGGCCAAACGTGGGTCTTTCCTCATAGCTTTCTTGCTGACTATATGCCCAAGATAATTTACTTTCATGGCTGCAAAATGATATTTATCGATGCTTAGCGTTAGTCGTACTGTTTCCAGTCTTTTGAATACCTCCTGCAATAGTTGTACACCTTCTTCCATGTCCTTTGAAAACGCCATTATGTCATCCAAACAGGTTAAACAATGTTTTAGTTTCAATCCACTAAGTTCACCACCCAATAATCTCTCGAAGGTGGGTGGCGGGACATTCTTGAGTCTGAACGGCATTCGACAATATTGGGCATTATCTCCATGGACGGAAAAAGCTGTCTTTGGGCAAGCCTCTGGCGCTACATCTATTTGACGATATCCGATCTTTAACTCCATTGTGGAGAAGTAGTTACACTGACCAAAGTTGTCGAGAGTCGCAGTTATATTTGGTATTGGATGTGCATGGGCGATCGTTCGTGCATTGAGGTATCGGTAGCCACAGCAAAATCTGTATTTTTACTGCCATCTGGTGACTTTTTTGGGATCAAAATTAGCGGTGTTCCCCTCGGACTATCACTATACTCAATAATATCGTCAGCTAACTGCTAGTCGATAAATTCTTCCATTATCGGTTGCATACACGATATGGGTTCTTATACAATGGAGCATTACTCCCTGCTGGTATTCTACGTTGCGTGAGTGGTGTTGCAGGTAGCAGACCACTCGAATTAAATAAATCAAAGCGCTGCAGTAACAAATCTTCAATTTCTTCCCTATTATTTCCGTGTAAATGTTTCACTTCCTCACGTAATGCACATGCATTGACAGTTTGCTTGCTGCAGAGATCCCCACTTGAGCTGTTAAGATCATTTTCCTCGAAACAAAACAGAGTGACTGTTCAACTCTTCGTTAGTTCCCAATGGCTCTACAACACACAACAAATCCTATAGTAGGTCCATATCTATGCTCGCCCAGATCAAGTTCCCTGTACCCTGCAGTACCATATCATCCGAATTGATAGTGCTTGTGCCAGCAGTTTATTGGGTACCACCTTCATGATCAGTAAACCTTGCAACAGTGTAACACTCGCAGCTATTGTTCTTAGCGGAAACAATGTCCCACAAAGTTCAATCGTACACTGCAAAAGGACAGTACACCAACACATGGCAATACTATATGTTCTCGAAAACACTTATCTTCCAAATTAGAACTGAACAGCGTTGTCCCCATTGACTTCACGTCATTATCACCTACTTCGCGTAACATATACAGTGGCGACCAAAGTCTCCTTCTCAAAAAATTGGTTCAAATGGCTCTGAGCACAATGGGACTTAACATCTGAGGTCATCAGTCCCCTAGACTTAGAACTACTTAAGCTAACCTAAGGACAACACACACATCCATGCCTGAGGCAGGATTCGAACCTGCGACCGTAGCAACAGCGTGTTTCCAGACTGAAGTGCCTAGAACCACTCGGCCACAACGGCCGGCAGTCTCCTTCCCCCCAAGAGATAGACTGACTACTGACACATGAGCCTGTGTCAGTAGTGGAACAGAGTATGTTTTACACCACTCTCCATTGTTGCCAAATTTATTCAAGATGGCGGATCGAAGATGGCGGCGATAGATATGACAGTGTCACACTGATGTCATGGCGGAAAGTTCAAATTTTGGCAGGAAGATATGTCAATTGGCGTACCTCCACTAGCCTAAGCCCCTCCTCTCCTCTCCTCTCCTCTCCTCTCCCCCCCCCCCCAGAAAATGGCGGGAAGTTAAAATTCCAGCAGGACAATGCAACACACCATGGCTACCTCCACTAACCTGAGAAAATGGCGGGAAAATAGATGACTTGGGCTACCTCCAATAACCTAAGTCATCTGAATACAACCTCTTCCTAGGAACTGATGGGGAAAGAACTCAGCCTATGCTGAATAGGATGGACATAAGTCTTTATTTTCAGTATTTATTTAAACAATAAGAGGCAGTACCTCCATCCAGTGTGTTCACCACCAGGTCCGGAGTCCAACTGACCTAGAACACAGTACCACCACCAGAGGGTGCTGTCATCCCTTCTGCAACGTAATCCAAGATGACAGTCTGTGGGAAAAAAGGTGGGAAAAGGTCTCAGCCTGTTCTGCGCTGCTGGAGAGAGTGTATTTATTTATTTTGGAACTGTTTATTTAGGGATTGATTTCACGTAGTTTATTTGTTACACTTACACAAAACACTCACTCTGACGTTCTTGGGGTCCAAATACACAGTTTACAGACCTGAAAACTACTCGTAAACTGTCGAAATAATGCAGTACACTGATGTACAGACATGCAGACAACTGGTAAATTACCGAAATAATGGAGTACACAGCATACAGACCCGCAAACGACTCGTAAATCACCGAAATAATGCAGTACACTCATGTGCAGACACGAAAACAACTGCCGGCCGCGGTGGCCGTACGGTTCTAGGCACTGCAGTCCGGATCCGCGTGACCGCTACGGTCGCAGGTTCGAATCCTGCCTCGGGCATGGATGTGTGTGATGTCCTTAGGTTAGTTAGGTTTAAGTAGTTCTAAGTTCTAGGGGACTGATAACCTAAGATGTTAAGTCCCATAGTGCTCAGAGCCATTTGAACCATTTGAACGAAAACAACTCATAAACTCTCAAAAACTAATGCATGTAAAAGGCTCTGCAAACACACTCACAACGCTTAAACAACCGAAAATAATGCACTGCACAAAGACTCATCGCATGTAAAACACACTTTCGAACTATCATCAACCACAACTATCAGAGACTCCAATGCGTGCACAGGTCGACTCCGCTGCGAGCCACCGCCGGACGCAAGCCATCAGGTGAAAGTCACTTCTACAGTTAGAGTTCTTTGAGTATTATATTGACGTCACATGTTTATGTAAATGAGAGCCAAGTCACCCTCTGGGCCATGCGCGCGTGGTTACCGTTGCTGGCGCAAAACCTCTCTACATATGGATACTGACATCACAGGTCGCACTATAGACATCTGTTCCAATGCTTCCGAGAATAGCACAGGCTGCATTGTTCCTAGCGATCCTAACAGGACATGTGAGTTGCGTCTAGCTGTGCAGACGTTTACCAGCCAAGTGTGGCTGATTCATCGTCACGAAATGCTCACGTAGCTACACACCATCGCAAGCGCATCTAAAAGGTTCTCAGTGTTATACTGATGCCACATGGCCATGGAAATAAGAGCCAAGTCGACCTCTCGGAAATTGTATAATGCTGCAGAAATAGTTAACGATCGCTTTTGTAAGAGCTTTCGTGATGCCTCAGCTTGCATGAATGGAAATTCTTGTCCTAACAGAACCTGTTCACGAAAATAGCCCTGAATAACACCGTATACATTCTTCCTGATGGTCCTAATGAGGCACCCCCTCCATCATGTGCTACCCTTCCTGGAAATCGTTACGTCCTGCTTCCAACAAACATCTCCGAAACACAAAAGTTCTCACCGCTATGTAGAGGCTCCTATGCCCCAGCACAAAGGATCTCTTGTAAATGAGTGGAGCATTATGATTGGCTCTTATTGAATTTACCCGCCAAATTACTGATGCTGCCAGTGTGGAAGTACTGTCCACCTTTTCTTTTCTGCAGACGAGACTTCCAGCGGCAAGAAACTATTTTGTACAGATCGCCATATTGCATTGACAGTTAAAAAGTGATCTACAGATCGTCAAATACATCCCACATATTCACCGTGCCTCTGTGCAGCACCGACAGAGGAAACTACCACTGTAAACGTGGAACATGGCCGCAGCTGCGGAAAAGCATGTCAGCCAGAGAGAGAGACCAGCCAGCCGTGGACGACTCCACATCCCAGGAGAACGCTACCAATACTCCCAGCGCAAACACTCGTCGTATTGAATCTCCTCCAATTTCCGCAATCACCCGACACACGCGGTCCCGAAGGCAAATGAACGGGAAATGGGTGTTAGTTCACTACTCACCCACCCAGGGGGAGCCGCAAGCCAAATCGTCATAAGCCATGAGCTTTCTCAGACTGATGTTCAAAGGATGGGCAAGCCCCATCTTGGAACATAGGCATTAATGTATGGTTGTCTTACACAAGGATCATGCAATACGACGTTAACACAAAACTATCGACGCCTATTCCTAAACAGCTTAAGACGTTCTCTGTCGTTGTGGACCTGCTACCCTGTAACACCTGCTGTGCATCGTGGATATGTTACATGCTGACTCAATAGGAAGTCGCAGAGCAGGGTGATGAAATTGAATTTATCTGATTACTCTGCGATCAATGTGAATTGTGATAAGTAGAGCTAACTGATTGCACTGCATTGAACTTTCTTGATATACAACGACAATCCATAAAATTGTATGTATTTCTTGTACTTTTTATTGTTTCCATTGCGTAAAAGTGTTCTATTTTTTGTGATAAGACTGCTTTAATGTACTTAGTACCTTCCCGGCCGCGGTGGTCTAGCGCTTCTAGGCGCTCAGCCCGAAACCGCGGGACTGCTACGGTCGCAGGTTCGAATCCTGCCTCGGGCATGGATGTGTGTGATGTCCTTAGGTTAGTTAGGTTTAAGTAGTTCTAAGTTCTAGGGGACTGATGACCAAAGATGTTAAGTCCCATAGTGCTCAGAGCCATTTGAACCAACTTAGTACCTTATAATACAATCATCTGATGTATGAAACTATTTGAACCTTTATATCTCTCGTGTGAAATTTACTAATGTGGGTTACCATGATCCACCCCGAGGGTCTCAGTTATGACGAGCAGATTCACAAGAGTCGCAAATGAGATATTATTTGTAAAAATGCTAAATCTACTCTCGAAGCAATCTATGAAGTAGTTGCTGCGTTGGTGAACGTTATTCCCATATTCGTCATCGAAATACAAACGGTGTGTTCCAATGAGTTGATCAAATCATAGCGAAACAGAACAGTATAATCACTTGGTAAGGGTGACATGTGTACACGCTTCATCAATTTTCGGTGTTTCCGCACCACACGAAAGCCACAGCGGTCATATTCTTCAGATATTTGTCAAGACAACAGAAACATCGTATTATCTTAAAATCATCTTTATTCGGCTTTATCCCCTTCGAGATGGAGTACTTTCCTTGTCAGTAGAAGACTCTCGCCAGCATGGCTCCTGGCGTGTAATCCACAGTGGCGGACACTCTCTCTCTCTCTCTCTCTCTCTCTCTCTCTCTCTCTCTATCGTCTCAGGAATGGATACAGATTTAAGCACCAGTTAATGAATAACTTACTAGCTAAGCAAAAAATTACCCTTCATTTCAGTTAATTGGGCTTGAATTTTAGCCACGCAGCTATGTTAAAGTCTCCGCCCCTTTTTGTTTCACACAGTGTAATGCGTACCTTGCACGGGTCCACGGGAAAATTAGACTTACGTACTTCAAGTGTTATAAATGTTGCTGGCGAAGCGTCCACACATCAACAAAGCCGGAGAAACTTACGTCAAACTAGCAACAGTAAGGCTTTTACAATCTGTATAACAAGTAGAAATACTCTAAAATAAAACCACAGAGGGAGATTTAGAAACTTATAGCAGTACCTGCTCTGCTCCATGGACCTGAAACCTCGCCTGCCGGATTGGTCGTGCGGTTCTAGGCGCTTCAGTCTGGAAACCGCGCTACCGCTACGGTCGCAGATTCGAATCCTGCCTCGGGCATGGATGTGTGTAATGTCCTTAGGTTAGTTAGGTATAAGTAGTTCTAAGTTCTAGGGGACTGATGACCTCCGCTGTTAAGTTCCATAGCGCTCAGAGCCTTTTTTTTTTTTTTTTTTTTTTTTTTTTTAACCTTAAACCTTGGTTTCCATGCAAAGGAATATGAGCAGGATGCGGGCTACGGAAATGATATTTCTCCCTAGCGTTAAAGGGTGCACTATAGAAGATTGCTTTAGAAATGAAAACATTAGAAATGAATTACAAGCTGATTAAGTGCACAAGAAGACAGATCCAAACAGAAACAGATGGTGGGAACATGTAGAAACAATGCACGAAAATAGACTTCCAAAACAAATTCTTGACTACAAACCCACAAAAAGAGAAGAGCACGGAAGGGCTGACTGGATCTTGTTGACCGGAACAGATGAAATCACCTAGACCACCATGGAGAAGAAGAAGAAAATAATTATTTATGACAAAAACATAATCGACCAAACCCCTTATTGTAGAAATATTTAATTATAAAAAGCAAGCTGGAACAGTCTGCGTGAACTAGTAGTCCGTGTAAATACACTCCTGGAAATTGAAATAAGAACACCGTGAATTCATTGTCCCAGGAAGGGGAAACTTTATTGACACATTCCTGGGGTCAGATACATCACATGATCACACTGACAGAACCACAGGCACATAGACACAGGCAACAGAGCATGCACAATGTCGGCACTAGTACAGTGTATATCCACCTTTCGCAGCAATGCAGGCTGCTATTCTCACATGGAGACGATCGTAGAGATGCTGGATGTAGTCCTGTGGAACGGCTTGCCATGCCATTTCCACCTGGCGCCTCAGTTGGACCAGCGTTCGTGCTGGACGTGCAGACCGCGTGAGACGACGCTTCATCCAGTCCCAAACATGCTCAATGGGGGACAGATCCGGAGATCTTGCTGGCCAGGGTAGTTGACTTACACCTTCTAGAGCACGTTGGGTGGCACGGGATACATGCGGACGTGCATTGTCCTGTTGGAACAGCAAGTTCCCTTGCCGGTCTAGGAATGGTAGAACGATGGGTTCGATGACGGTTTGGATGTACCGTGCACTATTCAGTGTCCCCTCGACGATCACCAGTGGTGTACGGCCAGTGTAGGAGATCGCTCCCCACACCATGATGCCGGGTGTTGGCCCTGTGTGCCTCGGTCGTATGCAGTCCTGATTGTGGCGCTCACCTGCACGGCGCCAAACACGCATACGACCATCATTGGCACCAAGGCAGAAGCGACTCTCATCGCTGAAGACGACACGTCTCCATTCGTCCCTCCATTCACGCCTGTCGCGACACCACTGGAGGCGGGCTGCACGATGTTGGGGCGTGAGCGGAAGACGGCCTAACGGTGTGCGGGACCGTAGCCCAGCTTCATGGAGACGGTTGCGAATGGTCCTCGCCGATACCCCAGGAGCAACAGTGTCCCTAATTTGCTGGGAAGTGGCGGTGCGGTCCCCTACGGCACTGCGTAGGATCCTACGGTCTTGGCGTGCATCCGTGCGTCGCTGCGGTCCGGTCCCAGGTCGACGGGCACGTGCACCTTCCGCCGACCACTGGCGACAACATCGATGTACTGTGGAGACCTCACGCCCCACGTATTGAGCAATTCGGCGGTACGTCCACCCGGCCTCCCGCATGCCCACTATACGCCCTCGCTCAAAGTCCGTCAACTGCACATACGGTTCACGTCCACGCTGTCGCGGCATGCTACCAGTGTTAAAGACTGCAATGGAGCTCCGTATGCCACGGCAAACTGGCTGACACTGACGGCGGCGGTGCACAAATGCTGCGCAGCTAGCGCCATTCGACGGCCAACCCCGCGGTTCCTGGTGTGTCCGCTGTGCCGTGCGTGTGATCATTGCTTGTACAGCCCTCTCGCAGTGTCCGGAGCAAGTATGGTGGGTCTGACACACCGGTGTCAATGTGTTCTTTTTTCCATTTCCAGGAGTGTACATCACACACAATACTCTGATGTGACAAAAGTCATGCGATAGCTCTTAATATCGTGTCGGGCTTCCTTTTGCACGGCACAGTGCAGCAACTCGACTCGACATGGACTCAACAAGTGGTTGGAAGTCCTCTGCATAAATACTGAGCCATGCTACCTCTGTACCCGTCTACAACTGCGTAAGTGTTGCCAGTGCAGGATGTTGTGCACGAACTGACCTCTCGATTATGTCCCCTAATTGTTCGATTAGTGGCCAAATCATTCACTGAATTGTCCAGAACGTCCTTCAAGCCAATTGCGAACAATAGCGACATGGAGACATGCCGCATTTTTATCCATAAAAATTCCTTCGTAGGATACGAACATGAAGTCCACAAATGGCTGCAGATAATCTCCAAGTAGTCGAAAGTAACCAATTCCATTCCACGAAATCAATGCCCACACCGTTAGGGGGCCACCACCAGCTTGCCCACTGCCTTGCTGACGACCTGGGTCCATGGCTTCGTGGGGTCCGCGCCACACTCAGACCCTACCATCAGCTCTTACCAACTGAAATTTGGAGTCATCTGACCGGGCAACGGTTTTGCAAGTCATCTAGGGTCCAACCAATATGGTCACGAGCCCAGGGGAGGAGCTACAGACGATGTCGTGCTATTACGAGGGTCACTCCATAAGAAATGCACACTATTTTTGTAAAAATACAGTCTTCATTCTGCATGTGTGAAAGTTTCACTGTGTGTTTGGATACATCCTTCCCGCTTGTTTTCAAACTTAGTTCAATCTGTTCCCGTGAGTGACGCCGTCACAGCATGTCTTCAAGATGGCTGCTACACTTGACGTTCGTCAGAAGCAACGTGCTGTCATAGAATTCCTATGCTGTAAAAACGAGACAGTGGGAAAGATCCGCAAGAGGTTGAAAAAGGTGTATGGAGATGCTGCCGTCGATCACCGTACAGTTAGTCAGTGGGCAAGCAGGTTACGTGATGAAAGCGGGCACGGAAATATTGAGGATTGCCCTCGCAGCGGCAGGCCTCGTACTGCACACACTCCAGACAATGTGCAGAGAAATAACGACTTGGTGGCTGCTGACAGACGCATCACAGCGAACGAATTGTCACGCTACGTTGGGATAGGGAAAGGAAGTGTTTGCAGAATACTGAAAGTGTTGGCGTTAAAAAAGGTTTGTGCCGGGTGGGTTCCCAGGATGTTAACAGTGGCTCACAAGAAACAAGAAAAACGGTATGCAGCGAACTTTTGGAACAGTGCGAGAATGGTGGAGATGAATTTCTTGGAAGAATTGTGACAGGTGATGAAACATGGCTCCGTCATTTTTCACCAGAGACGAAGACGCGATCAATGGAGTGGCATCATGCAAATTCACCCAAGAAAAAAAAATTCAAAACGACACCTTCTGTTGGCAAAGTTGTGGCTACGGTGTTTTCCGATTCCGAAGGACTCTTGCTTGTGGACATCATAAATTCTGATGTATACGTGACGACAGTGAAGAAACTTCAAGCTCGACTGAGTCGTGTTCGATCACATCGGCAAAAGTAGGATGTTTTGCTGTTGCACGACAATGCACGGCCACATGTCAGTCTAAATACCATGGGAGCGATCACAAAACTTGGAGGGACAACACTGAAACACCCGCCTTATAGTCCTGACCTGGCTCCATATGACCATCATCTCTTTGGGAAACTGAAAGACTCTCTTCGTGGAACAAGGTTTGAAGATGATGACTCCCTTGTGCACGCTGCCAAACAGTGGCTCCAACAGGTTGGTCCAGAATTTTACCGTGTGGGTATACAGGCGCTGGTTACAAATGGCGTGAGGCAGTTGAGAGGGGTGGAAATTATGTGAAGAAATGAAAATATTGTTCCTAAAGGATGTATCTACACACTGTAAAACTTTCAAACATGTAGAATAAAAGATGGATTTTAAAAAGAATAGTGTGCATTTCTTTTTGAGTGACCCTCGTAGCAAGGACACTCGCGTCGGTCGTCTGGTGCAACCCATTAACGCCAAATTTCGCAGCACTGTCCTAACGGATACGTTCACTGGTTAATTACCGCCGTGCGCCCATAATCACTTCGGAAACCTTTCACACGAATTACCTGAGTACAAATGACAGCTCTACCAATGCGCTGCCCTTTTATACCTTGTGTACGCGGTACTACCGCCATCTGTATACGTACATATCACTGTCCCATTACTTCTGTCACCTCAGCTTATAGCTACAACCACAAAGCCTATAAGAAAGAGCACAAAACTCATAAAGCGAATTTCTACATAAAATCGTATTAATAGTTTTAAAGTAGACGTCGTGGTCATCTGAGCTAACGGATATTTAGTCAGCGTACGAGGAGGGAGAGTAGGGGTATTAAAAGATCCCCATTCCAGTAATCATACTAGCACAACAGGATCAAAGGGGAGCCTCAAACAAGTTCTCGTGTCAAGAACTGGTAAGCTAGTACGAGCAGGCGCAGTGGGGAAATTGTCCTACAAATCAGCTGAAAACCGGAATAAGGAAAAACTGCGTCTCTCTTTCCACAGTGGGTCGATGACAGCGGATGGCAGCAGTCAGCAAAATATCTGCTCGCCAAACTACTCCCAGACAAAGATTTAGATTGTAGCTGATATCAGAGATTAGATGCACACTACACGGTTATTATTATTATTATTATTATGTTCCCATTGATTAAGACTCCGCTTCTCTTCATGTATTTATAGTGAATTAATAACGCTTTCTGAAGTTTAAATGATGCTGATTGTATTAGACTCTGCCGGTTCAGCCACAGGGAATGAGAATTACGTGTAGTTATTCATCTCTGAAATAAATTATCTCGAATACGTCACTTATTATGTCGCTTTTATCCTGTTCTAGTGTTTAAAGTCCGTTCGCGTCATTTGAGGTAAGTGGAATAGACGTCACAGAAAGATTTTTTTAAATTCTTACTCTCGAAAAAATACTTGATAATTCTTTAGATTCAAAGTGGTTGCAATAAATCGCATGTACTCGTACATCTAGAACATAATACCTCAATAACATACAATATTAAAAATTTTATTCATTTTATACAAATTTCATTCTTCTTCGTCTCAAAATTTCTGCAGATCAGTTTTCGATATCGTATAATAAATGAACTTCTTCAGAAAACAATAACTCTCAGTTTCTTCCAAGGACTCTCACTGTATCAGACGCTATTGACTTCCATTACATATAATACCAGTTGTCAGCTTGGATTCAATGCAATGGACCACCTGTATCTTTTGACGGGCAGGCAAGTTCTAACTTTTCTTTGAATCACATTGCGAAGTTAGTGTACAATGAACAATTATTTCATGCCGGCCGCTGTGACCGAGCGGTTCTATGCGCTTCAGTCTGGAACCGCGCGACCGCTACGGTCGCAGGTTCGAATCCTGCCTCGGGCATGGATGTGTGTGATGTCCTTAGGTTAGTTAGGTTTAAGTAGTTCTAAGTTTTAGGGGACTGATGACCTCAGATGTTAAGTCCCATAGTGCTCAGAGCCATTTGAACCAATTATTTCATCTCATTTGAACAATAAAGAGTAGATAATATCTTTTCGCTACCATCTCTCAGTCACTGGCTTTCCGCGAAAATTCATCTCATGTGAGATAGAGGATACCGCATTGCCACGATTCCCAACTTCACACGAAACAAAGGAAAAACCCATTTTCCCGAATTTATAGAACTATAATTAGAGTCGTGTTGTTGTTGTCTCTGGTGTGATGCAGCTGTCCACGCTAGCCTATCTTCTGCGGACATCCTCCTGCCTGCATGACTAAGTAGGTTTGAACCTTCTTCATGTAGTCAAACCTTGGTCTCATTCCACAATGTTTACTCTCCACACGTCCACCTGACCATTTCTTGATACCTCAGGATGTGTTCTTCTTTTAGTCAAGATGTGCCACAAATTTCTTTCCTACCCAGTTCGATTGAGTAAGTCTTCATTAGTTAGCTAATGTTGAGCGTTCTTCTGTAGCAGTAACAGTGCATTTCAAACTCTTGTATGTTCTGCTTGTCTGTATTATTTCATTTCCGTAAAAGAGTACATACTAGAGAAACACTTTCAGAAAAGACTACCTAATATGTAATTTATCTTCGACTTTAACGTACTTTTCCTTTTACAGAAACTTTTTTCTTGTTATTGCCAGGCTGAATTACTTTGGCCGCCGTCATTTATCTTGCCCACGAAGTAGCAAAAATCATCTACTACTTTTAGAGTTTCATTTCCTAATGTAATTTCCTCAGAATCACCAGATTTATTTCGTCTATATTCCATTACCCTTATTTCGCTTTCGTTAAAATTCATTTTATAACCTCTGTCCAAGATACGTATTATCCATTGTGTTCAATTGACCGTCCAAGTCCTTTGACGTGTCTGACAGAAGTACAACGTAATTGAAAATCTCGAAGTTTTTATTTCTACTCCTTGAACTTTAATTCCTTTTCCAAATAACTCTTTCGTTCCCTTTATTCTTAGCCATTGTACAGATTAAATAACATCGTACAAGGGTGACAACCTCGGCTCACAGCCCTCTCAGTTACAGCATCTGTTCTTTAACTCTACAAATGCCATATATGTAGGTTTGCTTTTCTTCGGTATACCTTCTGATAAGAGTCGTAAGATCGACATTACCTCGCGCGTTCATACATTTCTCCATTCTTCAGTAAATAATTCGTGTTAATATTTTGCAACCATGACTTATTAAACTGAGGGTTCGGTAGAATTTACACCTGTCAGCGCCTGCCTTTTTGGAATTGGAATTAGTTCATTCATCCTGAAGTGTGGGCTTATTTTGACTGTCTTATACGTGTTGCACACCAGCTAGAATTATTTTACCGTTACTGGCTCCCCCAAGGCTCTCAGCGATTGTGAGGGAATGTCACCTGTTGCAAGTACCTTCTTTCGACTCAAGGTTTTCAGTGCTCTGTCGAATTCTTCAACCAACGTCACATCTCTCTTCACATCTTCATCTACTTCCTCTGCCCTTTCGGTACCAAATAAAAAATATTCGCATTATTTATGAAACGCCATCGTATTTAGATGCATTGGATAATATTATACGTTTTTATTTAGCTGTAAATCCTCAAACTCTGTGATGCCGCATTTTAATTGATCAAGAAGCTTTAGAAATAAAGGGCTACGTTGTAAAACGATAAAAGCGCTGTGGAGGGCAGCGGGTCATTCACACAGGCTGAACTCAGCTGCTGCCTCCCACTGCTTCCCGCAAACCTCATCGATTCGTAACAAAGTCTCCGCCAGACCACGGATCATTGCAATGCTCCTGTGGCAACAAATTCTCTCGATAACAAGCGGAAACTGCAACCAACCTGAACATCTGGCTTACGAACCGAGAAGGTGATGCAAATGAAAGTGCAGTATAAATGCTCCAGGTCTAAGCAAAGTAATAAGACGGTGACAAACTTCTCACGGTAACTGCTCGAGACGGTAGTATCAGTCATGCAGATTTAGAGATTAAACAGAACTCTCCGTCTTGTAGCGCAGGTTGCAGAATGAGGTACCTAATATATCCAGAACGAGTAAATATATCAAGCTGCGGTTAATGACGAATTTCCTGAGCTACGCAAATAATTTTTAACGTTTATAGCTGCCAAATTGTGACACCGACTTCTTTTAACGGAACTGAATGCTTTCTTCTGTAGTTACTTTAGTGACATAACGTGTGTAGAGTGTGACCAAATAGTAACACATAACAGTGCCAAAAATAATTGTCCCGCCTTCAGGAGAAAGGGTGTGCCCCGCTGCGCCAAATGTAAAATCGCGTAACTCAGGTACGATACGTTTTATTTCTTTACCTATGCGCTTTAAGCCAATAAGTCTGTGCTCTGCATTTGTAGCGATCAGATAGCTTAATCTAGAAGCAGTTCAGCATTTCACAATATTTACGACATTCGAAGATGTGGATATGGTTTCCGTTTATGACAAATGTCGCAAAACTGTTAGAGCAGCTTTGCGCTTGTGTGCTGACAGGTATCCTAATAACAATCTGTCTCTGCAAAAAATTATTAAAAAAATTGGGAAACTGCTAGCGCGGATAATAAAATACTTCAACGAAAAAGAACAGCAACAGATGGGTAAATGCAAATATTTCTGTAGCAAGGTCACATAAAGCACAGCTGAGTGCGAGGCAGCTTTTGAACTTGCGAGTGGGATCAGCCAGAGGTGTGTCGTTCGGGTACTGCATGTCCAGCCCATTTCAGCCTTTTCAAATTTAGGTCCATCAACAGTTTAATAGCAGTGACTTTCAAAATCGGTTACAGTTCATCGAACGATGTCTCCATATTCCGTAAAGTGATACGGCGTTTCCATACAAGGTTATGTTTATGGATGAAGCTACGGGCAAATAATCTTCGCAGTGTGTACTATTGATACGTTGAAATTCCATTCTGGCTGAGGAAAATGTGTAAACAATGACCTTTGGCTGTCAACGAGTGGTGCTGGCTTCTGTACAGTAGCATAATTGGTCCCTGTTTTAGTCAATGAGCCAAAACATTATAACCGCCAGCGTCATAGCTTCTTTGTCCGTCTTTGGAACGTAATACATCACTGATTCTGAGTATTAGGTATCCGACTGATTGTTGGTAGGTTTGTGCGGGTGTGTGGCATTAGATTTTTACGCACAGGTCACGTGATTCGCGTAAATAACAGACCTCGCGCCAAGTGGTGGCGCCTGATGGCGACCCAGATGGGGTCTACAGGACTTAAATCAAGCGAATTTGATCGCTGAAACATCAACGTGAGTTCACTATAATGCTCCTCAAACTAATGTAGCACGGTTTTGGCTCCGAGATACGGACAATTATACTACTGAAAGATGACATCGCCGTCGGGGAAGACATCAAGCATGAAGGGATACAGGTGTCTGTGTGTCTTCGATTATTATCATTGTCCCATGAAAGCGCAGGAGAACGTCTCCCACAGCATAATACTGCTCCAAGCAGCCTGCGTCAGTGTCGCGCTGAATGTTTCGAGCCGCCGTTCATCTCGATGACGGCGTTTGTGGACCATCAACCTAGTGTAGCGAAAATGTAATTCACTCGAAGAGCCGACACGTTTCCGTCGATCGACGGTCGAATCCCGATGGTCTCGTGTCCACCACAATCGTAACTGACGGTGTTGCTGGGTGAACACGTGAACAAGTAGGGGTGGTCTGCTGCGGAGATCCAAGTTCAACAACGTACGATGAACGGTGTGCTCTGAAACACTTGTGCGTGCACCAGCATTGCGCTCTTTTGGCAGAGACGCCACAGATCACCATCTATCCTACTTTAGAGAGCAGGTAAGCCTCCAAACTCCACGTTCTTTGAAGAGTTGTGGACGTCCAACCATTTAGTGCTTAGTTGTAGTTTCACAGTCCTCGTAACTCTTTCTGTAGATGCTCACGACAGTAGCACGTGAACATTCGACCAGATTCGCCGTCTTCGACACACTCTTTCACAGGCTCTGCGTAATAATATTCTGCTCTTTTTCAAAGTCGCTTATCTCAATGGAGTTCCCCATCTACACCCCATATCTTCGCTAGTGTGATCCCCCGTCCGTATCTGATCCGCTTACATACTTTTGATGGTTGGTTGGTTGATTCGTGGGAGAAGACCAAACAGCGAGGTCATCTGTCCCATCGAATTGTGGAAGGAAGTCGGCCGAGCCCCTTCGACATCTCGGCATTTGCCTGAAGCGATTTAAGGAAATCACAGAAAACCTAAATCAGAATGGCCAGACACGGATTTGAAGCGTCGTCCTACCGAATGCGAGTTCAGTGTGCTAACCACTGCGCCACCCTGCTCGGTATACACTACTGGCCATTAAAATTACTACACCACGAAGACAATGTGCTACAGATGCGAAATTTAACCGACAGGAAGAAGATGCTGTGATATGCAAATGATTAGCTTCTCAGAGCATTCGCACAAGGTTGGCGCAGGTGGCGGCACCTACAACGTGCTGACATGAGGAAAGTTTCCAACCGATTTCTCATACACAAACAGCAGTTGACCGGCGTTGCCTGGTGAAACGTTGTTGTGATGCCTCGTGTAAGGAGGAGAAATGCGTACTATCACGTTTCCGACTTTGATAAAGGTCGGATTGTAGCCTATCGCGATTGCGGTTTATCGTATCTTGACATTGCTGCTCGCGTTGGTCGAGATCCAATGACTGTTAGCAGAATATGGAATCGGTGGGTTCAGGAGGGTAATACGGAACGCCGTGCTGGATCCCAACGGCCTCGTATCACTCGCAGTCGAGCTGACAGGCATCTTATCCGCATGGCTGTAACGGATCGTGCAGCCAAGTCTCGATCCCTGAGTCAACAGATGGGGACGTTTGCAAGACAACAGCCATCTGCACGAACAGTTGGACGACGTTTGCAGCAGCATGGACTATCAGCTCGGAGACCATGGCTGCGGTTACCCTTGACACTGTATCACAGACAGGAGCGCCTGCGATGGTGTACTCAACGACGAACCTGAGTGCCCGAATGGCAAAACGTCATTTTTTCGGATGAATCCAGGTTCTGTTTACAGCATCATGATGGTCGCATCCGTGTTTGGCGACATCGCGATGAACGCACATTGGAAGCGTGTATTCGTCATCGCCATACTGGCGTATCACCCGGCGTGATGGTATGGGATGCCATTGGTTACACGTCTCGGTCACCTCTTGTTCGCATTGACGGCACTTTGAACAGTGGACGTTACATTTCAGATGTGTTACGACCCGTGGCTCTATCCTTCATTCGATCCCTGCGAAACCCTACATTTCAGCAGGATAATGCACGACCGCATGTTGCAGGTCCTGTGTGGGCCTTTCTGGATGCAGAAAATGTTCGACTGCAGCCCTGGCCAGCACATTCTCCAGATCTCTCACCAAGTGAAAACGTCTGGTCAATGGTGGCCGAGCAACAGGCTCGTCACAATAAGCCAGTCACTACTCTTGATGAATTGTGGTGTCGTGTTGAAGCTGCATGGGCAGCTGTACCTGTACACGCCATCCAAGCTCTGTTTGACTCAATTCTCAGGCGTATCAAGCCCGTTATTACGGCCAGAGGTGGCTGTTCTGCGTACTGATTTCTCAGGATCTATGCACCCAAATTGCGTGAAAATGTAATCACATGTCAGTTCTAGTATAATTTATTTGTCCAATGAATATCCGTTCATCATCTGCATTTCTTCTTGGTGTAGCAATTTTAATGGCCAGTAGTGTACTTTTGTTACCACATCACGAGCTCGCAACGCCACCAGGCGGTATCCAGTCTCGCGGTGGGAAATGTTTTGGCTCATCAATGTGAATAGCGACAAGTATCTGTAGTTTGTAACACAGTGCAGTTTGTAAGTGCAGTTATTGAAAGACAGCCCACTGGACATAGGGCAATCCACGTAGTACTAACATCTGGAACTACATCTGCATCTAAATACATACTACGCAAGCCAACTTATGGAGCATCGCGGAGGGTATCTTGCAACGCTACCATTCATTCCTTCTTCTGTTCCACTCACAAAGGAACGAGGGAGAAACGACTTTCTATATGCCTCTGTACGAGCCTTAATTTCTCTTATCTTCGCGATCCTTACGCAAAATGTACGTCGACGGCAGTAGAAGCATTCTGCAGTCAGTTGCAATTGCCGGTTCTCTAGAGTTTCTCAATAATGTTTAGCGAAAAGAACGTCATCTTCCCTCCAGCGATTCTTATTTGAATACATGAAGCATCTTGCTAGTAACTGTCTGTTGATCGAACCTTCCAGTAACAGATCAAGCTTCGATGTCTTCCTGTAGTCCGATATGGAGGGGATCAGAAATACTCGAGCAATACTCAAGAATGTGTCGTACTAGTGCTCTGTAAGCAGCCTTCTTTACAGATGGGCTCCGCTTTCCTAAAATTCTCCCAATAAACTGAAATCGACCATTCGTCTTCCCTACTACCGTCATTACATCCTCGTTCCATTTTCATATGAACGTTATGCCTAGATATTTAATGTAGGTGACTCTTTCAAGCAGCACACCATCAATACCGTGTTCGAACATTACAGGAATTGTTTTCCTCCTCCTCTTAATTAACTTATATTTGCCTACATTTGGAGAAAGCTGTCATTCGTTATACCAAATAGAACTTCTAAGTCACCCTGTACCCCCAACGACGAGAAATTCCCACATACTACAGCGTCAGTCTCATACTGCTCCTCATACAGTCTGTCGTCATTTATGTACTGTATATAGACCACAGGTGCGGTCCTCTCACACTCCCATGGGGCACTCGTGACGATACCCTTGTCTCTGATGAGTGCTCACCGTCGATGATGATGATATTTCGTTTGTGGGACGCTCAACTTCGCGCTCATCAGCGCCTGTACAAAGTCCCAATTTTTACACAGTCCAATTTTTACTCAGTCGAATCTAGCCACTGTAACAAATGATGACGATGATGATGATGTTGAAATGATGAGGACAACACAAACACCCAGTTCCCCAGCAGACAGGATCCCCAACCCAGCTGGGAAACGCACCTGGGACCCCATGATCCAGAGGCAGCAACGCTAGGTACTAGACCACGAGTTGTGGACTCTCGCCGTCGAGGACAACATTCTGGGTTTTATTTCTTAAGAAGTCTTCGAACCACTCGTGTATCTAGGAACTTATTCGGTATGCTCGGACCTTCATTAACAATATGCTGTATGACAACGTGTGAAATGCTTTCCAAAAATCTAGGAATATGGAACCTACCTGTTGCCCTTCATCCGTAGGGTATCATATGGGAAAAGGACAAGCCGAATTTCACACATAACGAATATACTGGCCACTCTACACATATAATTACGGATCTTCTTCACCCATTATTTGGAGATTTTTGGATTTGTAGTTTGGGAAACGCAAAATGGCTTCTACGCTCACCACACACTTATGAACTTTCATCTGTGAGGAGGATTAAAACAAGAGGTCTCCAAGGGAACATCGATGAGCCCCCAAGACACAAAGTGCCAAATAAGACGGCCCTGTGCTCCAGCAGGTCCAGATGAAATTTAACGTGCAGCAATATCTGTGTGGAATCGCTTGAAAGCATATATCAGTGTCCGAGGACAACATTTTGAAGACTGTACATAACATTCATAATAATAAACACACGAACTGTAGGTGAATTACATGTTTCCTTACGTTTGCTACAGCGGGGCAAGCGTTTGTGCGACCTATTCTCCTGACAGAGGCTTCATATTTGGCTGTGCTGCTATCTTATTACTATATGATCAAGTGCCACACGTGCTATGTCATTGGAGTCCCCTTCGTATATGATTTTCCTTATTGAAAAAAAAGGGCGGTATCAGAATCGGCTACTGTAAACGCTAAAAATTAGTAGCATACCTCAGAAATATTAGGTTAGTTAGGTTTAAGTAGTTCTAAGTTCTAGGGGACTGATGACCTCCGCTGTTAAGTCCCATAGTGCTCAGAAGTTAAGTCTTATAGTGCTCAGAGCCATTTGATCCATTTAGTGGAACCACTTTTCGAGTATTATCCGAGGGTACGCCAGTGAATACTCATTATCACTGTCGCAGACCTTGTTGGAATTATGATTATGAGGCAGAGGCCGAGATTGGTCTGGTAGGTGATCATCTTCTTCTTTTTCCTGTGCCTTTGTCTCACATCGGTGCCGGGTCCGCATGATTATTAACGGATGTAGAACGTTTAGTTTAAGGGGGGCCGGATCTCCTTCCTGTCGCCACTCTGTTACCCCCTTGCTACTCACGTGAAAGTGAGCGAAAGTTTTCCAAATGTTTGCGTATCTCGTAACTGAGATGGGACTTAAGTACCAGTCTGGTATTCACCTAGTGGGATGTGCGAAACAGCCTAAAAATGCATCCCGTCTGACCGGCACGCCGAACCTAGTCGCTAATACGCTGGGCGAATTCGATGTGGGGTCTGTGCACGGCTATCCGTGCGAAATTGATTAACGTCGCAGCCCCAGGAATTTTATGAGACTGCCATGGGAAAAGTGCTCAACAGTCAAGGTCAATACTTCTAACATACACGTACTGGTTTCTGTAATTATGCCTCTGGCTCATTTCTTTTTGAACGCCCCTTATATAAAATTATTTAATAATACATTTTTTGATGTGAGAATTGTAGTTATTATTTTGCAGTTTGTTTAGATCCAGTCACTTCCATTTACAATTATATTTTTGTGTTTTAACTTACATTCATTTTTTTCCTGTTCATGCAGCCATTATTTGTTCTAAATGTGCTAAATGGATATGGTGTAGGATCCTTCGAGTAAATATTTATTTGCACATAAACTATACTGTAGAAAACTGTACATGATTACATTGTTCTTGGTCACATACTGCACTTAGAGCTGGCTGAAGGATCATGGTAACTGACTGAGGGATCCTGGGACAGTGGAGAAGCGTGTTAGGATGGGGATGGAGGAAGGGTGTGTGATAGGTCACTGTGTGTGTGTGAAATTTTTTATTTTTATTTATTTATTGTTTCATGATTTCTTTTCATTTATAAAGTATATTTTTACGGTAGATAGTGAATTACACTACTGGCCGTTAAAATTGATACACCAAGAAGAAATGCAGATGCTAAACGGCTATTCATTGGACAAATATATTATACTAGAACTGACATGTGATTACATTTTCACGCAATTTGGGTGCATAGATCCTGAGAAATCAGTACCCAGAAAAACCACCTCTGGCCGTAATAACGGCCTTGATACGCCTGGGCATTGAGTCAAATAGAGCTTGGATGGCGTGTACAGGTACAGCTGCCCATGCAGCTTCAACACGATACCACAGTTCATCAAGAGTAGTGACTGGCGTATTGTGACGAGCTAGTTGCTCGGCCACCATTGACCAGACGTTTTCAATTGGTGAGAGATCTGGAGAATGTGCTGTAACGTCCACTGTTCAAAGCGCCGTCAAATTGAACAAGAGGTGACCGAGACGTGTAACCAATGGCACCCCATACCATCACGCCGGGTGATACGTCAGTATGGCGATGACGAATACACGCTTCCAATGTGCGTTCACGGCGATGTCACCAAACACGGATGCGACTATAATGATGCTGTAAACAGAACCTGGATTCATCCGAAAAAATGACGTTTTGCCATTCGTGCACCCAGGTTCGTCGTTGAGTACACCATCTCAGGCGCTCCTGTCTGTGATGCAGCGTCAAGGGTAACCGCGGCCATAGTCACCAAGCTGATAGTCCATGCTGTTGCAAACGTCGTCGAACTGTTCATGCAGATGGTTGTTGCCTTGCTAACGTCCCCGTCTGTTGACTCAGGGATCGACACGTGGCTGCGTGATCCGTTACGGCCATACGAATAAGATGCCTGTCATCTCGACTGCTAGTGATACGAGGCCGTTGGGATCCAGCACTGCCTGAATAATTAACTTGGACATGAAACCTAGAGTAATTGGCTTTGCAAAATTTGATCACAAAAATTGTCTCTGAATAACGTGAGTTGGCCCAGATTGAATAAATACAAGCCGGCCGAAGTGGCCGTGCGGTTAAAGGCGCTGCAGTCTGGAACCGCAAGACCGCTACGGTCGCAGGTTCGAATCCTGCCTCGGGCATGGATGTTTGTGATGTCCTTAGGTTAGTTAGGTTTATCTAGTTCTAAGTTCTAGGGGACTAATGACCTCAGCAGTTGAGTCCCATAGTGCTCAGAGCCAATAAATAAAAAAAGTCATAATCTTTTCTCCTTACCTCTATTCTGCGCAAATCTGGATAACGCGCTGCAATACTGCTCTGTCTTGCACGCTGCTATGATAAAGCTGCAAATTATTGTATCTACACAGAGACACTCGAGAGGTGTGCAACGAGTTCTCTGTTAATTGCAAATCGAACGGTTTATCGAACATACTTGAATGATCCATTAAAAAGAATTGTAAGAGAAAGGTTGGTAAGAAAATGAAATATGCGCAAAAATGACAACACTGTTTTTTGTATACTGAGAAAAAGTGCTCATGGCAGATTTCAAATTTAATGAACTTCTCAACATATAAACAATGGACTTCCCTATCTCTCAAATCTAATAACTTTCAGTACAATAAGCAAGCTAGTTCGATGGTGCAGCAATAGTGAAAAAAATTAACATCATTATTATATTTACCTGACATTCCATTAGATTTATTCCTTCACAAATCAGTTTCATGATCATGTTGATTGAACAAAATGAAAAATTGATACATTAAATTTGAATCATAATATTGCCATAGCTTCCTCATTATCACTGCTTAACATTATCAGCTTAGCTCTAACACAGCTGGACATAGACTCCAGTCTCCACCAAAGCTAAGCGGAGTCTGTTCCCACTGCGCCCTCGCGCAGCTCAAAGATGTTAGCTTAACTTCTGTGATACAGCTAACAACATCGCTGCTCGCTCACAATCGATTGAGATACCAAAAAAAAATTCAGATACCAAAATTATACACGACACCTATCAATATAAGTAATAGTTGGTTCATAAATGAATAAGCTAGTACTGTTGCGCAAGTGCGCTCACGTTAAATGACTACAGACTGCCGTTATTAAATATGTTTTAAACAATTATTTATACCTTCTTGACAGAAGCATCTTTTGGTTCTCTTTTCATTGTGGTGTCCGGCAACACATGTGATTTACCACCTTTAAATTACCATAGTTTTTTATACAACTTGGAATCAACATTTAAATAAGGTTATGGCAAAATAACAAACTGTTCATTAACTAACTACAACTGTGTGACAATATGAGGTATTGATGCTGTGTTCATTTACTGTGTAATTGTGGCGGATATGATGTTCTGACAAACATTTGCGTAATGTAATAGATATGAAAGACGTAATGAACCAATAAATAAAATAGATGCAGATATGTAGCTTTCAGCGATGAAGTCTATAGTGCAATGCTATCGTCTGAGATATCGTTCGTTGAAACTGCATGAGCCATTAAAAGTTGTTAATTCAGAGGTTCAATACGAAAATGTTTTCTGACTGTGGAATATTAACTTCTGTAGTTCTAAAGGTATTCAGATTATTGTTGTGAGTCTATGCCTCTCATTTTTCAGGGACCGCTGATGTATTCAGATTTGCATTAACAGTTCATTGTACATAATTTGTTGTAATGAAATGATCATTAAATCGACACCCTAGCTGCAAACAGGCATTGATATACATCATTGGGGACATGTTGAAAATGTGTGCTCCAACGGGGACTCCAACTCGGGATCTCCTGCTTACATGGCAGACGCTCTATCCATCTGAGCCACTGAGGGCCGAGAGGATACTGCGCCTGCAGGGACTTATCCCTTGCACGCTCCCCGTGGGACCCACATTCCCAACATGTCCACACTACATGTTGGGAATGAGGGTCCCACGGGGAGCGTGCAAGGGACAAGTCCCTGCAGACTGTAAGGGGTCCGCAGGCCCTTACTACTAAGTTTGCATCAGCACAGGTCGACAGGGCAACTATCGATAGTGTGTTGGGTCGCGAGAGCGAGAGTCAGTTGAGTTCAGTGTGTGTGTTGTGGGTTCCCGCGAGGCGGGCAGAGAGCTGTGCAGAAGCCAGCAGTAGTTAATTCATGAATTACCGACAAAGGGAGTGGCCATCGCCGCGATTTAACCCCTTTGTGTTAGTATTATACGGGAAAGTGAAGAAGTTTAATTACAAGTGTAATTAGTGATATTTGTGTGCCGTTATTGAGATTCCGCGTCTACCGCGCCGGCATTATTTGGATTGCAGTGTTGGATTACAGTGATTGTATTTTGCGTGTGACGATTACGAATAACGAAGAAACCTGTGCTGAGATTAGCCGTTATTAACAGTGTATGACGAAGGTAGTGGCTGTCTCCTTCTTTGGGTGTTTTTGATAAGAATATAGGTCTTGATTAGTGAAGCTGTGTTTGTTGTTCTTCTTGCCAACAGACAGTTCATTATTACAGCAGTTGAGAAGGACAGAATGGAATGTAACATATCCTTAGCAGTCCATTCCGATTTGCCAGCCCCATTAGGTACACGGTCATATTAATTAATACTTATGTGGGCTGCTATTCAGATCCGCGAACGAGCGGATACACCAAATTATAAGGGAGTGTTACAAGACGCAGTATCCTCTGTGCCCTCAGTGGCTCAGATGGATAGAGTGTCTGCCATGTAAGAAGGACATCCCAGATTCGAGTCCCGGTTGGGGCACACATTTTCAACATGTCCCTAATGATATATATCAACGCCTGTTTGCAGCTAGGGTGTCGATTTAATTATCATTTCATTCTAGAGAAGCTGCACAATCATCAATGGTATCTGTTCTTTCGGGAACAGATACTACCTTCATATGTAATTTGTTATAGACTCTCAAACAGCTGTGAGAAGCCATCTTAACAGTTCGTCCCAAGCCCGCCATTGTGGGTGCATAGTCGACCCTCTAGTCTAGGCGATCGGCACATCGTCCAAATTCCTCATACCGGGGTTTTCTCCACATCCAGTCCTTTGCTGACGCCCTGGCACATGGCTTCCCTGAACAGCCGCAAACTGCTGTCGGCACTGGGGCTATACAACTTCGCAAGCAAATTCACCTCACCACCTCACCTTGTACCAGTTATAATCGGCCTGTTATCTCACCTACACACCCGTAACGTTACAGTATTAGTCTTCTGTTGTTGCCAGTTTGGGCACTGAGAATATTTTAGTTTTTATTTACGGCCTTGTGTGTGAAATATTCTTCCTGTAGAGTGAGCATTCCTTTTCTTTTGTTGTTGTGACGTAAGATTGTCATGTCTGTTTTTATGACCTAAATAGCAACAACAGAAGACCAATATTCAAACTAATTCACAGTTTATCTTAAAATATATTTAAATTTAAAAAAATCACATACACACATACAAACACACACACACAAAATGCCCCTCCACCCACTTTTCCTCCATCCCCAGCCCAAACCCGTTATCATGACCCCTTAGTCATTTCTAATGCATGTTATCAAGAGCAGCGCAAGCATGTGCAGTTTTCTACAATACCTATGAGTCATGTGCAAAGAAATATTTACCAGAAGAAACTTGTACCATGTGCCCATAGAACATACGGGACAACAAATGTCTGGTTGAACAAGACAGAAAAATGAATGTAAGTAAAAAAACACAAACATAATTGTAAATAGAAAGAGCTAAACCCAAACCAACTGCAAAACAATCACAAGTCTCCCACCAAAATATGTATAATTAAATGACTGTATATGTGTTACAGACCTTTGAAGATGCCTAATATGAACAGCTGAAACATGTTCAGTACTCAAGAATAAATTTCGGACATGTCCGAAAGAACAGATACCATCTTCATATATATCTATAGTTATGGCTCACCGGCCATTTGACCATCTTCTTGTGTGCGGATGCACAAACAGTGCTCGAACTCTTACGGGAATCGGCAAAAAGCCGTGAGTAGTGACTATAATGGGCAGGGGCACTACGAATACAGTGCGGGACAATAAGTTGGGAATATGGGTCTCACGGGAGGCGTGCCAGAGATAAGTCCCTGCAGTCGCACTATCCTCTGTGTCCTCGATGGCTCAGATTGATAGAGGGTCTGCCATGTAAGCTGGAGATCCCGGGTTCGAGTCCCGGTCGGGGCACACATTTTCAACTGTCCCCGTTGACTTATATCAATGCCTGTATGCAGCTAGGGATATTCATTTCATTGTAATAATTGAAGTTATTCTTGGCAACTGAGAAAAATGACTGAACGTACTAACAACCTAATGAACGTCTTTGTGCAAGCGCCTGCTAAGTGATATCCTCTGTCGAAACCCATCGCATGGTCTAAAACTCCCGAGAACCAGAGATTAATAAACTGTGGCGGTAGTGTCTTTAGTGAATACGAGTAGAGACGGGAGCACAAAGCACTGCATGTAGTCGCAGTGTTAGAATGCAGCTCGTAAGAGTTGTGAAGCAAAATAGGACGTTATACAGTTCTCAGGTATGAAATTATGTAGGAGGCTGTGTCGAGGTATCCTCCCTGTATTGAGCAACAGGAGACTGACAAACGTCTGTATGCTTTCCTAACTGTATGACGAGGCTGCAGCTGCTCCAGACCTATCTGACACAGCGGCGCTCTGCGGCATTTGGGCACCAGGGTCTGTCAGCAGCCTGATGACTGCTGTGGAGCGACACAGCGTACAGCGCAACCTGGCACAAATGGTTCAAGTGGCTCTGAGCACTAGGGGACTTAACATCTGAGGTCATCAGTCCCCTAGAACTTAGAACTACCTAAACCTAACTAACCTAAGGACATCACACACGTCCATGCCCGAGGCCTAGAACCGCTCGGCCATGGCGGCCGGCCAGCCTGGCACACCCATCCACTTACGGCAGTACAGCTACGGCAGCAGCCAGCGCTCAGCTAAGGCGCCTTCGCTGTGTTGTGTTTGTCTCAATAAAGACGCAACCGAATACCTCTCCTGTTCTTACCAACATAAGACTGACAACCATACAGGCTGAAACAGAGGGCTATTTAGTCTCAAAGTTAGGACGAGTGCTCTATAGTTTTGATAGCTAGCAGACATCCCACCATTTCAAATTTACGGGAAGTGGATTTTTTCACTATTCTGAAGTTATGATAGCTGGTATGGAGGTGGAATTGCTTGAACTGGAATGTCAGATGGAGTAGGGGATTGTTTAAGAATCGCACAAGTGGACTTGGGGGAAATTTGGGCTCCCCACTTTTGAATTGAAATGGTATGATGTTGTATGACAGACGGCTCAAATGGCTCTGAGCACTATGGGTCTTAACATCTGTGGTCATCAGTCCCCTATGACAGATGAGTTTGCTGTTTTGAACTTAGGGCAACAATCGTTTAAACGGTGAAGCCAGAGGGGAGTCGTTTAACTTAGGGCAACCGTGATGGAATTACAGACTTAGAACAAGTTACCTGATTGCTATAAACAGCCCTACAGGTCTCTATAGGACTGGGCACTTTCTGGAAGGCAAGTTACTTCCCTTTGTCTTAGAATCTTGTATTCTGACGTTATAGAGGCCACAGATGTATGGTCTGGTCACCATAAGGGATTACCATCTAGGATACTGACGCCATAGTGTGGATGCACCAGATCACAGATCCATCATCTCGGATTTTGACTTAATAAAACAGCACTGTTATGCCCTGATCGTCATGTTGGATCCCCATCTTGGATTGATAGTAAGATTCCGTCATAGTAAGACTCCCTCATCGTAGGACTCCGCCAGTATTCTAGGACAGCCATTTAGAAATCTATACCTAACACAAGTCGCCTACTTCCACCAGTACAACTATGCATCGTCTTAGATTTTTTAGTTTCCCACCCATTTATATGTCAGACCACAACTCTACTTCAACAGAGACGTCACCGGAGTGGGGGAAAACCCCCACGAAAATTTGAATTTCCTGCCAAAATTTCAGTTTCGCGAGATTTTCTACATAAAACAATTGGCCTATGTCAGAGGTGTGAGGGCGACAGGGATGAGGAATTCCACTGACTCATAAATGACATCGTCAATGACGTCATTGATGACATCATTGGTGACATGCTTCGTTCACTGTTGGAAGAACAAAAGTACTCCAAGTGTCTATAAACTCAGCTCCAGGTTGTTGAAAAGTGCATCAACTGTAGAGGAAATCACAGCCTGTGAGATGTATTTTGCGTGTACAGTCATACGCAAAAGTATCCGAACGACCTGAATTGCATTTCGCCTGATTCGCATGCAACCGGTATGACGCGGCTGTCTAGCAGGTCCTCTAATCGCTCCTTGGTACAGTCGTTTGACTATTGAAAATGGTTCCAACAAGTCACCACTAGAAAACACTGCTCTGTATCGCAGTAACTCAAGATATAAAGTAACACCACGATGCTACAAATATCAGGGAACACCGTATCACAGATAAGACTGTTCTTAAGGCTTGTAAGCTCACATTTATTACAATAAATGACATACCTGAAATGTTACCACTCTCATTATTACGTCAGCTAGGTAATGCACGTAGTAATTCATGATTTCCTCTTCAAAGTAAAATACAGTACTTATTATTTAAGACAAAATGACATTAAAAATTTAAGTTATCCACGAGCAGCAAGTTGAGAATATGTATGAACTTCAAGTGACACGACGAACCGTCTCGTTCTGCATACGGATTCAAACCCAGGTCAGGCAAACTAAGCAAAGATTTCGAGACTGACGCAAACTAACAGTCATTCCTGATTAGGCATACAGAGAGTGATATACCTCGATTTTAGACAGTATCAGTTAGCAAATATCAACTTTAAATTACATAAAGCAAACATTTTTAACGGACGCGAATTCCTCTCCAGCATCTCTTGTTCCTGTTAACGATCTACGAGAGAAGTTAAATATTGCTTCTTCACAAGTAACTTACTTGAAATGCCGTGACGTAAAGCTTTGTGTTGGACAGGGATTCGAACCCAGAACCTAATCGTATTGATATCGAAATACAACCAACTGTGACATATCGGATTTCCTTGGCAGTAGCTAGATGTTTTAACTGAAATGACGAGACGAAACATTAATTTTTTCCTTCCCAGGACTCCAACCCAGCACCTATCGCTGTTATATTCTAGAGAAAACGAACGTTAAATATGGGTTTGTGCACCAGCAGCGACATGTGAGCATGTTTGAACTAGAAATAATACGTCGAAGAGTTCAGTGCTCACTGGGAATAGAGCCCCGCACCTATCGTTGTTGACTACACACAAAGAGACGTCAGCTACCGAATTTTTCTCCACCAGCAGCTCGGAATAACATCTTGAACTTACAGTGATCTCGCAAATAGTTCTGTGTCCTACTGGGAGTCAAAAACGTCAGATATCGTTAGTGTTGACAACGAATGAAAAAACATTAAAAATCTAAATTATTATCCACCAGCAGATAGGTGTTCTCATGCTAGAGCTTGATAATACATAATGAAATCTTTAGTGCCGGGCCAGGATTCGAACCCATTCACGCGTAATATGTGGAGATGTTGAGGAATCTGCAGTTTTGAACAAACAACAAATTGTAGCCGAGCTGTATTGCCACGAAGGGATCAAATTCCGCGTTAAGGGCGGTCTGAGTTGCATTCCCAGTTTAGAACCAATTTTATCGACATACAGAAGCTCAAATAAAAGATGGAATAAGTGTCCTGCGACCCTACGTAGCGTTTGTGTCTTCACTTGAAATAAATAACTAGTATAAGAAAGGTTACTGGTGATAGAGTTTCTACATGTCACCACTCCATACTTTATTGTGGTTCAACCTATCGTCTACTTGGTAAAGAAGGAATATCATCTTTAATGTGAATTTTCAGACCACGCAGCCATTATATCTCCTTCACTTGGTGTAGCCAGGAGAGAATGGAATCTGCCTCTCCCTATCTAAAATCATTGACGGAAGTGGGAATCGAACCCAGACCATAGGTATAACAACCTACCATCCGTCCAACAGACCACCAAACCCTCTTCTCTGCGAGTCATTTTTCTATCGTAACGAAGTTGCGCCACACTGGATGAGAATTCTGACACACAGGCTCCCTGTAGTAATTTGCAGCATGTTCAGTAAATTCATTTACTTGGTTGACCGAATCACCATGAACTAGCTGCCTCGGCTACCCAGTGCATACATTCGACTATTTTGTAATCACAGAAATAAAATCACGTAACTGCCACCTACACACAACTGCCAACAGTGTAGGATGCAGAAGTTTAAATAGGAAGTGTTCCTTTCCACTTGAGCTATTCTATTGCGCTATCTGTTACTAGAAAACGTCGTTCAGTCCAAAAGAAAAGCTGTAACTGTTTGTCTCTCAGAAGTCAAGACCTGGCCACATGCATAATCTCACAGTGCTGTGGAATCCAAAAGTTCTGGAGGAATAGTTGCCGAGCTCTGGAGCTGCTGTAGCTACGTGTCAGCTTGTAGCATAGATAAGATGTCGCGAGTTCGAATACATTCAGTGCTACATTTTTTAAAACGCAATTCTGCTCTCTGCTGAAGGTATCAATCTAATGGAACTTTGAACATAATTCCCTTAACTTCTCAACCCAAAGTAGTCGCATGTGGAAAAAGGGCTAACTACTGTGACATTTTGTTCTATTCAGGTTTAATAGACAGCAGGCAGCAGATGCATCTCGAAGATGTGCAGGGAGAGCGCATCGTGCCATAATATGTCAGAAAAGTATTTTCTACATTAGCCGTCGTGTGGTAGTGATATTTTATTCTCCTTCAAACTTTGTTTGACAGCTTTAACTCAGAACAAGTTTTCTACATGCATGTAATCAATAAACTGCATGTGCATTGTCAGACTGTCATAGGTAACATCTGAGAATTCGCATATATCGTTGATGATTAATTTCTCTCTCATGTTTACTATTGTTTTAACAACACTAAAGGAAACCTTACGAAAATTGTGCACTGTATTATAAGAAATGAAATAAAACTAACCATTATAACCTTACGACGAAAGTATCTGTACACAAGCATGCCTCTATCGACACGAATTAGTAAAATACTACTCACTTAGATTTTCATTGGGTCTGTGTTTAATTGGTATGCTGTGTCATACTCAAGAGGTATGCAAATGTGGCATTTCATAAATATAGTTACGTATTCCCAGAAACCCAAAATTCGCTTGTCAGCAGCGGAAAGAGGCCTTACCTGTTGTGCAGCATTGTAAGTTTTTCAACATTGCACTATGAGCTGAAAGCATTTTCTTGCGATTTCCTTATTGATGTTTGATCTGACTGCTTGTAGCTCTTTCACAGAAGGGATAAAAACGTTACATTCAGTGAGACTGGAACTGCGAACCGTAACAGACGCTTTTTCACAGATCAGCAGCGGAAAGAGGCCTTACCTGTTGTGCAGCATTGTAAGTTTTTCAACATTGCACTATGAGCTGAAAGCATTTTCTTGCGATTTCCTTATTGATGTTTGATCTGAAGTAACAAAGTGTGCATGCAATTAAAGATGAAGTGCATGATGTGAAGTTCTGTGACGGAGATACGAACCCAACATGTAATCGGATTGTTAAATAAGAAAAATCAAATGTTACGTATCGGGTTTTCTTACGAGCTGCTATGTGTTTGAATCTAAAATAAGGATACAAACTTTTGTGCCTAAGTGACAGTCGAACTGTACACCTACCGTGCATCCACGAATATAGCTTAAGTATCAGTTGCTTAGTCACCAACAGTAAGATGTGTGCGTGGTTGACCAGAAATAACGATACCTATTGCGATTGTTGGCAGTACATCAACAGACATTAAAAATGCACGTTAATTTTCACTAGCTGGTGGCTGTGCACTTGATAGGGCTTGAAATGAAATTATGAACATTTTTGTACTGGATCCTTTGGAGGAGACCTAGAGAAGATTGCAGTCTTGGGAAAAGGAACGAAATGATTGAACTATACTGTTCTGAGGGATTCAGATCCTCGAAAGAGGAGATACGAATTCGAATCACAGTCCAGCACCAAAATTTTCAACGTCTCTTGTTCAATCAAGTACAAGTAAAATAAGAGACCAGTTCCTTTAAATGGCTATCGGTTCATCAAATAAAATAAAATTTTCTAATGTAAGTAAGTTTACTGGCGACTGTATTTGTGTTTGCCATGACTTCCGCTATGTCATTTCCCAACGTAAACCGGCTCTGCCCAGTTGGTAATGAAGGAACGTGATGTTTAATGCGGATTATGGATTATAACGTCTTTCTCTTGAGGTTACCACAGGTAAAATAAATCTGTTTCTGTCTCTTAAAAGTAAATTCCTGAACCCAGCAGTGCACCTGTGATAATTCGTTCCACCAGACCATTGTGGCCACATTTCCCAGCCTCAAGAGTGTGCTGAAACGATTGATGAGTTTAGCTTACAAAATTAGTCACGGTGGAAAAAATGCAAGTCTATTAAATGGTTAAGTAGAAGCAAGCTTCTGACGCGGAGACTATGCTATTCTCATGTCAGCAGGATGTAAAGACTCTTCTAGGCATCATAGGCTCGAAGTAAAGCCATTCTGAATTTTCACAAATTGAGCAAATTTCTTAGTTCGAGCTCTGTGGTAACGTGGTGACCTGTGAAAAAGCGTCAGTTGTGGTTTGCAGTTCCAGTCTCATTGACTTCAACGTTTTTACCCCTTCTGTGAAAGACCTACAAGCAGTCAGATCAAACATCAGTAAGGAAATTGCAAGAAAATACTTTCGGCTCATAGTACAATGGCGAAAAACTTACAATGCTGCACAACAGGTAACGCCTCTTTCTGCTGCTGACAAGCAAATTTTGGGTTTCTAGAAATACATAACTATACTTATGAAATGCCACATTTGCATACCTCTTGAGTATGACACAGCATACCAATTAAACACAGACCCAATCAAAATATAAGTGAGTAGTATTTTACTAATTCGTGTCGATAGAGGCATGCTTGTGTACAGATACTCAGTTTTATTAAAACAGGCTTTCGTCGTAAGGTTATCGTGGGTAGTTTTATTTCATTTCTTATAATACAGTGCACAATTTTCGTAAGGTTTCCTTTAGTGTTGTTGAAACAATAGTAAACATGAGAGCGAAATTAATCATCAACGATATATGCGAATTCTCTGATGTTAACTATAACAGTCTGATGATGCACATTCAGTTTATCGATTACATGCATGTAGTAAACTTGTTCTGAGTTAAAGCTGTCAAACAATGTTTGAAGAAGAATAAAATCCACTACCACACGACAGCTAATGTATAAAATACTTTTCTGACGTATTTGGGCACGATGTTCTCTCCCCATAGATAATACAAAAGCTTCGAGATGCATCTGCTGCCTGGCTGTCGATTAAACCTGAAACAAACAAAATGTCACAGAAGTTAGCCCTTTTTCCACATGCGACTATTTTGGGTTGAGAAGTGAAGGGAATTATGTTCAAAGTTCCATTAGACTGGTAACTTCAGCAGGCAGCAGAATTGCGTTTTAAAAAAAATTTAGGAGTAAATGTATTCGAGCTCACAACACTTACCATTACGCTACTAGCTGAAACATAGCTACAACAGCTCCAGAGCGGACCAACAATTCCTCCAGAACTTCTGCATACCACAGCGCTGCGAGATAATGCAAATGGCCGGGTCTAGACTTCTGAGAGAAACAGTTACAGCTTTTCTGTTGCGCTGCATGACGTTTTTTACAAACAGATAGCGCAATAGAATAGCTCAAGTGGAAAGGAACACTTCCTATTTAAATTTCTGCATCCTACACTGTTGGCAGTTCTGTGTAGGTGGCAGTTACGTGATTTTATGTCGGTGATTACAAAATAGAGTCGAATGTATGCACTGGGTAGCCGAGGCAGCTAGTTCATGGTGATTCGGTCAACCAAGTAAATGAATTTACTGAACATGCTGCAATTTACTACAAGGAGCCTGTGTGTCAGAATTCTCATCCAGTGTGTCGCAACGGCGTTACAATAGTAAAAATGAGTCACAGAAAAGAGGGTTTGGTGGTCTGTTGGACTGATGGTAATTTGTTATACCTATGGTCTGGGTTCGATTCCCACTTCCGTCAATGATTTTAGATAGGGAGAGAAAGTTTCCATTCTCTTCTGACTACACCAAGTGAAGAAGATATAATGGCAGTGTGGTCTGAAATTCACATTAAAGATGATATTCCTTCTCTGCCAACTAGACGTTAGGTTGAACCACAATAAAGTCTGGAGTGGGGACATGTAGAAACTCTATCACCAGTAACCTTTCTTATACTAGTTATTTACTTCTAGTGACGGAACAAACGCTATGTAGGGTCACAGGACACTTATTCCATCTTTTATCTGAGCTTCTGTATGTCGATAAAATTGGTTCTGAACTGAGAATGCAACTCAGACCGCCCTTAACGCGGAATTTGATCCCTTCGTGATAATACAGCTCGGCTACAATTTGTTGTTTGTTCAAAACTGCAGATTCCTCAACATCTCCACATATTACGCGTGAATGGGTTCGAATCCTGGCCCGGCACTAAAGATTTCATTATGTATTATCAAGCTCTAGCATGAGAACACCTATCTGCTGGTGGATAATAATTTTGATTTTTAATGTTTTTTCATTCGTTGTCAACACTAACGATATCTGACGTTTTTGACTCCCAGTAGGACACAGAACTATTTGCGAGATCACTGTAAGTTCAAGATGTTATTCCGAGCTGCTGGTGGAGAAAAATTCGGTAGCTGACGTCTCTTTGTGTGTAGTCAACAACGATAGGTGCGGGGCTCTATTCCCAGTGAGCACTGAACTCTTCGACGTATTATTTCTAGTTCAAACATGCTCACATGTCGCTGCTGGTGCACAAACCCATATTTAACGTTCGTTTTCTCTAGAATATAACAGCGATAGGTGCTGGGTTGGAGTCCTGGGAAGGAAAAAATTAATGTTTCGTCTCGTCATTTCAGTTAAAACATCTAGCTACTGCCAAGGAAATCCGATATGTCACAGTTGGTTGTATTTCGATATCAATACGATTAGGTTCTGGGTTCGAATCCCTGTCCAACACAAAGCTTTACGTCACGGCATTTCAAGTAAGTTACTTGTGAAGAAGCAATATTTAACTTCTCTCGTAGATCGTTAACAGGAACAAGAGATGCTGGAGAGGAATTCGCGTCCGTTAAAAATGTTTGCTTTATGTAATTTAAAGTTGATATTTGCTAACTGATACTGTCTAAAATCGAGGTATATCACTCTCTGTATGCCTAATCAGGAATGACTGTTAGTTTGCGTCAGTCTCGAAATCTTTGCTTAGTTTGCCTGACCTGGGTTTGAATCCGTATGCAGAACGAGACGGTTCGTCGTGTCACTTGAAGTTCATACATATTCTCAACTTGCTGCTCGTGGATAACTTAAATTTTTAATGTCATTTTGTCTTAAATAATAAGTACTGTATTTTACTTTGAAGAGGAAATCATGAATTACTACGTGCATTACCTAGCTGACGTAATAATGAGAGTGGTAACATTTCAGGTATGTCATTTATTGTAATAAATGTGAGCTTACAAGCCTTAAGAACAGTCTTATCTGTGATACGGTGTTCCCTGATATTTGTAGCATCGTGATGTTACTTTATATCTTGAGTTACTGCGATACAGAGCAGTGTTTTCTAGTGGTGACTTGTTGGAACCATTTTCAATAGTCAAACGACTGTACCAAGGAGCGATTAGAGGACCTGCTAGACAGCCGCGTCATACCGGTTGCATGCGAATCAGGCGAAATGCAATTCAGGTCGTTCGGATACTTTTCAGCACGACTGTACATATTCCTGCAAATTGTTAAATTACTTTTTGTGAACACTATGTATGTACAGTTTTTATACCCTGCTTTTTTCTCTGTTAGAAGAAATATATTGAGTAAAAATCTAACATATGGGACATCCATATTTTGTGATGAAACATTATCTTCCATTTATTTTGACAGACAGATAAAGCTAGCTGTTAAACTGTAGTAATTTTCTTTCATTCTACCCTCTCATGTAGTATCTGTCTACAACGTGCAGTTATATTTGCCTTACATGTATCGTTTGTGTAAGGACTTCAGTGTTTTTTGTTTGTTTGTTCCTCAGCGATTTGAGGCCATGTTAGTTTCTTGTTTTTGAAGTTGTAATAAAACTGTGTTAGACACAGGAATTATACTTTGTGCTTAGCTGTAAAGGCCTACGTGTATTTTTCTTAATTTCTCAGTATTGCTCGTCATTCTGGGACCTTCGCCGCATATAATTAATGAAGGGACAGAGAAAAGCCAAAGAAGAGCAGCGTGTTTCTTCACAGCTTCATTTATAATTGGAAATGTTCATCAAACGTCAGTGGTAGACGCTGCAAAAGGGGCGCTGTGCATCGTGGGTAAGTTTATCCTTCAAATTCCGAGAGCGTGCTTTCCAAGAAGGCTCCAAAAACATACTACATCCTCCCATGTGCGTCTCGCGCAATGACTACAACGGAAAAATCGGAGAAATTAAAGCTCAAACCTAGGCCAACCGTCAAGCGTTCCTCTCACGCACCATTCGCGTATGGAACAGGGAGGGTGCATGCGGAGTAACGGTGTAAATGTAGACTTAGAACACTGCTATCTTCGCCTGCCGTGCTTTCAATTTTTTATGCAGTTTTGGTCACACCTTCCGATATTTTTCCAAGAGCATATTCAACATCACTCTTTACAGTTTTTTCTTTAGTGTTCTCGGATTTGCCGCGCGGGTTTAGCCGAGCGGTCTGATGCGCTGCAGTCATGGACTGCGCGGCTGGTCCCGGCGGAGGTTCGAGTCCTCCATCGGGCATGGGTGTGTGTGTTTGTCCTTAGGATAATTTAGGTTAAGTAGTGCGTAAGCTTAGGGACTGATGACCTCAGTAGTTAAGTCCCATAAGATTTCACACACATTTTTTTGTTCTCGGATTTAGCACTTTTATAATTTCCACCTCATTCGTTACTGAACATGAAATAATTTTTACTCAGTATTTTACTTCTTCAGATACTATTTTAACTCCCGCAATACCAAGGGGAAGGTGGTTCTTTTTGCCCACCTTTGAAAATATGGTGAAGAACATGTTTTTAATAAAGTGTTCTACCAGATGTCGTAAGTGTTTTAAATTTTTTAGTCAAATTTATCCCGAAAAATTTAAATACTAACAGTGATGGGGCTTCACAGCAAATGTCATATTCAATATTTTCGGTTACAGGACCCTACTTACACATTAATATCTCTTTACAAACTATGTTTTGACTGAAAGTCAACAAATTCAACGTAATTTGTACATTTAAAATTTTCTCTAATCATAAAGACCCCCCTCCTCCCATCTCTTGGTAGTACACTTTATTGATACTGACTTTCCTAAAAGTACGCTAAAAGATGTTTTCAAGTTCCAGGCCCTTGTTACACACCAGTGCCGCTTTGAAAAGAATATTGTTAATATAAGCCAACAGCTATTCAGGAGCTTATTTCTTAAATTTTTTTATTGTGGATATAAAGTAACCCTCCCCCCTTCCCTTCTCTTTGGGGAGCACGTTATTGAAAACGCATTGTTCTGCAAGGTCTAATGGGAAGGCTAAGATTTCGCCGCACAGTTGTTGATAAATTCTGATTTCAAGACGATACCGGCGCCCGCGGCGCTGCACAAGTACGGAACTGTGCCTTGGCTGACGTCTCCCTGACCCCAATTTCGGCCGACAGTTGGCCAAGTCCCCGCGGACAACAAGAGAAAGTGCTCTTTCCGCGCCACCTGGATGATTCACTGCGCTCCAACCAAGCACCGTGTGTGAGAGCCAGCTGTCGCACTGCTGATTGTTTCGGACTATTCCGGACGAACGTGTATCATGTTCTCATCCAGCCATACTGATATAGGTTTTCCATATTCTCTTTGTATCAGTCTACATCTACATCTACATCCATACTCCTCAAGCCACCTGACGGTGTGTGGTGGAGGGTACCTTGAGTACCTCTATCGGTTCTCCCTTCTATTCCAGTCTCGTATTGTTCGTGGAAAGAAGGATTGTCGGTATGCCTCTGTGTGGGCTCTCATCTCTCTGATTTTATCCTCATGGCCTCTTCGCGAGATATAAGTAGGATGGAGCAATATACTGCTTGACTCCTCGGTGAAGGTATGTTCTCGAAACTTCAACAAAGGCCCGTACCGAGCTACTGAGCGCCTCCCCTGCAGAGTCTTCCACTGGAGTTTATCTATCATCTCCGTAACGCTTTCGCGATTACTAAATGATCCTGTAACGAAGCGCGCTGCTCTTGGATCTTCTCTATCTCTTCTATCAACCCTATCTGGTACGGATCCCACACTGCTGAGCAGTATTCAAGCAAAAAAAAAAAAAAAAAAAAAAAATGGCTCTGAGCACTATGGGACTTAACATCTATGGTCACCAGTCCCCTAGAACTTAGAACTACTTAAACCTAACTAACCTAAGGACATCACACAACACCCAGTCATCACGAGGCAGAGAAAATCCCTGACCCGGCCGGGAATCGAACCCGGGAACCCGGGCGTGGGAAGCGAGAATGCTACCGCACGACCACGAGCTGCGGACAGTATTCAAGCAGTGGGCGAACAAGTGTACTGTAACCTACTTCCTTTGTTTCCGGATTGCATTTCCTTAGGATTCTTCCAATGAATCTCAGTCTGTCATCTGCTTTACCTACGATCAACTTTATATGATCATTCCATTTTAAATCACTCCTAACGAGTACTCCCAGATAATTTATGGAATTAACTGCTTCCAGTTGCTGACCTGCTATATTGTAGCTAAATGATAAGGGATCTTTCTTTGTATGTATTCGCAGCACATTACACTTGTCTACATTGAGATTCAATTGCCATTCCCAGCACCATGCGTCAATTCGCTTCAGATCATCCAGAATTTCAGTACAATTTTCCATTGTTACAACCTCTCGATATACCACAGCATCATCCGCAAAAAGCCTCAGTGAACTTCCGATGTTATCCACAAGGTCATTTATGTATACTGTGAATAGCAACGGTCCTAAGACACTCCCCTGCGGCACACCTGAAATCACTCTTACTTCGGAAGACTTCTCTACATTAAGAATGACATGCTGCGTTCTGTTATCTAGGAACTCTTCAATTCAATCACACAATTGGTCTGATAGTCCATATGCTCTTACTTTGTACATTAAACGACTGTGGGGAACTGTATCGAACGCCTTGCGGAAGTCAAGAAACACGGCATCTACCTGGGAACCCGTGTCTTTGGCCCTCTGAGTCTCGTGGAGGAATAGCGCGAGCTGGGTTTCACACGATCGTCTCTTTCGAAACCTATGCTGATTCCTACAGAGTAGATTTCTAGTCTCCAGAAAAGTCATTATACTCGAACATAATACGTGTTCCAAAATTCTACAACTGATCGACGTTAGAGATATAGGTCTATAGTTCTGCACATCTGTTCGACGTCCCTTCTTGAAAACGGGGATGACCTGTGCCCTTTTACAATCCTTTGGAACGCTACGCTCTTCTAGAGACCTACGGTACACCGCTGCAAGAAGGGGAGCAAGTTCCATCGCGTACTCTGTGTAAAATCGAACTGGTATCCCATCAGGTCCAGCGGCCTTTCCTCTTTTGAGCGATTTTAATTGTTTCTCTATCCCTCTGTCGTCTGTTTCGATATCTACCATTTTGTCATCTGTGCGACAATCTAGAGAAGGAACTACAGTGCAGTCTTCCTCTGTGAAACAGCTTTGGAAAAAGGCATTTAGTATTTCGGCCTTTAGTCTGTCATCCTCGTCTAGCCGAATGTAAGGACGAAATCGACAGATCTAAAAGTAATTTTGGGTGTACCCCAAGAGAGTGTTACAGGGCCGTTACAGTTTACAGTATACAGGGTGTGCATTAATAAACTCGAAAAACTTACAGGAACGGAATCCTGACTGGAAATGGATGGAAGAAAAGTCCTACGAACATGTGTTCAGGAATGCATCGTTGCCAAACTCGATGGCGGTGACCGTCTGACCGCTTGTCGTGTCTTCCTTTTGTGTTGCAGACTGTGTGATAGACGCGGCGTACTATAAGCAGCAGAATGGTCCGGTATTCGTGTCGGAAACAAGCCGAGATGGTGTTCATGTACGGTCAAGAAGATGGAAACGGTCGAGAGGCAGCACGGCTATAACGAAGCAAGAACCTTCAGAGACATCAACCGCATCACACAACATGTAATGCTATTGTAAATATAATACTGCCATTGATCTGTATATTTAAATTTTTTTGTTCCATAATATTTTTGAAAAATTAAGAAAATACTATGTCGAGAGTAAGCTTTTGTTAAGTGTACGTTATCTATTTAAAATAACCTCTTTGGCGTAGGTGGAATCAATGTATTAAAACATATTTTGTAAAGAATTATGTAATATTTCAAGTACAACTGTAATTAATTATGTCAATTTTATATGTATATGCTGTCATGCAATTGTAGATGATTCATACTTAGGTTTTCTGTAAGCAGAAGTGTAAATTGAAAAGGTGTAGGGATCATAGGTAGAACGGAACTCCGTTCTGTGGTGAAATGGAAAAGGTGGTGGGGCGCGCGAGTGGCTCACATATAGTCGGTAGCTGCCCTGCAATTGGTGAACACGCATTACGTTGGTCAAGCACTAGAGGCCCCGAATTTACCTGCAAGACTGGTTTTTGGCCTGGGACGTGTTCTACATGATTGGCGCAGTACGGCAATAAATTAATAGCTCAGAAATTTGTAATTTTATCGTCGCCACCAAGAGGAAGACAGAACTATGTACATCAAGAGCCGTACCTGCGCAATGTTACTACGCAGCACCGCCTCACGCCATCAGTAACAGGCAAAGTACTTTATTTAGAAGTGTATCACAGTATGAACAATTCATCTTCAATCAGTGGAATATAAGTGTTAAATGTACCTTTGTGTTTAACCGTGATTTTCTTATGTCATTTACCTCAGTAGGGTCCTTACCTAAACGAATTTATTCCGTGTATCCCGATGTTTATTGAAGCTCGAATAGTAGTAAATTACTGGCAAGAGTACTGTTTTGGTAGTAAATTCTGAAAATCATTATTAAATTCTAAAGTTTGCACGTATCAGTTTAAGGGCCACCGCTTTGCGTGGCCATGAGGATAAGTTTTCAATAGTATTTCTGAAAGTTAAGTAACATAACTGTTTAACTGCAACAATCTTAACAGTAATTGTTCGTGTTGCTTCTCCATGTCAAAGAAACCCAGACAAATATTGGTGTTAGTAAAACGTTAACAAATAACAGTTCTAAAGAAATGAAATTTAGTCGTGTTAAATAATAGTTTTGGTCATATGAATGATAGCTATAAGTTAAATATTTTTTTGTATTCTTGTTGAAACATATGTGTGTCTTCTTTAAATAATTACTGAAGTATAGTGATAAATTCCATAAGTAACAGAAAGTGGGATTAATAGTACTTACTGCCAGGTGACAGTAGTAAGTGAAAGTAGTTATTTATTCAGTGTCGAAAATTGACTTTTTGTGTAGACACTGTGCCCGTTTTGGGTTGGCGGCCGTTTTATTAAGCGAAACAGTTTATTGTTATAACAGGCTTTGTCTGATAAAAAGTTCCCAAAAGTAATTATTCTCACTGCTTTTCCCCCCAAACTGTATGATTCGAAGAAAAATAGTTCGATACTTTACCATTGGGTTGGACACGGTTAAAATCTCTCTCCGTGAGTCGATGGTTTGGAGTGTTAGTGCTGCGTGGTTTTGTGGTGGTGTTCCTGCCGCTACTTACTGCACAGTTCTGACATTCCGAATCGCGGATCTTCCGTCTTTACAATGGTAGAACTTAAACGTTCTGGTACCGTATTGACGAGAACGCAAAAGTACGTTGCAAACATTCCACGCCAATTTTTGGCGTTTGTGTGATCGTGGGTCCTTTCAGTCAGACGAACGTGCAGAAAGACGGCGGACTGTGCGCACATCAGATTAGGGGGACCGGATTCTACAGGATATTGAGACAAATCCCGGTAAAAGCTTCAGGCAAGTGACCCGCCAACATGGTGTCTACTGATAAGTTTACTGTTTAAGAGTTGACCGATATGCAGCTCGTGTATGGGTCCACCGAATGCAGTAGAAGACCGGCACAACGGCGCTATTCTGAGCTGTCCCCGCAACAGCAACCACATCACACTGATTTTGCGTCTGAGAATTCTTGCATAATTCTGTTTTGTGAGTTGTACGTTTCTGATATTGCTTATTACAAGCTTATTCACTGTTGTGAAGGTACACTACTGGCCATTAAAATTGCTACACCACGAGTATGACGTGCTACAGACCCTAAATTTAACCGACAGGAAGAAGATACTGTGATATGCAAATGATTAGCTTTTCAGAGTATTCACACAAGGTTGGCGCCGGGCACCTACAACGTGCTGACATGAGGAAAGTTTCCAACCGATTTCTCATACACAAACAGCAGTTGACTGGCGTTGCCTGGTGAAACATTGTTGTGATGCCTCGTGTAAGGAGGAGAAATGCGTACCATCACGTTTCCGACTTTGATAAAGGTCGGATTGTAGCCTATCGCGATTGCGGTTTATCGTACCGCGACATTGCTGCTCGCGTTGGTAGAGATCCAATGACTGTTCGCAGAATATGGAATCGGTGGGTTCAGGAGGGTAATAAGGAACGCCGTGCTGGATCCCAACGGCGTCGTATCACTAGCAGTCCAGATGACAGACATCTTATCCGCATGGCTGTAACGGATCGTGCAGCCACGTCTCGAACCCTGAGTCAACAAATGGGGACGTTTGCAAGACAACAACCATCTGCACGAACAGTTCGACGACGTTTGCAGCAACATGGATTATCAGCTCGGAGACCATGGCTGCGATTACCCTTGACGCACCATCACAGACAGGAGCGCCTGCGATGGTGTACTCAACGACGAACATGGGTGCACGAATGGCAAAACGTCATTTTTTCGGATGAATCCAGGTTCCGTTTACAGCATCATGATGGTCGCATCCGTGTTTGGCGACATCGCGGTGAACGCACATTGGAAGCATGTATTTGTCATCCCCATACTGGCGTACCACCTGGCGTGGTGGTATGGGGTGCCATTGGTTACACGTCTCGGTCAACTGTTGTTCGCATTGACGGCACTTTGAACAGTGGACGTTACATTTCAGATGTGTTACGACCCGTAGCTCTACCTTTCATTCGATCCCTGTGAAACCCTACATTACAGCAGGATAATGCACGACTGCATGTTGCAGGTCCTGTACGGGCCTTTCTGGATACAGAAAATGTTCGATTGCTGCCCTGACCAGCACATTCTACAGATCTCTTACCAATTGAAAACGTCTTGTCAATGGTGGCCGAGCAACTGGCTCGTCACAATTCGCCAGTCACTACTCTTGATGAACTGTGGTATCGTGTTGAAGCTGCATGGGCAGCTGTAGCTGTACACGCCACCCGAGCTCTGTTTGACTCAATGCCCAGGCGTATCAGGGCTGTTATTACGGCCAGAGGTGGTTGTTCTGGGTACTGATTTCTCAGTATCTATGCACCCAAATTGCGTGAAAATGTAATCACATGTCAGTTATAGCATAATATATTTGTCCAATGAATATCCGTTTATCATCTGTATTTTTTCTTGGTGTAGCAATTTTAATGGCCAGTAGTGTATTTTCAAAGAAACAAGGGCGACAGTGTTAACAAATCGAATAACTCATAATTATATTATTACTGTGTAACGTCGTTGGGAACCGTGAGTCCCTTGTACCAGAATACTCAGAAGATATCCTCGAACAACCTGTGACAGCTTGGCGGTGGAGTTGTAGTCGACTGGTCCAGGGATAACGCCGACGACTCCGCGACGCTGCTGTTGTCTAGAGGAAGGCTGCTACATCGGAAGTCTGCACAGAAACGCAGGAAGGCTTGTGGATGATCGATGATCGGTACAGGGACACACATTCGACTCTAAACCGAAATAAATGAACAGTATTGCTCATAAAAAGCGAACAGACCTATTAGTGTTGGATTAAGTTGTTGATCATAAGCCACTCGAAACAGTATCTAGAAGTAACCATTTGGAGCTGCCTGAAATGGAATGACACGTAAAACTAGATGGAGGAAAAGCTGATGTCAGGCCAAGATATACAGGGTGTTAGAAAAAGGTACGGCCAAACTTTCAGGAAACATTTCTCACACACAAATAAAGAAAAGATGTTATGTGGACATGTGTCCGGAAACGCTTAATTTCCATGTTAGAGCTCATTTTAGTTTCGTCAGCGTGTACTGTACTTCCTCGATTCACCGCCAGTTGGCCCAATTGAAGGAAGGTAATGTTGACTTCGGTGCTTGTGTTGACATGCAACTCATTGCTCTACAGTACGTAGCATCAAGCACATCAGTACGTAGCATCAACAGGTTAGTGTTCATCACGAACGTGGTTTTGCAGTCAGTGCAATGTTTACAAATGCGGAGTTGGCAGATAGATGCCCACTTGGTGTATGGATTAGCACGGGGCAATAGCCGTGGCGCGGTAAGTTTGTATCGAGACAGATTTCCAGAACGAAGGTGTCCCGACAGGAAGACGTTCGAAGCAATTGATCGGCGTCTTAGGGAGCACGGAACATTCCAGCCTATGACTCGCGACTGGGGAAGACCTAGAACGACAAGGACACCTGCAATGGACGAGGAAATTCTTCGTTCAGTTGACGATAACCCTAATGTCAGCGTCAGAGAAGTTGCTGCTGTACAAGGTAACGTTGACCACGTCACTGTATGGAGAGTGCTACGGGAGAACCAGTTGTTTCCGTACCATGTACAGCGTGTGCAGGCACTATCAGCAGCTGATTGGCCTCCACGGGTACACTTCTGCGAATGGTTCATCCAACAATGTGTCAATCCTCATTTCAGTGCAAATGTTCTCTTTACGGATGAGGTTTCATTCCAACGTGATCAAATTGTAAATTTTCACAATCAACATGTGTGGGCTGACGAGAATCCGCACGCAATTGTGCAATCACGTCATCAACACAGATTTTCTGTGAACGTTCGAGCAGGCATTGTTGGTGATGTCTTGATTGGGTCCCATGTTCTTCCACCTACGCTCAATGGAGCACGTTATCATGATTTCATACGGGATACTCTACCTGTGCTGCTAGAACATGTGCCTTTACAAGTACAACACAACATGTGGTTCATGCACGATGGAGCTCCTGCACATTTCAGTCGAAGTGTTCGTACGCTTCTCAACAACAGATTTGGTGACCGATGGATTGGTAGAGGCGGACCAATTCCATGGCCTCCACGCTCTCCTGACCTCAACCCTCTTGACTTTCATTTATGGGGGCATTTGAAAGCTCTTGTTTACGCAATCCCAGTACCGAATGTAGAGACCCTTCGTGCTCGTATTGTGGACGGCTGTGATACAATACGCCATTCTTCAGGGCTGCATCAGCACATCAGGGATTCCATGCGACGGAGGGTGGATGCACGTATCCTCGCTAACGGAGGACATTTTGAACATTTCATCTAACAAAGTGTTTGAAGTCACGCTGGTACTTTCTGTTGCTGTGTGTTTCCATTCCATGATTAATGTGATTTGAAGAGAAGTTTTAAAATGAGCTCTAACATGGAAAGTAAGCGTTTCCGGACACATGTCCACATAACATATTTTCTTTCTTTGTGTGTGAGGAATGTTTTCCTGAAAGTTTGCCCGTACCTTTTTGTAACACCCTGTATTGCAAGAATATGTAATTCATCCACGAAAGAAGTGGCGTACAAAACCTTTGTAAGAACTATTCCCGAGTACTGATCCTCTGCCTGGGACCTCACCAGGTTGGACTATTATAACAGATTGAGAAGATCCAACGAAGAGGGGTCGTTTCGTCATTGGATCGTTTAAGAAAGACGAGAGTGTTAGGAGGTGCCCAACTCGGTCCAGTGGCAAACGCTACAAGGGATGTGATGTGTATTTCGGTTCGGTTTGCTGTTGAAATTCCGAAAACGTCCTTTCTACGAAGATGGTTCGAATGGCTCTGAGCACTATGGGACTCAACATCTGAGGTCATCAGTCCCCTAAAACTTAGAACTACTTAAACCTAACTAACCTAAGGACATCACCGTAGCGGTCGCGCGGTTCCAGACTGAAGCGCCTAGAACCGCTCGGTCACAACGGCCGGCTTCTAAGATGAGTCAGTTAACATACGGGTCTCGCTGAAAAGTAATTCCTCTGAACTTTTTATGTGAAAACTCTTGCGGCTTTTTAAATAAAAGAAACGTCATTAACAATCTACATCTATATTATTCATGTCTACATATTTGCAGCCCTTTGCCGCTAGAGGACTCCGAACTGTAGCGTGTAACACAGCGCTGAGTAACGTAACTACGTCGGTGCGCGGAAAACAGAGCATTGTAATCGAGTTTCGAGTTCGAAGATTTCGTCCACGCATGGAGCACTCTGTCCTTCAGCATGACGATGTCAGACCACATACGAGTGCTGCAACATCTGCAACCATCCGAAGCCTTGAGTTCACTGTCATCGATCTTCCTACATTCAGTCCCTACTTAGCACAAACCGAGTTTCATCTGTTTCTAGAACTTAAAGAACACTTTCAAGGATTTCAAATTGATAGTGATGAAGTGGTGCAAGCGGAGGTAAAGTTGTGGCTCCGTCAACAAAGTGAAACGTTCTACAGTGATGGTATCGAGAAATTGATCTCTCGTTGGGAGAATTGTGTTCATTGCCAGTGTGACTATGTTGAGAAATAAATATGTAGATATGAAGAGAAAAGATGTAGAAAGTCAATAACATTTGTTTTATTTGAAAAGCTTTAAGAATTTTCATATAAAAAAATTCTGAGGCGTTACTTTCCAGCACACCCTCTTATTACATTCTGACATTTATGTCTCGCTAAATGACCACGACGAGAAAATCAGAAGTATTACAACTGATATGGAGGTTCATCGACAGTCGTTCTTTCCATGCAGTTTTCGCGAATATGGTAATGACAGTGTTACAAGAAGTTCCGTGCAGTACACACCGAAAGAGTATACATGTAGCTACGGAAAATGTGCGCCATATTCTGTTCACCCTCCCACATCTACGTACACACTCCGCTCCAGAGTATATGGTACCACTGCTAGCCACTCCCTTTCCTGATTTACTCGCTAATAGAGTGAGGGAAGGAAGATTACTTCTTTTTGTAGGTTGTCACTGATAGCGTTAATGTGCTTAACGAAATTCATTATATGTTTACACAGTCGTATATTTTCTTAATTAAACAACCGATGTTAGTCAGTGTAGAAACGTCTTCAGGTTATCTACATCACAAAGAAAATGTCATTACGAAGTGTTTATAGGGATGTATTGATAGTCAGTTATTGCTCTATGCCTCTGTGCGAACCTCGTATTTCTATTATTTTGTCCTATGCGAACGGTTCTAGGCGCTTCAGTCTGGAACCGCGCGACCGCTACGGTCGCAGGTTCGAATCCTGCCTCGGGCGTGGATGTGTGTGATGTCCTTAGGTTAGTTAGGTTTAAGTAGTTCTAAGTTTCTAGGGGACTGATGACCTCAGGTGTTAAGTCCCATGGTCCCAGTCTGTCGCGAATACTGATTCTCTAGACCGCCTCTGAAGCGTTTTCTGAAAAGATCATCTTCTTCCCATCGAAGATTCCCATCTACGGTCACGGAAATTTCCGGAACACTCACGTACTTCTCTGACCAGTCGGTAACAAATCTAGCAGAATGTTTCTGAAATGCTTAGTTCTCTTCCTGTAACCCTCGAAAACATTCAAGCAGTACTCAACAATGGATCTCAGAAGCCCATTGTATGCTGCCTTCAATAGAGATGAAATATAATTTCCCAGAAGTGTCCAAAATGTTCTATTTGTATTCTTTCTTCTCGTATTCAGTTTTGATATCCATCTTTCCATATTCTCTCTGATTATACCTTCTGCTTCCAAAATTCTCAGTTTTGTGATTATTAATCTACCCAGTCTTCTGCAGTCTTTCACAGATCGCAGGAATCAATTTCTAGTATATGTATATCTATAAAATCCTTAGTATCTGTCCCCCACGTCTCTTGATCGCGCAGCGAAACAGTCACGGCCATCATTTTTCTAACTTCCTGGATAATGTTCTTCGGATTGCTTCTTATATGACCCAATTGTTATTTAGTTTATGATTGATCTTATGACTAATGTCGTAAGTTATGTCACAGTCAAGTTATTGGAAGTAAGACACTTGTTCAATATGCCTACTGTCTCCAGTTATTTTTATTCGGAATGAATATGTGCCTCTAAAGACCTTAATCTTTGTTTTGTGCAGATATTTTTGCGTTGTGCCAGCGTTTTCTCGCAGCTTCCGTCGCGTACGCATATGTCACAAATAATGGACACATACAGGGTGGTCAGAAACAGTCTGAGAAGCTTGTAAGAATATTGCACGGCAATTTGTGTTGAGAAATAACTGTGAAGGAAAAAATTCAATACGGTGGACCATTTCCGATTTAATTAGCATTGAAGTTAACCAATCTGGCCGTTGCGCACTCAGATCCAAGCGGCCAGCCAGACACAATAAAATTACTGTCAGTTGTTCTCATAGCGTAGATGGTATCGCAAGAGACTGCTCAGTCTTTGGCACGAGATGATTCCTTATTACTTCCCATGTCCAACTTTTGTACCGCTGTCTTGTTCGGTTTTAGGAAATTGGAGATTGGCTAACTTCACTGCTAATTAATCCGGAAACTGTGTAACGTATCGTATATTTTTTCTTAACGATTACTTCACAGTACAACCTGTCCTGCAACACCCTTACAAGCAGTTCAAACTGTTTCGGACTATCCTTTATATGTCTGATTCTCTGCTGTTTTACGCTACACCACTTCAAAGAGGATGTTAAATTTGTCTGTGGTATTCAGCCACGAGGCATGATGTTTAGTCCCAAAACGTGTCAGCAAAATAATTGGTTCGCTGCTGTACTCCTTATTGCGACCTAGTCGACGACACACTGAACAGCAAAAATAAGAAACAAATAGCCCTTCATACTATTAAAGTATTCCAAGTCAACTAATAGGCCAATTTAGAATATTTTTACGTGTCGCCTTCATGTATACAATAAATTTGGTCACTGAGTTATGCTTTTACCCCTTTTCAACCCCACCCTCAACTACAGGGGTGCTAGTTAGTTATTACTGTCACAGTAATTTTTTTTTAGGTCGAAAGTGATACATGTGACCAGTTTGATAGAAACTGCTTCAGGCATTACGGAACTGGGGTGATAGGTCACTGTGTTTGCACTGCAGTACCCACTTCCTCCCCCCCGCCACCCAACCCCCTCTCACACACACACACACACACACATACACATACACACGCACCTAAGGAAGCGACGTCATCAGGACTGACACGAATGAGCCTAGTGACTCCAAAAAGTATCGGTACTTATCGACTGGTGTTACATTGCCACATGTCACAGTTTCTCATCCCAGAACCCTTGGAGTGATGGGCAGGGATATACTATCCACACAGTATTTTTTACAAATAATACAAATAATAAGTCATGTATACAGAAATAAGGTTGAAACTGCTCCTGATATTCCCTAATTATGTTTCTATTTTACCCCATGCGCGCCCTCACCACCGCCTCTATGGAAGGTAGGTAGTTCTTACTCACATAGTATTTCTTCCTAAATACTAAATGATATGTGTATCAAGTTTGGTTGAAATCGATCCAGTGGTTTAAGAGGAGAGGTGGAACATAAATACATTCATACATGAATACAAGGCTGTGCTGCAAAGTAATGCCTCCGAACTTTTTATGTGAGAACTCTTAAAGCCTTTTAAATAAAACAAATGTTATTAATATTCTACGTCTCTATTTGTCAAGTCTACATATTGGCTGCTCTCTGCCGCTAGAGGGCTCTGATTTATAGCATGTAACATAGTGTATATGTATACACATACATTCATTATTTATTATATACAGCCTTTTACCTGTAGCTTCTTCTGTGCACACATATGTCAAATATACTGCACACAACTCCTCATTCCCTCTTCTTCTCTGTCTCCTCCTCCCTCCTTTCTCTGTCCGTTTCCTCCTCTCCTATCTCTCTGTCAATCTAAACCTTCCCCCTCTGGCTCACCATGCCCTGCTCTCCTTCTCCGTATACATCTCCTCCTCCTGCCTCTGAGCAACTCTTCCTCTCCCCTCCCTCTGTCCATCTCCTCTTGCCCTCTTCATCTATCTATCTCCTCATCCTCTCTCATTCTGTCCATCTCCTCTTCCCCCTCTCTCTGTCCATCTCCTCCTCCCCCTCTTTATAACCTCCTCCAATCCCCTCTCTCTTTCCACTTCCTTCTCCCCTCTCTCTGACCATCTGTTCCTCCCCCTTCTCTGTGTACAGCTCCTCCCCCCTCTCTGTCCTTCTTCTCTCCTCTCTATCGGTCCATCTCCTCATCCTCTTTCTTTCTGTGTCCTCCTCCCCTCATTGTCTCCTCCTCTCCCCTTACTTTCCCTCTTTCTTTCTTCTTTCTCCTCACTCCCTCTCTCTGTTCTTCTCCTCTTCCCCTCTATCTTTCCAACTCCTCCTTCCCCCTCTCTGACCATCTACTCTTCCTCTATCCATCTCCATCTTTCCCCTCTCTCTGTCTATCTCCTCCTGGCCCTGTCTCAGTCTACCTCGTCCCACATTTCTCTCTTCATCTCCTCTCTACCCTCTCTCTTTCCATGCCCTCTTGCCCCATCAGTCTGCCCACCTTCTACTCCTCCCTTTCTCTGTCCTTCTCCTTCTCCTCCTCTAACTGTCTACTCATCCCCCTGTTTCCATTTCCTCCTCAACCCCCCTCTATGACCATCTTCTCCTCCTCCCTCTGTCTATCACATCTCCTCATTCTGTCTCTCTCTTTCTCTCTCCATCTACTCCTCACGCCTCTCTCTGTCTACTTCATCCTTCCCCCATTCTTTGTCCATTGTTTCTCCCCATCTCTCTGTTCAGTTGCTCCTCTCCATCTCTGTATCTACATATACGTACATCCATACCCCGCATGCCACCTTATGATGTGTGACGGAGGGTAATTTGTGTGCCACTGACACTTCCCACTTTTCCTGTTCCAGTCGCATATTGTCCAGAAGATCGATTGCTGGGAAGCCTCGGTGTGGGCTCGAATCTTTCTTATTTTAACTTGATGCAATTTATTGGTTGATTCTTCTAGAAACGTATGCTCTCATAACTTTAACAGCAACTGTACCGTCATTCAGAACACTTCTCTTGCAGCATCTGGCACCAGAGTTCGGCTGAGCATCTCGGGGACATTTTCGCGCTTGCTAAATCGACCTGTAATAAAACTTGTTCCTCTTCTTTGGATTTTTTTTATTTCCTCTATTAACCCTATCTGGTGCGGATACCATACTAATGAGCAAAATTCAAGTATTGGTTGAACAAGTGATTTGTAAGCTACTTCTTTTTTTTATGGACTACATATCCGGAGGATTATTCCAGTCAACATCAGTCTGACATCTGCGTCCTTTTCTGTTAATTTTATGTGGTCGATCCTCTTCGAATGACTCCGTACGCCTACTCTTCGATGTTTTGTGGGAGTAACTGCTTCTAGAGACTCATCTGCATGCAATTGTGCATTAAAGGATCTTCCTGTCTATGTATTTGCAATATCTTACATTTGTTTATGTTGAGGGTCAATTGCCACTCCAAGTACCAATTTTCGATCCTCCGCAGATCTTTCTGCATTTCACTACACTTTTCTAGGTTCGTGACTTCTCTGTATACAACAGCATCATCAGCAATAAGCCTCGCAGAACTTCCAACTTTATCCGCTAGGTAAATTGCATATATTGACAAAAGTAACGGTCCAATAACACTCCCATGGGGCACAGCCACGGTTGCTTTTGCATCTGAAGCCTTCTCTCCGTTCATAATGATGCTGTGTTATGTTTTCTGGAAATTCTTTAATCGAATCAGACAGGTGATCTGATATTCCGTACGCGCGTATTTTATTCACTAGGGGCCAGTGCAGAAATGTATCGAATGCCTTCTGGCACCTAGCACCTACCTGGATGCCTGTAACCACTGATTTCTGGGTCTCGTGGACGAACAGATCGAGTTGGATTTCACACTATCGTTCTTTTCGGAACCTATGTCGGGTTTCTACAGAGGAGATTTTTAGTCTCCAGAAAAGTCGTAATATGTGAACATAAGACATGTTCCAAAATTCAACAACCGACCGACGCCAGTGAAATAAACCAATAGTTTTGTGCGTCAGTTCGAAAAACCTTCTTGAAAAAGGGAATGTCCTTTGCTTTTTCGAATCATTAGGAGCGCTTCCCTTCCGTAGAGACGTGCAGTACAATGCTGCCAGAAGAGGGGCAAGTTCTTTCGCATACTCTGTGTAGAATAGAACCGGTATCCCGTCTGGTTCAGTTACCTTTCTGTCCTTTGATTACTTATTTCGATATCTCTCATTTTGTCGTCCGTGCGACGATTTGAAGAAGGAACTTTAGTGTGATCTTCCTCTGTGGAACGGTTTGAAATGGGTACATATAATGAAAATTGTAAATTCTAACGTACTATCCAAGAGCATAAGCGATATATCGATTACAAAGATGTACGTGTGAAAGGATGCTGCGAGGCAGCTGTCGCTGAGGCAGAGTATGTGTAACAAAGAGCTTATGTTAGGTCGCGCAATAGTAGACAGTTGCTGCTCAGCAGTAGCAGGAGTAGTGCGCCAGAGGCTGGCATTGTATGTTGCGATATTCAGTGTTGTGTATTAATCATTTATGGAAGAAATAGGATTTGAAGTAAAATTAGTTAAGAAAAAGCAGCAAATATTACTGTGAAATTTTGATGAAGAATCTTTCTACATACTGTTTCAGCGATCTACAAGAAGGTAATCAATACTCATGTATTTTTGCGCTTTTGCCGCAGAACGAGTTTGAATGAGACCAGCTTTAAATGTAACCCCGAGATTTTTATCGTACTTTTAGCAAAGATCATTGTTTACCTAAATGTAATTTTTATGATACGGTTTACAAATCAGTTTCACAATGCAGTAAGATTTTCAAGTAAGATATTACAGTCATTCTCCTCAGTGATGTTCCGCCTCCAAATTCCAAGTCATTTTTATCCAAACAAATTCTAAATGTGTCTCAGTCACATATCTGGCATTTTTCCTTTTGCAACTGTAGCTAGTTTATTAGTGCTGCGAGCAGAAAAACGCCTTATCCACGGCGACACCAATATGAGGTAAGAAATATATTTCACACAGTTTATGGATTTTCTCACAGGGATCACTTTTGTACTTATTCAGATTTACAGGGCCGTAGTAAGATCGAATAGATCTGAATGTACCGACCTCTAAGTTGTCATTATCGCGCACAGGTTTTAATTAACGTGGGTTTACTGGTATTGCTTTCTTGCTTGTAGACAGATTGTATAATACAGGGCCAGGTACATATGCATATACACGTAATCAGATACGCAGTCAGCACACCCCTTGATATAACTGTTCTTTGTTAGACATGAACATTACACCTAACTTTAGAAATAAGCGTTACAAGTCCTGGAAACAGTCTTTAAGTGTTTCGGCCTTTTACTTGTTTTCTCCATTTTAGTGCCATCATGGTCACAGAGCATCTGGACAGATGCTTTCCATTTGTTTAGTGATTTAAAATGAGCAACTTCTTAGGAGTTTCTGTCAAGTTGGTAGATAGAGTTTCGCTTCCATATTTGTCTAGCGCTTCACATTTAGGCCTTCTGACGCTAGTTTTGGCTTCGTTAATTTTTGATTTGCCTGCAAGACTTAGCATACGTTTAAATTTGCAGAGAAGCTCTCTCTGTATTCGTAGCAGATTCCTAATACGATCGTCAAATCGTGGTGGGTTTTTTCCATCACTCACAATTTTACTCGGCGCATGACATCGTCTAAAGCGAATTGTACGATATTCTAGAGCTTATTCCGTTGATGTTCATCATTGTTAGTGCTGGAGATGAAATTTCTCGTGATGACCTGTCAGGCAATCTAAAATCTGCTTCTTGTCGCTAAATAGCAAGATCTTCCTGCGTTTGTTAGGATTCCTATTTACAGTCGTAGCCAGTGATGCTGTGACGGCCTTATGATCACTGATTCCCTGTTCTGGGCTAACTGAGTCGAAAAGTTCAGACCTTTTCGTCACCAGTAGGTCTAAGATGTTATTTCCACGAGTCGGTTCTCTGATTAACCCCCAAGGTAATTTTCGGATACGTTACTTAGAACAATGTTGTTGTTGTTGTGGCTTTCAGTCCAGAGACTGGTTTGATGCAGCTCTCAATGCTCCTCTATCTTATGCAAGCTTCTTCATCTCCAAGTAACTACTAGAACCTACATCCTTCAGAATCTGCTTAGTGTATTAATCTCTTAATGTCCCCCTACGATTTTTAACCTCCACGCTGCCCTCAAATACTAAATTGGTGATCCCTTGATGCCTCAGAATATGTCCCACCAACCAATCCCTCCTTCTAGTCAAGTTGTGCCACACAGTCCTCTTCTCCCCAATTCTGTTCAGCACCTCCTCATTAGTTACGTAATCTACCCATCTAATCTTCAGCATTCTTCTGCAGCACCACATTTCGAAAGCTTCTATACTCTTCTTGTCTAAACGATTTATCGTCCATGATTAACTTCCAAATATGGGTACACTCCATACAAATGCTTTCAGAAAAGACTTCCTGACACTTAAATCTATACTCTATGTTAACAAATTTCTGTTCTTCAGAAACGCTTTCCTTGCCATCGCCAGTTTACATTTTATATCCTCTCTACTTCGACTATCATCCGTTATTTTGCTTTCCAAATAGCAAAACTCATTAAGTACTTTAAGTGCCCCATTTACTAATTTAATTCCGTTAGAATCATCTGATTTAATTCGGCTATATTCCACTATCCTTGTTTTGCTTTTGTTGATGTTCATCTTATATCCTCCTTTCAAGACTCTGCCCATGCCGTTCAACGGCTCTTCCAGGTCCTTTGCTGTCTTCGACAGAACTACAATGTCATCAGCAAACCAAAAAGTTTTTACTTTTCTCCATGGATTTCAATGTCTACTCCAAATTTTTCTTTTGTTTCCTTTACTGCTTGCTCAATATACAGATTGAACAATATGGGGGATAGGCTATAGCTCTGTCTCACTTCCTTCTGAACCACTGCTTCCCTTTCATGCCACTCGACTCTTATAACTGCCATCTGGTTTCTGTACAAATTGTAAATAGCCTTTCCCTCCCTGTAGTTTACCCCTGCCACCTTCAGAATTTGAAAGAGAGTATTCCAGTCAACATTGTCAAAAGCTTTCTCTAGGTCTACAAATGCTAGAAAAGTAGGTTTGCCTTTCCTTAATCTATCTTCTAAGATAATTAGTAAGGTCAGTATTGTCTCACGTGTTCCAGCATTTCTACGGAATCCAAACTGATCTTCCCCGAGATCGGCTTCTACCAGTTCTTCCATTTGTCTGTAAACAATTCGTGTTAGTATTTTGCAGCCGTGACTTATTAAACTGATAGTTCGGTAATTTTCACACCTATCATCAGCTGCTTTCTTTGGGATTGGAATTATTATGTTCTTCTTGAAGTTTGAGGGTATTTCTCCTGTCTCATACATATTGCTCACCAGATGGTAGTTTTGTCAGGGCTGGCTCTCCAAAGGCTATCAGTGGTTATAATGAAATGTTTTCTACTCCTGGGGACTTGTTTCAACTTAGGTCTTTCAGTTGTCTGTCAAATTCTTCACGCAGTATCGTATCTCCCATTTCATCTTCATCTACGTCCTCTACCATCTCCATAATATTTACGTCAAGTACATCGTCCTTGAACAGACCGTCTACATACTCCTTCCACCTTTCTGCTTTCCATTCTTTGCTTAGAGCTGGTATTCCATCTGAGTTTAGAACAATATCATATTATTAACACTACCAGTCTTAGCCATTTGAATCTGTTAGTCTATAGCCTGTAAGTTAAAATCTCCACCTAGAACCACAACACAAACAGAAAATTTGCACGAAATATTCTCCAAGTTTACCCTCATCTGTTTCGCCACAACTGTTGCTGAGACAGGGAGTCACCAATAATCATGTTTGAGCCACCCTTAACACTTGTCTTCCCCAAATTATTTTGCATTCAGAATCTGCTCTAATCTCACTACATACTATCGTATTTTTTATTGCTATAAAAGTGCCTGCACCACCAGCGTTCAACCTATATTTGAGACAAAAATTCCAGTCGGAGTTCAAAATTTCGTTGCTGTTATTCTTTGGTTTCAAATGGTTCAAATGGCTCTGAGCACTTTGGGACTCAACTTCTAAGGTCATCAGTCCCCTAGAACTTAGAACTACTTAAACCTAACTAACCTAAGGACATCACACACATCCATGCCCGAGGCAGGATTCGAACCTGCGACCGTAGTGGTCGCGCAGTTCCAGACTGTAGCGCCTAGAACCGCTCGACCACCCCGGCCGGCTATTCTGTGGTTTCTGCCAGCTTTGTGTCCCTAATACTACGTGGGTATTGATACCATTTATAAGCGAGATTAATTCTGGAACCTCTCCAAATATGCTCCAGCAGTTAAATCATACTATATTAACGCTTTCTTTCTCCTATCAGCTAAGACAAACGCTACTCTGTCTGGACTCAGAAGGCGTCTGATTGGGCCTGTGAAAGTATTCCTCTATCCAAAAAAGAAAAAAAACCAGAAGTGCGTGCCACACGTACTCCGCTACACTAGCAGCCGTTTCTAGAGTGTAGCGTACGCCTGATCTGTTAAGGGGTCCTGCATTTCTCCACGCTATTGCAGAGGCCGAGAAATCGCATTCACGATCGTCACAGAATCGTCTGATCCTCCGTTTTAAGCTCCAAACGAGAGGTCTGCGATCGGTTCTGGGAACGATGCAACAAAAAGACAGCTCTGCTACCACCCTGCGAACGTTAGCTTGTCTTCAGGGCGGGGGCGTCTGCCTTCACCGGCACGTATCCAGCGTTCCTCGCAGCCCGTGTCACAGCCACGTGGGTATCACGTGCATACGGCCCTCCCCTGCGAGCCTCGTGTGCCACCCGCTGTCTGCAACTCGACGAGTGGTGCACTATAAGTGTTGCCGTATACTGAGGCACTGCAGCCATTTGTTCAGAGGGAAATATCGAGAATGAAAATGGTCTTTCAGATGAGTAAATTATAGTTTCAAAGGAAGAAGTTTTCTGATTTTTAGAGGTTAGTTTTTGTATCACATGGTATCACATTGAAGAGCCAAAGAAACTGGTACGCCTGCCTAATATCGTGTACGGCCCCCGCAAGCACGCAGAAGTGCGCAACGCGAGTAATGTCTGAAGTAGTGCTGGAGGTAATTGACACCATGAATCCTGCAGGGTTGTCCACAAGTCCGTAAGAGTACGAGGGGATGGAGATGTCTTCTAAACAGCAAGTTGGAAGGCATCCTGGAAATGCTCAATAATGTTCATGTCTGAGGAGTTTGGTGGCCAGCCTAAGTGTACAAATTAGAAGAGGGTTCCTGGAGCCACTCTGCAGCAATTCTGGATGTGAGCGGCATTACATTTTCCTGCTGGAATTCCCCAAGTCCCTCGGAATGCACAATGGACATGAATGGATGTAGGTGGTCAGACAGGATGCTTACGTATGCGTCACCTGTCAGAGTCCATCTAGACTATCAGGGGTCCCATATCACTCCAACAACACACGCCTCACACCATTACAGAGCCACTACCAACTTCAAAAGTCCCCTGCTGACGTGCGTGCGTGCGTGTGTGTGCGTGTGTGTGAATGACAAGGGACCAAGGGACGAAACTGCTTAGATCATCGGCCCCCCTTTTAACATGCAGGGTCCATGCATTCATGAGGTTGTCCCCATACCCGTACACGTCCAGCTGCTCGATACAATTTGAAACGAGACTCGTCCGACCAGGCAACAGGTTTCCAGTCATGAACAATGTCGATGGGCCCTGCCGAGGCCTAAAGCTTTCTGTCGGGCAGTCATCAAGGATACACGAGTGGGCCTTCGGCTCCAAGTCCAGACTCACTTCTCACTTAAACCTTGATAATCTGCCATTGTAGCGACAGTAACCAATCTAACAACTGCGTCACACACTTGTCTCATATAGGCGTTACCGACCGCAGCGCCATAGTCTGCCTGTTTACAATTCTCTGTATTTCAATACACATGCCTATACCAGTTTGTTTGGCGCTTCAGTGCATTTATTTGAGTATCCTCATTGTTTTGTAGGATAGATGTAGTCTCACACGAGCCAAAGTGATATACGTCGTAGAAACATAGAAAACAATCATTTTCACGGCGTCGAGCACACTGTACATGTATAGCGTTTTTACGGTTGTCACCGTACCATTACAATCTGAATGAAATAGAACTAATCTAGAGCCAAGTTAAGGGATTTGTCTCGTGAAATAACAAAACATTTAAGCTGCCAAACGTACTGGAACTAATGCACGAAGCTTAGTGACACGTCGCTGTCGAACGCTGGCGAAAGGCAGAACAGCTGGTCATAAAAGAGAAGAAGGGACTGTGGAGTTTTTGGTGGCTTCGATTCTGTTGCTGATCGCTTCGTTCTCAACGTAGCAGTAATGAAATGTATTCCTCTGACTCCTATATGAAAGAGTTCAGAGATTACCAGACGACTGATTGTAATACATTTAGTGGCTTCAATACTTAACTACGTGGGAAATCAGCAGTGCGCTTTTACATCTACATCTACATTTATACTCCGCAAGCCACCCAACGGTGGGTGGCGGAGGGCACTTTACGTGCCACTGTCATTACCTCCCTTTTCTGTTCCAGTCGCGTATGCTTCGCGGGAAGAACGACTGTCTGAAAGCCTCCGTGCGCGCTCTAATCTCTCTAATTTTACATTCGTGATCTCCTCGGGAGGTATAAGTAGGGGGAAGCAATATATTCGATACCTCATCCAGAAACGCACCCTCTCGAAACCTGGCGAGCAAGCTACACCGCGATGCAGAGCGCCTCTCTTGCAGAGTCTGCCACTTGAGTTTATTAAACATCTCCGTAACGCTATCACGGTTACCAAATAACCCTGTGACGAAACGCGCCGCTCTTCTTTGGATCTTCTCTATCTCCTCCGTCAACCCGATCTGGTACGGATCCCACACTGATGAGCAGTACTCAAGTATAGGTCGAACGAGTGTTTTGTAAGCCACCTCCTTTGTTGATGAACTACTTTTTCTAAGGACTCTCCCAATGAATCTCAACCTGGTACCCTCCTTACCAATAATTAAGTTTATAGAATCATTCCACTTCAAATCGTTCCGCACGCATACTCCCAGATATTTTACAGAAGTAACTACTACCAGTGTTTGTTCCACTATCATATAATCATACAATAAAGGATCCTTCTTTCTATGTATTCGCAATACATTACATTTGTCTATGTTAAGGGTCAGTGGCCACTCCCTGCACCAAGTGCCTATCCGCAGCAGATCTTCCTGCATTTCGCTACAATTTTCTAATGCTGCAACGTCTCTGTATACTACAGCATCATCCGCGAAAAGCCGCATGGAACTTCCGACACTATCTACTAGGTCATTTATATATATTGTGAAAAGCAATGGTCCCATAACACTCCCCTGTGGCACGCCAGAGGTTACTTTAACGTCTGTAGACGTCTCTCCATTGATACCAACATGCTGTGTTCTGTTTGCTAAAAACTCTTCAATCCAGCCTCACAGCTGGTCTGATATTCCGTAGGCTCTTACTTCGTTTATCAGGCGACAGTGCGGAACTGTATCGAACGCCTTCCGGAAGTCAAGGAAAATAGCATCTACCTGGGAGCCTGTATCTAATATTTTCTGGGTCTCATGAACAAATAAAGCGAGTTGGGTCTCACACGATCGCTGTTTCCGGAATCCATGTTGATTCCTTCAGAGTAGATTCTGGGTTTCCAAAAACGACATGATACGCGAGCAAACAACATGTTCTAAAATTCTACAACAGATCGACGTCAGAGATATAGGTCTATAGTTTTGCGCATCTGCTCGACGACCCTTCTTGAAGACTGGGACTACCTGTGCTCTTTTCCAATCATTTGGAACCTTCCGTTCCTCTAGAGACTTGCGGCACACGGCTGTTAGTAGGGGGGCAAGCTCTTTCGCGTACTTTGTGTAGCATAGAATTGGTATCCCGTCAGGTCCAGTGCACTTTCCTCTGTTGAAAGATTTCAGTTGCTTTTCTATTCCTTGGACACTTATTTCGATGTCAGCCATTTTTTCGTTTGTGCGAGGATTTATCGAAGGAACTGTAGTGCTGTCTTCCTCTGTGAAACAGCTTTGGAAAAAGGTGTATTAGTATTTCAGCTTTACGCTTGCCATCCTATGTTTCAATGCCATCATCATCCCGGAGTGTCTGGATATGCTGTTTCGAGCCACTTACTGATTTAACGTAAGACCAGAACTTCCTAGGATTTTCTGTCAAGTCGGTACATAGAATTTTACTTTCGAATTCACTGAACGCTTCACGCATAGCCCTCCTTACGCTTACTTTGACATCGTTTAGCTTCTGTTTGTCTGAGAGGTTTTGGCTGGGTTTACACTTGGAGTGAAGCTCTCTTTGCTTTCGCAGTAGTTTCCTAACTTTGTTGTTGAACCACGGTGGGTTTTTTCCGTCCCTCACAGTTTTACTCGGCACGTACCTGTCTAAAACGCATTTTACGATTGCTTTGAACTTTTTCCATAAACACTAAACATTGTCAGTGTCGGAACAGAAATTTTCGTTTTGATCTGTTAGGTAGTCTGAAATCTGCCTTCTATTACTCTTGCTAAACAGATAAACCTTCCTCCCTTTTTTATATTCCTATTAACTTCCATATTCAGGGATGCTGCAACGGCCTTATGATCATTGATTCCCTGTTCTGCACTTACAGAGTCGAAAAGTTCGGGTCTGTTTGTTATCAGTAGGTCCAAGATGTTATGTCCACGAGTCGGTTCTCTGTTTAATTGCTCGAGGTAATTTTCGGATAGTGCACTCAGTATAACGTCACTCGTTGCTCTGTCCCTACCACCCGTCCTAAACATCTGAGTGTCCCAGTCTATATCTGGTAAATTGAAATCTCCACCCAAGACTATAACATGCTGAGAAAATTTATGTGAAATGTATTCCAAATTTTCTCTCAGTTGTTCTGCCACTAATGCTGCTGAGTCGGGAGGTCGGTAAAAGGAGCCAACTATTAACCTAGCTCGGTTGTTGAGTGTAAGCTCCACCCATAATAATTCACAGGAACTATCCACTTCTACTTCACTACAGGATAAACTACTACTAACAGCGACAAACACGCCACCACCGGTTGCATGCAATCTATCCTTTCTAAACACCGTCTGTGCCTTTGTAAAAATTTCGGCAGAATTTATCTCTGGCTTCAGCCAGCTTTCTGTACCTATAACAATTTCAGCTTCGGTGCTTTCTATCAGCGCTTGAAGTTCCGGTACTTTACCAATGCAGCTTCGACAGATTACAATTACAATACCGATTGCTGCTTGGCCCCCACATGTCCTGACTTTGCCCCGCACCCTTTGAGGCTGCTGCCCTTTCTGCACTTGCCCGAGGCCATCTAACCTAAAAAACCGCCCAGTCCACGCCACACAACCCCTGCTACCCGTGTAGCCACTTGCTGCGTGTAGTGGACTCCTGACGTATCCAGCGGAACCCGAAACCCCACCACCCTATGTCGCAAGTCGAGGAATCTGCAGCCCACACGGTCGCAGAACCGTCTCAGCCTCTGATTCAGACCCTCCACTCGGCTCTGTACCAAAGGTCCGCAGTCAGTCCTGTCGACGATGCTGCAGATGGTGAGCTCTGCTATCATCCCGCTAGCGAGACTGGCAGTCTTCACCAAATCAGATAGCCGCCAGAAGCCAGAGAGGATTTCCTCCGATCCATAGCGACACACATCATTGGTGCCGACATGAGCGACCACCTGCAGATGGGTGCACCCTGTACCCTTCATGGCATCAGGAAGGACCCTTTCCACATCTGGAATGACTCTCCCCGGTATGCACATGGAGTGCACATTGGTTTTCTTCCTCTCTCTTGCTGCCATATACCTAAGGGGCCCCATTATGCCCCTGACGTTGGAGCTACCAACTACCAGTAAGCCCACCCTCTGCGACCGCCCGGATCTTTCAGACTGAGGGGCAACCTCTGTAACAGGACAAGCAGCCATGTCATGCCGAAGATCAGTATCAGCCTGAGACAGAGCCTGAAACCGGTTCGTCAGACAAACTGGAGAGGCCTTCCGTTCAGCCCTCCGGAATGTCTTTCGCCCCCTGCCACACCTTGAGACGACCTCCCACTCTACCACAGGTGAGGGATCAGCCTCAATGCGGACAGTATCCCGGGCAACCACAGTCGTAGTCCGATCGGGGGATGCGTGGGACGAGCTGGCCGTCCCCGACAAACCCCCATCCGGACCCCCACAGCGATGCCCATTGGCAACAGCCTCAAGCTGTGTGACCGAAGCCAACACTGCCTGAAGCTGGGAGTGAAGGGATGCCAACTCAGCCTGCATCCGAACACAGCAGTTGCAGTCCCTATCCATGCTAAAAACTGTTGTGCAAAGAACGTCTGAACTAATCAACAGAGAGCACAAACAATTCGACACAAAATTTAAACGGTTATTAAAATACAAGATTGCCTAGTAAATGCAGTAATGCTGCTACTTGCGCACTGCTGGCGCACTGCTCGGCGGCGGAAGGAGACTACGCGATTTTACACTATTCAGGTACTAAAACGCGATGCTACAACTCTCAAATACTATAATACGCTCGAAATTTGTGAATTAAACAATGCAAATACCAAAAACACGCAAAGAAATTAAGAATTAACTATGTAACAAATAAGTGAGCTAAGAGTATACGACTTGGTGCTGCAGCTGCTTATCCAACGGCGGCAGGGAGCACACTCCACCCCACGTATAGCTCATGTAGAAAAATTACCCTTACAAAAGTCAGAAATTTTCATCACTCATGTTTTAATTACAACACTGTGTTAGCTAAAATCGAGAACATGTTATGTTTTCCGTCAGGACAGCTAAGAAGCGTATCGCCTGAGTTTTGCAATATATAATGTCCTTCTGTTTCAAAATTAAACGACATTCAAAGCTATATTGTTCTCTGCTCATCTCTTTTCACGTCTTTACTGCAACTGTTCACATCACTGCAGTTTAGGCAGTTAGGCACACATTTCCAGCTGTCCCCGTTGATGCGTATCAACGCCCTCGGTGGCTCAGATGGAGTCGGCACGGTAGCTCAGCGTGTTCGGTCAGAGAGCTGGTTGGCCTCTGTAATAAAAAACTGGGCGGAAGGATCAACAAAACGAACTTGACCGGATGTCATGTGACGTCCGCAACGACCAAACACCACAAAGATAAAAAGAAAAAGATGGATAGAGCGTCCGCCATGTAAGCAGGAGATCCTGGGTTCGAGTCCTGGTCGGGGTACACATTTCCACCTGTCCCCGTTGATGTGTATCAACGCCCGTCACTATTAATATATAATTCTAATTTCTTACAGATAATTAATGTCAACCTACAAAGACACAAAAAAATTCATTCCACTCACACCACCGAACTATGGACCTCCGTGTTAATCTAATTAATGGGACACAGTTCTTATGTTTTCGTCAGTGTCTACGGTAGATTAGTATGGGTAGAGGTCATTCTTGCTAACCGGAATAAATTAATAATTGGATCCTTTTACTGACCTCCTAGTTCAGATGAAAGAATTGTTCAAAGGTCCAAAGAAAACTTGAGTCTACTTTCAAACACTTAAACCGACTCATACAATTAAAGTTGGTGGTGACTTCAATTTAACTTCGATATGTTGGCGAAAATACATGTTTGAATGTGGAGGTACGCATAAAACATCATCCGAAACTGTCCTAAACGCAGTCTATGAAAATTGTTTCGAGCAGTTAGTTCATGAGCCCACTCGAATAGTAAACGGTTCTGAAAACACACTTGACCTCTTGGCAGCAGATAATCCTGGGCTAATCACGAGCATCAAAACGGATACAGGGATTGGGGAACACAGGGCCGTCGCAGCAAGACTGAATACCATAACTCTCAAATTCTCCAAAAATAAACGAAAAATATACCTATTCACAAAAGCCGATAAAAATTGGCTTGGCGTCTTCCAGAAAGACACTCTCCACCTCTTCCAAATTAACAATGTAGGTGTAGACCAGGTGTGTCTTGCATTCGAACAAACAGTATGAACAGCTATTGATAGATTTATATCCAATAAATTGCAAACGACGGAGGTGATTCCCCTTGGTACACTAAACAGGTCAGAACACTGTTGCAGAAACAACTAAAAAACATTCCAAATTCAAACGGATACAAAAACCCCAAAATTGGCGATTTTTCACAGAAGCCCGAAATTTAGTGAGCACTTCAATGCGAGATCCTTATAATAGTTTCCACAACAGAACTTTGTCTCGAAACCTGGCAGAAAATCCGAAGAGATTCAAGTCTTCTGTAAAGTAAGCTAGCGGCTAGACACAATCAATGGCTTCTCTGCGCGATGGCAATGGAAATACTATCGATGACACTTCTGCTAAAGCAGAGTTACTAAACACAACTTTCCGAGATTCCTTCACCAAAGAAGACGAAGAAAATATTGCAGAATTCGAGTAAAGAACAGCTACCAACGCGAGAAACTTCGAAGTAGATATCCTTGAAGTAGCGAAGCACCTTAAATCACTTAATAAAAGCAAGTCTTTTGGTCGATATTGTATGCCAGTTAGGTCCTTTCAGAATACACTGATGTAATAGCTTTATACTTAGAAATCATATACAGCCGGTCGCCCGACGAAAGATCCGTATCCAAAGACTGAAAAGTTGCACAGATCATACCGGTATTCAAGAAAGGTGGTAGGAGTAACACTAGATTACTGGCCAATATCATTAACGTTTATATGCAGCAGGTTTTTGGAACATGTCTTTTGTTCGAAATTATGAATTATTTCGAAGAAAATGGTATATTGACACACAGTCAACAGGGGTTTAGAAAGTCCGCACCACATGGTCTAGTGGCTAGTGTTGCTGCCTCTGGATGACGGAGTCCCGGGTTCGATTCCCGGCCGGATTGGGGATTTTCTCTGCCCGGGGACTGGGTCATTGTGTTGTCCTCATCATTTCATCATCATCATCATCATTCGTGACAGTGGATAGCTAGGAGTGCGAAAAAATTGGGACTTTCTACGGGCGCTGATGTCCACGCAGTTGAGTGCCCCACAAACCAAACATCATCATCAACACGGATTTAGAAAACATCGTTGTTGAGAAACACAACTTGCACTCAATCGAGGTGCGGAGTGCTATTGACAAGGGATTTCAAATTGACTCGGTGTCTACAGATTTTTAGAAGACTTTTGACACTGCATCTCTCAAGCAGCTTGTAATCAAATTGTGTGCTTATAGAATATCGTCTTTACCAGAAGATCAAAACCAATTGCATAACAATTTAGATAATATATACGTATGGTGCCAAAATTGGCAACTGACCATAAATAAAGAAAAGTGTGAGAGCATCCACATGAGTGCCGAAAGTAATCCCTTAAACTTCGGTTACAAGGTAAATCAGTCAAGTCTAAGGGCCGTTAATTCAACTAAATACTTAGAAATTACAGTTACGAACAATTTAAATTAGAAAGAACACATAGAAAACTTTGTGGGGAAGGCGAACGAAAGACTGCGATTTATTGTCAGAACACTCCGAAGATGCAATAGATCTACTAAAGACACTGCTTGTCACGCCTCTTTTCGGGTACTGCGGCGCGTTGTGGTATCCTTACCAGATAGTATTAACGGAACACATTGAGAAAGTTCAAAGAAGAGCGGCACATTTTGTATTATCTAGAAATACGGAGAGACTGTCACGGACATAATACAGTATTTGGTGTGGCCATCACTAAATCAAAGACGTTTCTCGTTGCGGCGGGATCTTCTCACGAAATTTCACTCACCATCTCTCTCCTTAGAATGCGAAAATATTTTGCTTCTGCCGACCTGCATATCGATATGCGATCACCATAATAAAATGAGGGAAATCAGAGCTCGCACAGAACGATATCGGTGTTTGTTCTTCCCATATGCTGCTCGAGAAAGTAATAATAGAGAATTACTTGAAGGTGGTTCAAGGAACCCTCTCCAGGCATTAGGTGTGATTTGCAGTGTATCCATGTAGTTGTAGATGTAGATGTTTCAAACGAACAATAACGTACCAAAGTCACAAAACTCAGTAGATCCACCGAAATAAAACCAACAGTTTGTATCTCCTGTCAGTCTGGTACTACTTATATCCGTTTATATTACGAGTACTAAGAGTATATCTACCTGCGTATCTTTAACTCAGTACCACTGTATTACTTCATCATTTACTTAGTTATAACACGTAACAGATGTACGTTTAGCGACCCCACAGCTCTCGCATATTATCGTCTACCTCTGAATCCCAATCAAAATTGTATTTCTGTATAATTTTATCACTGCTGGTAACATAATTATTGTACTTAAGATTTCCAACATGTTATCTGATTATATAAACGAGTATGAAGTTTAATCTATATAAACCTCACAGAAAAGGATTTGTATTCCTCTTTAAATATTTATTCCAAGACATGTATTCATCAACGCAAACGCGGAAGTCCACAATGCTTAACAATTTATTCTTAAATAACAGTGTTGTTTTGCTACATATTCTTTGTAACTTAGAGTAAATGTTTCTGCTTTGCTGTAAGTTGTTTTCACCAGGTAGTTTCCACACACCATCTTTGTTTACAAAGGATGACCGTATACATGTGATGTATCACGACAAAGAAAGAAGCCTATGAACACTGGATGTATTCTATTTTAGTTGCTTTATATTTACATTTAAATATGTTGTTAGTTTTTATTTTCACATTTAAATATACTTTTAGTTTTTAGTCAAGAACCTCCCCAAAACCATGTTCTCAAATAGTGTGTATGTTTTTCCATTAGACAATGCCTCAGGTTTCCCCAAACCAATGACACAACAAACACACGTCATATTAACGCATGTAAATTCTCCTGACGATGGTCGTTTAAGCCTTAAAAACGCATTATGAATAGAAATAAACTGTGACTGATAACAATAAACATGTCGTTTCATTCGATATCAATAAAGCCTAACCTAAAATATTCGTATTTAAATGAAGTCTTAAAGCTTTTTAAATAAAACGAACGTTATTAATTTCCTACAACTTTACTCTTTATGTCTACATATTTATTTCTCAACATAGTCACCCTGGCGACGAACACATTTCTCCCAACAGGAGACCACTTTGTGGTTGTCACTGTAGAATGTTTGACTTTGTTGGCGGAGCCACAACCTCACTTCTGCTTGCATTTACATCTATATATCTACGTGATTATTCCGCAACTCACTATTATGTGCATGGCAGAGGGTTGATCGAACCACCTTTAAGCCATTTCTCTACCGTTCCACTCTCGAGCAGCTCGCAGAGAAAACGAACACTTAAATCATTCTGTATGAGCTCTGATTTCCCTTAATTTATTATGATGGTCTTTTCTCCATATGTAGGTGGGCGCTAACTAAATATTTTCACACTCGGAGGAGAATGTGAGTGATTGAAATTTCATGATAAGATTCCGCCGCAACGAAAAACGCCGTTGTTTTAGTGATTGCTACCCCAGTTTGTGTATCATATCTGTGGCACCCTCTCCCCTATTTCGTGATGAGACAAAACGAGCTGCCGTTCTTTGGACTTTTTCGATATCCTCTGTGAATTCTGCCAGCTGAAAAGTGGTCTGAAAAGTGTAGTGTAAGCAGTCTCTTTAGTAGGCCTGTGCCATTGTCGAAGTTTTCTGCCACTAAATCGCAGTCTTTCGGTTTTTTCCCCGCAACATTATTTAGGTGATAGCTCCAATTTAAGTTATTCGTAACTGTTGTCTCTAAGTATTTAGTTGAATTCACAACCTTTAAATCTGTGTGATTTGCCGTATAACCGAAATTTAGCAGATTACTCATGCAGATGACTTCACAACTTTCAATATTTATAAACAATTGCTGCCTTTCGCACCATACAGATAACGTGTCTAATCCTTTTTCCAATTGTTTCTGACCATCTAATGACTTCGCAAGACGGTAAAAGTCACTATCATCTGCAAACAATCTAAATGGCCTGTTCACATTGTCTCCTAAGTCGTTTATGTAGATCATGAACAGCACAGGGCCTATACCACTTACTTGGGAAACGCCAGATATTACTTCTCTTTTAATCGATGACTTTCCATCAGTTGCTAAAAACTGTGACCTTTCTGTCAGGAAATCAAGAATCCAGTCTCACAACTGAGACGATACTGCATAGCCACACAATTTGATTACAAGTCGCTTGTGCGGAATTGTGTCATAACCGTTCTGGGAATCTAAAACAATGGAACCAATTTGACATCCCCTGTCGATAGCACTCATTACTTCGTGTGAATAATAAGCTAGTTGTATTTCACAAGAACCATATTATCTGAATCCGCGTTGCCTGTTGTCAGTAAATGGTTTTCTTCGCTGTAATTCACTATCTATGAGCACAGTGTATGTTCCAAAATCGTACTGTAAATCAGCGTTAGCGATATGGGTTTTTAATTCAGCGGATACCCTCATTTCCTTACTTGAGTATTGGTGTAACTTGTGCAACTTTCTGGACATTAGGTACGGATCTTACCACAAGCGAGCTGTTGTATGTGGTTGCTAAGTACGGACCTATTCTATCATCATACTCTGACAGGAACCTAAATGTTATAAAAGCTGGGCCAGATTATTAAGCTGCTTCGCTACAGTGGCCCTGCCCACTCATGTTAACTGTTGTTCTTGATGCGAATTCTAGAAAATATTTACTTCGCCTTCTTTGGCGAAGGAATTTCGGAAAACTGTCTAAGTAATCCTGCTTCAGTGGCACTGTCATCATTAACGTCACAATTGTTATATCACAGCGAAGGTATTGATCACATCTAGCTGCTTGTGTACTTTACGTACAGTACAATCTCTTTGGGTTTTCTGCCAGATTTAGACACAGAGAAAACTGTTAAAGGCATCACGCACTGAAGCTCGCTCTAAATTCCGAACTACTGTAAAACTTTGCCAATATTACGGGTTTTTGCGTTCTTTTAAATCTGGCACGCTTCTTTGGTTGCTTCTGTAATAGTGTTCTGGCCTGTTTTGTGGATCAATGGTATCAGTACCACCTCTTATTAATTTGAAATTAAGTTATAACGAATACAGACCATTAGCTGCTTACAGAGGTTGATAAATATCAACAGGGACAGTTGAAAATGTGTGTCCCGTCTGGGACTCGAACCCGGGATTTCCTGCTTACACTGCAGACGCTCTATCCGACAGAGCCATTGAGGACACAGAGGAAAGTGCGACTGCAGGGACTTATCTCTGACACGCTCCCCGTGAGACCCACACTTCCAACTTACTGTCCACACACTACATTTGTAATGCCCCTGCCCACTACATTCATTACTCGCGGCAGTCAATCTACCGATTCCCGCAAGAATTTGAGCAATGTGAGTGCATCCACACTGAAGAGGATCATTGGCCAGTGAGCCTTATCTATATGAAGGTGGTGTCTGTTCTTTCGGACATGTCCAAATGATCTTCTTCAGTGCGGATGCACCCACATTGTTCAAACTCTTACGACAATCAGTAGGTTGACTGTCGCGAGTAATGAGTATAGTGGGCAGGGCCACTTCAAATGTAGTGTGTGGACAGTAAGTTGGAAATGTGGGTCTCACGGGGAGCGTGCCAGAGATATGTCCCTGCAGTCGGACTATCCTCTGTGTCCTCGATGGTTCACTCAGTCAGCCTTCAGCGGCGCAGCAGTTCGGACGGTGTTTACGTCCCTGGCGCACGTGTGCGCGACAGGTGTTTACGTTAAGTGTGTAGCGGTGTGCCGCGGTAGTATATAGAACGAATCATGACCTTGCAGTTCCGCATATCGAAACTGAAATTTAGTTTTGTTAACGAATATGCTCGACCAAAGGCTTACTAGATAGAACGTTGTTTACGGGACGAAGTAAAAATCGAACTCACACCGCATCCGACTATGCTCCCCATGACCTATATAGCAGCATTACGCTATGACATAGTCCGCGAGACGGAAACGTACCGAAACGTACAGACAGAGGCAGATCGGGCCAACCACGGAAGGACGACGATGCGCTGGACCGCCTGCAGCAGTCACAGGACGCCCTCTCTTCGGTGCCGCTTGCGGCCCCATCAGATAAGGCACTTACAGAAGTCGATAATTCGACGTCCCCCACGAACAACCAGAGGCCATGCTAGCCTCTGATTCCGAGGCTCGGCAACGAAAACAGCGATCACCAAAACGCCGGAAGAAGCGCCGCCTCACGGTTGAGAACGACCACTCTGATCCAGCAGGCAATTCTGAGGCGTTTTCGGGTACAGAGCAGACGACCATGGACATAGGAAAACTGGCTAGGGTGGATTCAGGGGTGGCCAGCGGAACGGCGACGCGACCTTCCGGAGACGATGCTCCAGAAACAGCGGAGGAGTTCGATCGATGGCAACAGGCTACTGAGGAGGCTGCGGGGCCTACAACGCACGACAATGATGGGACACTAGGGGACTGGTCAGAAGATCCACCCCCCTGGGGAACAGATGATGCTGGAGGAACTTCTGTCACACACTCTCCCGGTGTACGACCGCAAGAGTGCACGGAGTAACGGCACACCGTATGAGAAGAGGCGGGGGACGTTAGAAAGAACGCAAGCTGTGTACAGAAGAATTAGCAAACATAAGGTACCCTATTTACGTTGACGGATAGGGTCTGTTAACATCAATAGCATTGGGACGCCGGTAAAAATCAAGATGCTCAGTGACATGATAAAGGCTGCGGATTACAGGAAGTTCGGGTGCTTCCCCCTCGGACTTTTACGGTTACGTTTTTTACTGTTCCCCGTGTGACGTGAGAGACGTTGGCACTGCAATACTATTGAAGGAAGGGATACGTGCAGACGAAGTACAGTAGTTGCCCTCTGACCGTAGTACGGTCGTGACCACAGGTAGAATACCTTTGATCAATATATACGCACCGTCAGGCTCGGATAAGAGAAGGGGCAGAGCACATTTTTACGCCCATGAGGTTACACTGTTGTTTCGGGGACGATACGATGCTTGCATACTCGGCGGAGATTTTAATTGTGTGCTCGACAGAAAGGACCAACATCCTAACTATACTCCTGGCCAAGAACTTCGGGAGCTGGTCAACGGGATGGAATTAGTCGATACATGGGACGTGAAGTATCGCAACCAACCAGGATATACATTTTTTACGAGCTATTCCGCGAGCCGTTTGGATCGGATCTACGTTTCAAGGGCGTTAGCGATGTCGACAGTGGACGCAGAAATCTGGCCGACCGCGTTTACAGACCATGCGGCATGTATTTGTACGGTTAACCTTGATAGACAGCATTTATGGAGACGGAGGGGTAATTGGAAGGTGAACGTCTCCCACCTGCGTGATGCAGAATGCCAACGCCTGGTGGAGGAAGCGTGGCATGGCTGCCTCCGTCGGCGAAATTCTAACGGTTCTATCCTACAGTGGTGGATCGAGTGCGCGAAGCCAGCTTTACGGACGACGTTAATAGGTTATGGGAAGGAGGTTTCTCAATGGCAGCGCACGACCACTGAATTTCACTTTACGGCCCTCTGGGAACTGTTCGCTCAACCACCTACACCAAAACGCCAGACGGCCTTCCACCGAGTCAAGGTGAAGCTGGTACAACTTGCGACGCTAAGGATGGCGAGTACGATGATACGCGCGAGGTCGCAGGATTTCCTGCCCAACGAGGTTCCATTGATGCATTATGAGATAAAGGAAAGAAGAAGAAGACGAAGGACGTTAATTCATGAGATCGATCTCGACGATGACCGTCGTTTTTCAGCACAAACGAGCATAGCACCGGTGTTCACGGATCATTTTAGCAGATTCTATGCAAGCGACGGGGAGGGCCAGAGGGAGCTGGGGAACGTCCTGGGAGAGATCCCAGACGCGACGCGTGTGAACGTGGAAGTGGACGTGTTATCTGAAATTATGTGTGGGGAGCTGGAGGAAGCGATTACACGAGGTGCCTCCAACAAGTCCCCAGGTCCAGACGGATTCCCGTTGGAATTTTACCGTGCCTTTGTGACCATTATGACACTGATGTAGTTATGCATGTTTAATGAGTTTCTGCGGCAAGAAGTACCGGTTTCCCATTACATTCACGCAAGGACTCATGATCCCCATACCCAAGCCCCGTGGTGGTAAACGGCATTGTGATTACTGCCGCTTGAGCCTCCTTAATAGTGACTAAAAGATCTTTATGCGTATACTGGGCAGCCGTATCAAAACGTCGCTGGCGGATCGTATACATGCCGATCAGACTTGTCTATCGTGACGTCGTCGCCCTCGCGGCTGCATGCCGCCTCGGGGAGGCACTAGTTGCTGTAGATTTCGATCATGCTTTTGATCGAGTGGATCATGTGTACCTCGCGGCGATGATGAATGGGATGGGTGTCTCGCCATTATTGACCACTGCAGTGGTGCGGCTGTTGCACGGCGCCAGATCAGCGATGGTGATCAACGGATGGAGAACAGAGTATTTTAAGATCTTAAGATCAGTCAGACAGGGTTGCCCCTTGTCGAAACTCCTATATGCGATCGATCGCCTTAGAACCGTGCCTCGCAGGCCTTCGCCGCCGTCTTACCGAGATCTCCCTGCGACATCTATCATTCAAATGTAGAGCATATGCGGATGACATTGTATTCCTCGTCCGGAATGAGGGGGATACTCAATCAGCACTAGATTGGCTACAGACGTATGGGATGGCAGCTGGTAGTGAGGTCAACTTCCGAAAATCACAATTCATGCATGTGGGGCGTGGACTAGAACCAGGAACGGAAGGACCCTGACCTCTTTGATGTTTGGGTATCACCTTTCATAAGGAGACGGCGGGAACGGCTGCGGACCACTACCGACAGCTGTATCTCAGTGTCCGCATGTCAATACGACTAAACGCCCTACAGTCGATGGATATGGTGCAGCAAGTGTCACTCGTCAACCTTTATCTCGTTCCCATGATGTGCCATCTGACACACCTTCTCCCCTTGACGCGCACGGTGGCTATGAGGATTCAGGCGGCTTTTGGGCATTACATAAGCCTGGGACAGCCCTTTAAGGTACAGTACAATCCTCCCAGCGCGAGAAGGGGGCGTTGGTTTAGTCAACGTGCACGAGAAAGCGTATGCCATGTATATTAATACTATGATAAAACGGTGGCGCAACAGGAATCACTCGCGTAAGGGGACGATCATCGAAGAACTAGTACCAATATCACAGTGCCGGCCGGAGTGGCCGAGCGGTTCTAGGCGCTTCAGTCTGGAACCGCGCGACCGCTACAGTCGCAGGTTCAAATCCTGCCTCGGGCATGGGTGTGTGTGATGTCCTTAGGTTAATTAGGTTTAAGTAGTTCTAAGTTCTAGGGGACTGATGACCTCAGCAGTTAAGTCCCACAGTGCTCAGAGCCATCTGAACCATTATTGAACCAATACCATATCTTCCTCCGGTCAGTGTCAGCCATATATCGCTCCCGTTGACGTATGGTGTACATGACGAGTCAGAGTAACTGCCGCGCATGATCCGAACTGCGATCGTAGCGCTGCCGCGGATAGAAATAGAAACGGAACTTACTTTGTGGACGACCCTTGTATTAGTGTTCATGCTGCGCACTATACAGGGTGGTCCATTGATAGCGACCGGGCCAAATATCTCGCGGAATAAGCATCAAACGAAAAAACTACAAAGAACGAAACTCGTCTAGCTTGAAGGGGGAAACCAGATGGCGCTATGGTTGGCCCGCTAGTTGGCACTGCAATAGGTCAAACAGATATCAACTAGGTTTTTTTAAAAATAGGAACCGCCGGCCGGAGTGGCCGTGCGGTTCTAGGCGCTACAGTCTGGGACCAAGCGACCGCTACGGTCGCAGGTTCGAATCCTGCCTCGGGCATGGATGTGTGTGATGTCCTTAGGTTAGTTAGGTTTAATTATTTATAAGTTCTAGGCGACTGATGACCTCAGAAGTTAAGTCGCATAGTGCTCAGAGCCATTTTAAAATAGGAACCCCCATTTTTATTACATATTCGTGTAGTACGTAAAGAAATATGAATGTTTTAGTTGGACCACTTTTTTCGCTTTGTGATAGATGACGCTGTAATAGTCACAAACGTATAAGTACGTGCTATCACGTAACATTCTGCCAGTGCGGACGGTATTTGCTTCGTGATACATTACCCGTGTTAAAATGGACCGTTTACCAATTGCGGAAAAGGTCGGTATCGTGTTGATGTATGGCTATTGTGATCAAAATGCCCAACAGGCGTGTGCTATGTATGCTGCTCGGTATCCTGGACGACATCATCCAAGTGTCCGGACCGTTCACCGGATAGTTACGTTATTTAAGGAAACAGGAAGTTTTCAGCCAATTGTGAAACGTCGAGCACGACCTGCACCAAATGTTGATGCCCAAGTAGGTGTTTTAGCTGCTGTCGCGGCTAATCCGCTCACCAGCAGCAGACAAACTGCGCGGGAATCTCAAAAACGTCGGTGTTGAGAATGCTACATCAACATCGATTGCACCCGTACCATATTTCTATGCACTAGGAATTGCATGGCGACGATTTTGAACGTCGTCTACAGTTCTGCCACCAGGCACAAGAGAAATTACGGGACTATGACAGATTTTTTGCACGCGTTCTATTTAGCGACGAAGCATCATTCACAAACAGCGGTAGCGTAAACCGGCATATTATGCACTATTGGGAAACGGAAAATCCACGATGGCTGCGACAAGTGGAGCATCAGCAACCTAGGCGGGTTAGTGCATGGTGCGGCATTATGGGAGGAAGGATAATTGGCCCCCATTTTATCGATGGCAATCTAAATGGTGCAATGTATGCTGATTTCCTACGTAATGTTCTACCGATGTTACTACAAGATGTTTCACTACATGACAGAATGGCGATGTACTTCCAACATGATGGATGTCTGGCACATAGTTTGCGTGCGGTTAAAGCGGTATTGAATAGTATATTTCATAACAGGTGAATTGGTCGTCGAAGCACATTACCATGGCCCGTACGTTCACCGGATCTGACGTCCCCGGATTTCTTTCTGTGGGGAAAGTTGAAGGATATTTGTTATCGTGATCCACCGACAACGCCTGACAACATGCGTCAGCGCATTGTCAATGCATGTGCGAACATTACGGAAGGCGAACTACTCGCTGTTGGGAGGAATGTCGTTACACGTATTGCCAAATGCGTTGAGGTTGACGGACATCATCTTGAACATTTATTGCATTAATGTGGTATGTACTGGTAATCACGCTGTAACAGCATGCGTTCTCAGAAATGGTAAGTTCACAAAGCTACATGTATCACATTGGAACAACCGAAATAAAATGTTCAAACGTACCTACGTTCTGTATTTTAATTTTAAAAACCTACCTGTTACCAACTGTTCGTCTAAAATTGTGAGCCATATGTTTTTGACTATTACAGCGCTATCTATCACAAAGCGAAAAAAGTGGTCTAACTAAAACATTCATATTTCTTTACGTACTACACGAATATGTAATAAAAAGTGGGGGTTCCTATTTTTAAAAGAACGCAGTTGATATCCGTATGACCTATGGCAGCACCATGTAGCGGGCCAACCATAGCGCCATCTGGTTTTCCCCTTCAAGCTAGACAAGTTTCGTTGTTTGTAGTTTTTTCGTTTGACGCTTATTTCGTGAGATATTTGGCCCGGTCACGATCAATGGACTACCCTGTATATACAGCAGTCTCTCCCGACATAGTATTTTTTCCAGAGGAAACGTATTTTCCGCGTCATAAGACGAACGCAATGGCGTGGATCACATTTATGACGGTCCATTACATATATAGAGACACATGTCAGAAGGTACTGAACGTACTGGAGTATTGGTAATACTTGCAAGATGGACACACAAAACTGTTACGGCTACGAAAGTACAAGGACTGGTGTGCCAATGTCATAGGAATGGTTTTTGCGGACCCGCCATATACTCGGGGTGTGTCGGGTGCCCAAAATGAGCGGCGGTGCTGTCGTTGTGAAACCGACCAAGTAAAGTGATCAGCTAAGGAAAACTAAGCGAATATGCTACCCAGGAAGAACTAACACTTGCACAGTTAGCAATGGAATGTTTCTTCGAATTTTGATTTAATATATACAAATACTTTTTTTTAAGGGTGCCGGAGATGGCCACACTTTGACATTGTTGTTATTTCATGCTGCATGGTAGAACGGCAGCGAGGTTCCTTCCAGGAAATTTATTATGTAGATTAGATTTAGATTAGATTAGATTAGTACTTGTTCCATAGATCATGAATACGACACTTCGTAATGATGTGGAACGTGTCAGGTTAATAAAAGGTGTCTATACAAGATATTACATTACACAAAATATTACATGACACTTAATATTTTTAATTTTTTGTGGGGCTTGGGGAAATTACCCACTTACTATATCCAAAAATTCATCTAATGAGTAGAAGGGGTTGCCATTAAGAAATTCTTTTAATTTCCCTTTAAATGCTATATGGCTATCTGTCAGACTTTTGATGCTATTAGGTAAGTGATGAAAGGAGAAAATATAAAAATGCAGTAAATGAAGCAGGCAAAAGGGAATACAAACGTCTCAAAAATGAGATCGACAGAAAGTGCAGAATGGCTCAGCAGGGATGGCTAGAGGACAAATGTAAGGATGTAGAGGCTTGTCTCACTAGGGGTAAGATAGATACTGCCTACAGGAAAATTAAAGAGACCTTTGGAGAGAAGAGAACCACTTGTATGAATATCAAGAGCTCAGATGGCAACCCAGTTCTAAGCAAAGATGGGAAGGCAGAAAGGTGGAAGGAGTATATAGAGGGTTTATACAAGGGCGATGTACTTGAGGACAGTATTATGGAAATGGAAGAGGATGTAGATGAAGATGAAATGGGAGATAAGATACTGCGTGAAGAGTTTGACAGAGCACTGAAAGACCTGAGTCGAAACAAGGCCCCGGGAGTAGACAACATTCCATTAGAACTACTGATGGCCTTGGGAGAGCCAGTCATGACAAAACTCTACCATCTGGTGAGCAAGATGTATGAGACAGGCGAAATACCCACAGACTTCAAGAAGAATATAATAATTCCAATACCAAAGAAAGCAGGTGTTGACAGATGTGAAAATTACCGAACTATCAGTTTAATAAGTCACAGCTGCAAAATACTAACGCGAATTCTTTACAGACGAATGGAAAAACTGGTAGAAGCGGACCTCGGGGAAGATCAGTTTGGATTCCGTAGAAATGTTGGAACACGTGAGACAATACTAACCTTACGACTTATCTTAGAAGAAAGATTAAGGAAAGGCAAACCTACGTTTCTAGCATTTGTAGACTTAGAGAAAGCTTTTGACAACGTTAACTGGAATACTCTCTTTCAAATTCTGAAGGTGGCAGGGGTAAAATACAGGGAGCGAAAGGCTATTTACAATTTGTACAGAAACCAGATGGCAGTTATAAGAGTCGAGGGGCATGAAAGGGAAGCAGTGGTTGGGAAGGGAGTGAGACAGGGTTGTAGCCTCTCCCCGATGTTATTCAATCTGTATATTGAGCAAGCAGTAAAGGAAACAAAAGAAAAATTCGGAGTAGGTATTAAAATTCATGGAGAAGAAGTAAAAACTTTGAGGTTCGCCGATGACATTGTAATTCTGTCAGAGACAGCAAAGGACTTGGAAGAGCAGTTGAACGGAATGGACAGTGTCTTGAAAGGAGGATATAAGATGAACATCAACAAAAACAAAACGAGGATAATGGAATGTAGTCAAATTAAATCGGGTGATGCTGAGGGGATTAGATTAGGAAATGAGACACTTAAAGTAGTAAAGGAGTTTTGCTATTTAGGGAGCAAAATAACTGATGATGGTCGAAGTAGAGAGGATATAAAATGTAGACTGGCAATGGCAAGGAAATCGTTTCTGAAGAAGAGAAATTTGTTAACATCGAGTATAGATTTAAGTGTCAGGAAGTCGTTTCTGAAAGTATTTGTATGGAGTGTAGCCATGTATGGAAGTGAAACATGGACGATAACCAGTTTGGACAAGAAGAGAATAGAAGCTTTCGAAATGTGGTGCTACAGAAGAATGCTGAAGATAAGGTGGGTAGATCACGTAACTAATGGGGAGGTATTGAATAGGATGGGGAGAAGTTTGTGGCACAACTTGACTAGAAGAAGGGATCGGTTGGTAGGACATGTTTTGAGGCATCAAGGGATCACAAATTTAGCATTGGAGGGCAGCGTGGAGGGTAAAAATCGTAGAGGGAGACCAAGAGATCAATACACTAAGCAGATTCAGAAGGATGTAGGTTGCAGTAGGTACTGGGAGATGAAGAAGCTTGCACAGGATAGAGTAGCATGGAGAGCTGCATCAAACCAGTCTCAGGACTGAAGACCACAACAACAACAACAACAGGTAAGTGACCAAAGACTTTTGTGGTAGCATAATTTACCCCCTTCTGAGCCAAAGTTAGATTTAATCTTGAGTAGTGAAGATCATCCTTTCTCCTAGTATTGTAGCCATGTACACTGCTATTACTTTTGAATTCGTTTGGATTGTTAATAACAAATTTCATAAGTGAATATATATATTGTGAGGCTACAGTGAAGATCTCTAGCTCTTTAAATAAGTGTCTGCAGGATGATCTTGGATGAGCTCCAGCAATTATTCTGATTACACGCTTTTGTGCAATGAACACTCTTTTACTCAGTGATGAGCTACCCCAGAATATGATGCCATACGAAAGCAGAGAATGAAAATAGGCGTGGTAAGCTAATTTACTGAGATGTATAATGCCAAATTTTGCAATGACCCTAATAGCATAAGTAGCTGAACTCAAAAGTTTCAGCAGATCCTCAGTGTGTTTTTTTCCAATTCAACCCCTCATCAGTGCATGCACCTAGAAATTTTGAATATTCTACCTTAGCTACCGATTTCTGATCGAAGTCTATATTTATTAATGGTATCGTTCCATTTACTGTGTGGAACTGTATATACTGTGTTTTGTCAAAGTTTAATGAGAGTTCATTTGCAGAGAACCACTTAATGATTTTCTGAAAAACATCGTTTACAATTTCACCAGTTAATTCTTGTCTGTTGGGTGTGATAGCTATACTTGTATCATCGGCAAAAAGTACCAGCTTTGCATCATCGTGAATATAGAACGGCAAGTCATTAATATACAGGGTGTTACAAAAAGGTACGGCCAAACATTCAGGAAACATTCCTCACACACAAAGAAAGAAAATATGTTATGTGGACATGTGTCCGGAAACGCTTACTTTCCATGTTACAGTTCATTTTATTACTTCTATTCAGATCACATTAATCATGGAATGGAAACACACAGCAACAGAACGTACCAGCGTGACTTCAAACACTTTGTTAGATGAAATGTTCAAAATGTCCTCCGTTAGCGAGGATACATGCATACACCCTCCGTCGCATGGAATCCCTGATGTGCTGATGCAGCCCTGGAGAATGGCGTATTGTATCACAGCCGTCCACAATACGAGCACGAAGAGTCTCTACATTTGGTACCGGGGTTGCGTAGACAAGAGCTTTCAAATGCCCCCATAAATGAAAGTCAAGAGGGTTGAGGTCAGGAGAGCGTGGAGGCCATGGAATTGGTCCGCCTCTACCAATCCATCGGTCACCAAATCTGTTGTTGAGAAGCGTACGAACACTTCGACTGAAATGTGCAGGAGCTCCATCGTGCAAGAACAACATTTTGTGCCGTACTTGTAAAGGCACATGTTCTAGCAGCAGAGGCAGAGTATCCCGTATGAAATCATGATAACGTGCTCCATTGGGCGTAGGTGGAAGAAGCTAAAATGAGCTCTAACATGGAAATTAAGCGTTTCCGGGCACATGTCCACATAACATCTTTTCTTTATTTGTGTGTGAGGAATGTTTCCTGAAAGTTTGGCCGTACCTTTCTGTAACACCGTGTATATTAAGAACAGCAGAGGACCCAAGACCGAACCTTGCGGCACTCCATTCTTGATTGTTCCCCAGTTTGCGAAATCACCAGTTTTTTGCATATTGTGTGAACTGCTTATTTCAACTTTCTGCACTCTTCCAGTTAGGTATGATTTAAACCATTTGAGCACTGTCCCATTCATACCACAGTACTTGAGATTATCTAGAAGTATTCCATGATTTACACAATCAAAAGCCTTTGATAGATCACAAAAAATCCCAACGGGTGATTTCCGGTTACTCAGAGCATTTAATATTTAATGTATAAGAACGTACTATGATTTTGTGAATAATAAAGGTTCTGCTTCTCCTAAAAGAAAAAAAGGTAGAGCACCTGCCCGCGAAAAAAAGGTCGGATATAGGGTCTGCTATGTAAGCAGGAGATTCCGGGTTCGAGTCCCGGTCCGAGGACACATTTTCAACTGTCCCCGTTGATATTTGTCAACGCATGTAATCAGCTAGTGGTCTGGAATCCATTGTAATTTCATTCATCGAGAGCTGCAAGATCAACAGTGGTATCTGTTCTTTCGGACATGTTCGAAAGAACAGATAACATCTCCTTATTAATTTATTTGGTATATATCTCTCAGCTGCCGTCGATACTATTTAGATTTAGTCTACACTTTCATAATGATATTGGAAAGAGTGGAGACTGTCTCTTAGGAAGGCGTCAAGCCAATTTGTATCTGTTTTTTTCGCTACATGTTTCTTTGTGATTGTTTTTGGTGGCTTTGTATGTCACGGTATTTAGTTTTGCTACAACAACCTTATGGTTGCTAATACCTGTATCCCTCATAATGTCCCCATTTGCTCAGGATTGTTTGTTGGTATGGGGTCAGGTATGGTTTCGCAACCATTTACATTTTGGGTGGATTCAAATGGCTCTGAGCACTATGGGACTTAACATCTGAGGTCATAACTCCCCTAGAACTTAGAACTACTTAACCTAACTAACCTAAGGACATCACACACATCCATGCCCGAGGCAGGATTCGAACCTGCGAACGTAGCAATCGCGCGGTTCCGGGCTGAAGCGCCTAGAACCTCTCGGTCACAACGGTCGGCTTTTAGGTGGGCTCTTGAAATAATTTTTCAAACTAATTTTCTAAGAAAGCATTCAGTACGAGTTCGGACGACGTTTATACACTCCTGGAAATGGAAAAAAGAACACATTGACACCGGTGTGTCAGACCCACCATACTTGCTCCGGACACTGCGAGAGGGCTGTACAAGCAATGATCACACGCACGGCACAGCGGACACACCAGGAACCGCGGTGTTGGCCGTCGAATGGCGCTAGCTGCGCAGCATTTGTGCACCGCCGCCGTCAGTGTCAGCCAGTTTGCCGTGGCATACGGAGCTCCATCGCAGTCTTTAACACTGGTAGCATGCCACGACAGCGTGGACGTGAACCGTATGTGCAGTTGACGGACTTTGAGCGAGGGCGTATAGTGGGCATGCGGGAGGCCGGGTGGTCGTACCGCCGAATTGCTCAACACGTGGGGCGTGAGGTCTCCACAGTACATCGATGTTGTCGCCAGTGGTCGGCGGAAGGTGCACGTGCCCGTCGACCTGGGACCGGACCGCAGCGACGCACGGATGCACGCCAAGACCGTAGGATCCTACGCAGTGCCGTAGGGGACCGCACCGCCACTTCCCAGCAAATTAGGGACACTGTTGCTCCTGGGGTATCGGCGAGGACCATTCGCAACCGTCTCCATGAAGCTGGGCTACGGTCCCACACACCGTTAGGCCGTCTTCCGCTCACGCCCCAACATCGTGCAGCCCGCCTCCAGTGGTGTCGCGACAGGCGTGAATGGAGGGACGAATGGAGACGTGTCGTCTTCAGCGATGAGAGTCGCTTCTGCCTTGGTGCCAATGATGGTCGTATGCGTGTTTGGCGCCGTGCAGGTGAGCGCCACAATCAGGACTGCATACGACCGAGGCACACAGGGCCAACACCAGGCATCATGGTGTGGGGAGCGATCTCCTACACTGGCCGTACACCACTGGTGATCGTCGAGGGGACACCGAATAGTGCACGGTACATCCAAACCGTCATCGAACCCATCGTTCTACCATTCCTAGACCGGCAAGGGAACTTGCTGTTCCAACAGGACAATGCACGTCCGCATGTATCCCGTGCCACCCAACGTGCTCTAGAAGGTGTAAGTCAACTACCCTGGCCAGCAAGATCTCCGGATCTGTCCCCCATTGAGCATGTTTGGGACTGGATGAAGCGTCGTCTCACGCGGTCTGCACGTCCGGCACGAACGCTGGTCCAACTGAGGCGCCAGGTGGAAATGGCATGGCAAGCCGTTCCACAGGACTACATCCAGCATCTCTACGATCGTCTCCATGGGAGAATAGCAGCCTGCATTGCTGCGAAAGGTGGATATACACTGTACTAGTGCCGACATTGTGCATGCTCTGTTGCCTGTGTCTATGTGCCTGTGGTTCTGTCAGTGTGATCATGTGATGTATCTGACCCCAGGAATGTGTCAATAAAGTTTCCCCTTCCTGGGACAATGAATTCACGGTGTTCTTATTTCAATTTCCAGGAGTGTACATATCACCGACTTTAAACGTGTATTTTCGTCAACATATCGAGAGTAGATTGAAGTCATCATCGACTATAATTGTATGAGTGGCATACCTATTTGAAATGACACTCAAGTTTTGTTTGAACTGTTCAGCAGCTGTATCACCTGGTTTTGACTGCCGCTAAAAGGAACCAACTATTAATTTATTCCAGTTGTCAATTATAGCATCTACCTATTTTAACTCACAGGAACTATCTACTTCAGTCTCAGTACAAGGCAAATTCTGATTCTTTTGCAACATAGGTACGAAAATTTACAACTGCAATAGCGATTGTTGCTAGGTCTGGCTTCCTGTGTTTGCCCTGCACTCTTTTAGACTGACGCCTTTTCTGTAGTTTCCTGAGAACTTCTAACCTAAGAAACCGCCCAGTCCCCTCCACACAGCCCCTCCTACCTGTGTAGCCGCTTCCTCTGCGTGGTAGACCCTTGACCTATCAAGCGGAACCTGGAAAACCACCATCTTATGGCGCAGATCGAGGTATCCGTAGCTCACACAGTCGCAGAACCGTCTGATCCTCTGATCGATGATGGTAGAGATGGTGAGCTCTACCTTCATCTCGCAAGCAAGATTGACAGCCGTAAACCAGAGAGAATCTCTTAAAATCCGCAGTGACACACATTGTTAATACTGACATGAGCCACCACGTGCAGTTGGCTGTACCCTGTGCTCTTCATGGCATCTGGAAGCAGCCTTTCCACATCTAGAATGACTCCCAGAATGCCCACAGAGTGCACATGGGACTCCTTCTTCTCCTTAGCAGCCATATCCCTAAGTGGCCCCATTACATGCCCAATGTTGGAGGTTCCAACAACCAGTAATCCCACTCTTTGTGAATGCCCAGACCTTGAAGGCCACGAGGCTTCCTCTGGAACAGGGTGAGTGACTGCCTCTGGCTCAGGGACTGTATCAGTCACAGACAGCGCCTGAAACCTGTTCATTAGACCAAACAGAGAGGCCCTCTGATTGGTACCCCAGAAAGTCTTTCGCTGCTGCCACAATTGTTAATGATCTCCCATTTGACCACAAATGAGGAATCATCCTCATTGCGAGCAATAACTGGAGCAGCCACAATAGTGGAGCGATTGGGGGACACGTGGGACATGCTAGACGTCTCTCCACTCCCCACATCTGCTCCCCCACAGTGATGCCCAATACACAGAAATCATAGCCCCTATCAATACCAAGATGGCAAAACTCTACACTAAACTGTTATTAGCGCGCTAGACTGTGTCTGGCAAGTACCCAGACACACAAGAAATTACAGAACTAAACTAGTAACCACACAGATACCTGAGAATAAGTCGTTCCTGTTTGAAGGTCTTAAAAATATATACCAAACGAATGGTGCACTTGCCTTATTGGCAGCAGATGCTCTTACACTGGCTGTCTGACCGAAATGCTTCATCACTGTCAAAGTGAAGCCCTGGAAGGTGTTCTGTAAGTTTTGGAAACAGGTGAAAAGCGGATGAATCGAAGTAGGGACAACATTGTTATCATGCCATTCCTTCCTCACGGCATCTTTTCTCCAAAATACGTCTGAAAGCTATTTCTAACTCAAGCTTTAAATTATAACTGGGCCAGGGGTAACTTCACTGCTTCTCTAATCAGTATGCTTACAGGTATATTGAGCATCAGCTTGGCAGATGGATATCCCCCAGTTGTGTTATGTGCCAACCTATTTATAACCTCTTCAAATTGAGGGATGTATTCTTCCCAATACGTGTGGTTTGTAGAATAGTGTGCTCAAGTTAGCTTACTGACTTTACGGAATCGTCTTTCAAAGGGGTTAGCCATGGCGTGATAGACACTTTCCTGATGGATGGTAATTCCATGGCCGGCCCACGGTGGCCGAGCGGTTCTAGGCGCTTCAGCCAGGAACCGCGCGACTGCTACGGTCGCAGATTCGAATCCTGCCTCGGGCATGGATGTGTGTGATGTCCTTAGGTTATTTAGGTTTAAGTAGTTCTAAGTTCTAGGGGAGTAATGACCTCAGATGTTAAGTCCCATAGTGCTCAGAGCCATTTGAACCATTTTGAACCATTTGGTGATTCCATATTTACCCATCCCAGTGAACCATGTTAGTGAGGTGAACTGAGAATTGTAGTCTGGTAACGGTATTTCAGTGAATTCTACAAGTAAGCTGGACCACTGGCTTTCTGTATACTGTACCGTGACTTATTTTCTGGTGTGCAGGCGTACCTGTTCTCAGAAGAGCAGACCTTGCTCTCTGAAAGCTGACCCAGGGTTCTAGCATTGGACAAGGGTGTTTATGAAGCCCTGGGAAAAGCGTTTCTTGTCTTCACATATCTCTAGGGCTTTGCAGGATTGCAGAAGTATTCTCCTCACATCTTCGTAATTGTTACTCTCTTCTTGGTTGCAGTCAATTATAGCATCTGCACAGTTCAACTAGTCAGCACCTAATAGTAAAAGTACTGACAACTGACTCACGATGAATACCAGTTGAAAGTAAATAATTCCGCGAGTGCATAATTTTAATAACACTTGCTTATTAATCAGTCTAGTCCTTGCATTATTTGCACCTTTTATTTTCATTGCCGTCGCTGGCAAGACTTCTAATTTCATTCAGTCCTTGAGGATACTGTAAAATGCTTCCGAGATAGCAGAGATACCAGCGCCGATATCAGTTACAATTATATGTGTGCTATCAAAACAATCAAGTGCGATTCAAGGATTCTGTTATGCTTGTTCCGATAACTGATACTTTCCCGCCAAGAAGGCTGCTAATGGATTTTGTGGGTAACTCATGTTCCTTCTTAGATCACTATACACAGCAAGTGGGAGTAATTCTACTGTGTATTCTAGTTTTCTGGATTACAATTTGAAACGAGAGCTGTCACCAGTTGTGCGCTGTATCCAACGCGTTTTGTGGTGGCGCGCGTTGTGTATGGTTCGATTTCTGTTTTCTGCTTCAGGTATTTTCAAACTGTACTGTGTTACATATCTCGGTTAGGTGTACGGTAACTATCAATATGATTTCTCCCTGATTGGTAATTTCATCCGGCATGGCCTGTTCTCTATCTGACTGTTGGAATTCTGTGACCTAACGTTAACTACGCTTTGTCCAACATTAATGAATTTACATCGACTACACTCACTTTGGAAATGGTCTAAGGCACAGAGAATGTCCAAAAATTGTTCAATACTGACTACATGAACAGTCAATAGCTGTCTTCTTACCATTTCAGTCATTCTCTGATAGATCAGTAGAAGCATTTCTTCCAGATCTACTGATGGGTCCACGTGACGTACTGCGAAGAGCTCTCTGAGAGTTCCACCACTCGACCTGCGCAGCAGGCTGCTCATGAAACAGCATCTACCCCCCCTGCTGATATGCCCTGCTCCAGCACTGGGTGAGAAAACCTCTACTGGGTTGCACGAAATCCATGCAGTACCTTCAGGTAATTTTTCACCAAAGACTCGCCTCTGAAGTAGGGTGCTATAATAACGTTCATTTTCGGCCAGGATTAATATTCACTGTCTCATACCAGTCACTAAAAATCTCAAAAAATTGATAAGGTGAAGTTTTGAATTCATCCCACTGATCTTTTCCCATTTATTTGGAGAAAAGGTAAAGTATAGTGCCAATATTATCCATAAATCGGAAGCATGGCAATTATTTGCAAGCTGAAGGTTGATGGCTCTAGTCTGTCAGAACTGCCATACCTCTTTATGCAGAGGAGAAATACCTATCTTCGTTTTTGCTCTCTGTCTAGATGACTGCACAGTAGGAGGGGAAACAACAAGCACAACCTTAGCCACAGGCATGGGCCGCAGTGGTTCCAGATAATGAGCTACTTCTGAGGAAGAGGTGGCCCACTAGGCAATAGCCTCAAACATGCTTGTTCCTTGGTACTGAGGCCTGCAGCCCCCCCCCCCCCAATCCCTCAACTTCCTGATATGTTGTTACACTTATTATTTCTACACTTATTTCCATCAGACAACTTTTTATCTTTTTCTATATAATTCACTTCAGTTTTCAGTGTAACCCTAGCTTTCAATTTCTCTAACTGTCCCTCAGTCTGATCCACTCGGTATGTTCTGTCATAACTATGCCAGGTTCACCAGGCTGAGCAATTGAAATCACCTGTTCACCTACTCCCACGAATTTTTGTTAGACAGCACGCAATTTAGAATCGACATTAGTGAAGGCCTCCATGTTTTCTACAAGCACCTTGTCTAACAACTCTCCCTGTGTGTTCAAACAAAGAGCCTGAGCATCTAAAAGGTTAAAAAGCTCATTGCTGTGAACGTGAAGGGCTTCAGCGAACGAATCTGTAACTGCTTGCAAAGTTTCGGTTTGTAGCTCAAATATAGCACCTATTTTAGCGCTTTCACATCTAATTTTTCACTAAACCACTGAATTTTGAATCCTGGTATTTAATTGTTTTGATAATGCCACACCTACATTTACACTTTGCACTTCTTATTTCTCCGCAAAAATGTAGTCTAACTTAATATTTTGTGCTTGTATCACGGCCAACAACAAATCAAATATAGCTTGACATGTATTATCGGCAAGCGCTAGATTTTGCCTGCGGAAGCGGAGTCGAAAGCTGTGGCAGAAGCATATAACACATCCTCAATAACTTTCTCTCTCTCTCTCTCTCTCACTCACACACACACACACACACACACACACACACACACACACACACACACAGGCACAACAATTATATATTATTTTTAAAACATGCACATGATGGAAATACAACTTGCACCTAAAACAAATGAGCAAACATAAACGCTGTAATACTGTTACTTAGTGTGAACACATGTAACTGCAGTTCTATTTCCAAAAGTGAGCTTTAGTGCAAATGACGCCAACGTAGACTAATAGAAAGCGTCGAAAACCTGCCAATTGCATATGTATAACAAAGTTTCTTTCGACCTCACCCTCCGCTAACAAAGGAGGGAAAAGAGTGGTTTGCAAAAGGACAGGAACATCTTAGTACATTTCACGTCAGGAAACTATAACAACCAAAATGTACGAAAATATGTATCCATATTTACAGAATGGCCACAGAAGATGCTTTATAAAAAAAGCGAAAGGCTTCTGATGAATAATTCTCTTTAATTAACTGCAGTAAGCTTCAGATAGAGATACCAATCATAATTAATTTTAACTGCTGCTGCATAAAATGGCCAAGCAAACAAGCATATTATAGACGCCTTGTCAGGAATTTCCAACTGGCCTCTGCAAGAAGTTTAGAATGATACATCTAAACCTCCATAAAACAGTCCAACATGTAAAGTTTAATGTCATTTGCAGATTAAATAATACTGTACCTAAGTATATTGAGGTACAGAGAGGTACAGATTAACAACAGTTTTGCCAATGCACAAAAAAAAAACGAAATAAATAGCCCAGAAAATTTGGCTAAACAACGAAATCAAATTTCCTTATACCGTACTAATTGCAAGCCCAAAACGAGGGCATCTTAATCTTATGGAAGTTCGGAATAATACCACTGTCCACTCTCATCTTGTTAGTACGTTTGAAAATCGTATATATACAGTGATAAAAACCCACAAAAGATAGATTGCAAACTTAAAAGTTTAACGGACATCTAACACAGCCACAAATTACATCCAGTCTAACGAAAAACATCACATGCATCCGAGACTGGTAAACCTCACTTAGACTGTGTTGCATACGAAAGAAAGAAATCTGCTCGAAAAAAGTCTGAAATACAATGTCAGTACACAAACCGACGAAAAATACGTAGAAAACCTCATAGTTGAGTCAGAAAGCATTCTCATACAAGAACACAGAAAGGTAATAAGTGAGGCAAACATTTGCCTGACGAGAGAACTAGTAACCAATTAAATCAAGAAAGTAATAACACAGATGAAAGAAAACACAGGAAATTATGATGTACCTTTTGGCATTTCTCGCTTTTATGTTTTCGTTTCCTTCAAAGGCAGAGCGGTAGCCCAGCGTAGTCTGCGCCAGTCGTCATGTATTTTTGGTTTTCAAACGTCAAAAAAAAAAAATGCTATTACTTCTCCTCGGTAAGAGGAAGGACTCGCTCCCTGTTAATGAACGAAGGTAGACCCACGTTATTTAAGAGCGTAATCGGCGGTAGCCATTTTGGTTGTGCGAATAGGTAAAAAGTCTGTATTTTTAATGTGTATCGCAGGAAGAATATAGTGTTATTTTACCATTGAAAATTTGTATGAGAAAGTAGTACTACAACATAGAGAAAACCGAGAAGCCCACCTGTGTACTTCGGAGTTATCACGAAGATCCGATTACAGCAATGTAAAGGACACAGTCAAGATTTTGTAGGTGGATACGGTGATTGGACATAGTATTATTAATTGGTAAGCATAAATCTACAAGAGAAAGACTATTTCATTTATGTGGAACTCATATGAAAACATTTCTTACCCATAGACAGGCATAGTTCAGCTTATTGCGACATACCAGAAAATTTCATAAGAGGCAGTAATCAAAATTCCAATTTCAGATCACATCTTTATTATCTTTTTATCTGCCATTACTTAATTTCATTATTTCCATATATCTATATTTTATTTTTATTATATTATAAAACCAAATCAATATACACTCCATAACACTGACAAAACCGAAGAAGAAACTACAGGAATACAATACCATCATCACACTTGCAGATGAAGGAAGCTCAGTGGTTCTCAAAGATAAACAGCAATACAAGACACAAGAGTCATCACAAAAAATAAAATTACAAAACTAAAATCAGCGCCAACTGACAGATTGCAAACACAGTTGAGAAATTCTGAAAGACATTGAATGTGCACTAGTAGAAAATGAAAAAAGAAAATTTTTAAATGCAAATCCCTGTGCACCTTCATTCTGATGCCAATCCAAGTTACACACGAAGACCTCCCCATCAGAACCACTGTGAATTTTAGAAACACTCCTACAGATCCAGTTGGAAGGTACATGTTGAATATCTTGTCACAAAATTACAAATTACAAGGGAATAGATTTACAAGAAACACCACACAATTGATTCAATACATTAATGCCATGCGGGTTCCAGTCACAGCCACCTTCTTGTCATTTGATGTAGAGGACATGTATTCAAATACACCAGTAACCGAAACAGTGAACATTATAGAAACATGTCTTAAGACATACAGTACACTTCCATATGTATACATCAAAGAAACAGTCAAGCTGCTAGAGCTAATAGCAGAACAGAACTATTGGCAGTTCAATAATGAATTTTATTTATAAACTGAAGGATTATCAATGAGCAACCCGGTGTATGCAACCATAACAAATACATTTATGAACCATGTAGAACAAGTCATATTTAATAATATGGTGCCAAATAGGTAAAACATCATACACTGGATTAGACATATGGGTGACATCTTGTACCTGATACATGAACCAAGCCATAAACTAGACCAGTTTTATACAGACTTAAATTCTGTTCACGATAAGATTCATTTTACAACAAAAAAAGAGAGAAATAGGCAGTTAAATTTCTTGGACATTACCATAAGAATCAGAACAAACAACACAGATCTAATCTATGGTGGAAACCACCAACAACAATTATAATTAGACTCCACACATAACAGCACCCAAACTCTAAGAAGCAGGTAGCATTTATATACATGCTCCACAGACTAAACACAATAGCATTAGACGCAGAAAAGTACCAAAAAGAAACAAATACCACGGTAGAAACAGCAAGAAACAATTCATACACAGACAACATTGTGAGATCAGCTGACATCAGGACCACAGTTGCAATGTTTGGTTTCCATTTTGTGGACCACAACTTCCTACTTGCTAGTTGGAAAAACTTAATCAGTCTCCCTCTATAACAAGTAAAACCTATCTACAATGAAAGTAAAATTGGCGGCAAGTAGTAGTGCAACGTTCTTTAGTCCACGTAAAAATCCGAATTTAAACGATGAAAAGTGTAGAAAATGCAAAAACGTGTTGAAAACCGGCATCACGTAAATGGAATGTAAACATTCTTTCCATTTTAGATTTGTTGAAATTGATTCAACCGATCAGCAGTGCCTGCTCAACAACTGTAAGTCTAAGACAAAAACCAAAGAAAGCTTTCCGGCCGTTATTACTAAAAACAGGTATCAGATTCTTGATGAAATAGTGGAATATGTAGCATTTAAATATGTGCAAACAAATAGCAAAATTTGAAACTGCAAAACAGCTGTCAGTAATAAGCCCTAACCTCGTGTGCAAACCTAAGTGAACGTAAACATACTCTCCGAGATAACAACGGTCAAATCCATGAAAATGTATGGAAGAAACTGGCCCAAGGGAACAATAGAAGAAGCGAGGTGAATCAGAAACACAACAAGGGACGGATTTTAATATTTGGAGACAGTCATGGTTGTGGAGCAGCGCAAAAGATCGCGAGTATCCAGGACGACTTTACAGCTGTGGCTCACATTCAACCTGGCACAGCTGTTTCTGATGTGGTGAAGCCATATGTGCAAGACAGTTAATCTTTTTCATCGAATGATTGTGCCGTAATCATAGCAGGTACAAATGATGTAGCAAAAAATCAAGCAAATGGCGTTATCAGAACATGAAAGTGATAATCGGTAATTTTATGAACACTAAAGTAATTATCGCTAATATATCAGAGAGACACGATCTAATGGAACAGAACACAAGACAAATTATAGGCTTAAAACAATACTAAAACATTTCATAATGTGTCCCTGGTAAACGTCAGCAATGTAGAAAGAGATCTGCCCACAACTCATGGTATTCAGCTGAGTAAAAGAGGCAAAAATATTGTCAGCAAGTTGGTTGTCGAGGAAATTGGACGAAATTCTCCAGAAAGCGATGTAAATAAGTGCATTGCCCTGGAATGGCACAACCTACCAAATCAGAAGCTGCCTCACTAACAGCCACTGTAGGCAAGCCTGGGAAACTTGTAAAGGCTGCTGGACAGTTTGCTAGCCCTAAATCATTCTGTATCGTCCAGCAGCAGAAACTCAGACTTAATGCCATATACCAGAATTTCGGCAGTCTTAAAAACAAGCACAATGATCTGGATATTATTATATGTCTTGATGAATCTAATATTTTAGTCATAACTGACCATTTGTACACTGAAGACCTAATTAGCATTAGACAACCACTCCCCAAGAAATTTTGTTCTACTGTTAGTAGGAAAAGAAAGACTGGGGATGACGTAGCAATATTCACTGGTAAAGCAAGCAATTTCAGTGTTATTGCCGTAAGTGCAGTCTCCCTAGAAGGAACCACAGAATTTGCTGCAATAAATCTAAAATGGGTTAGAGAAAACTGTAGATGCGTTTAGGCCACCTGCGCCTGTGTAGATACATTTTTCGAAAATCTATCTGACTTGCCGATATACATAGACAGCATATCTTCTGGGTTAAATGGCCAAGTAAATTCTATAATAACTGGGAACATAAATATAGACTTACTAACCAAAGACGCCAACTCCAAAACCCTACACCTCCTACTCGATGAATTCATGAGCCAGCTAGAGAAACTGACAAAAGCGAAACGTGTCTGGATAACATAATAACAAACACGATCCATCTTTCCTACGGTACATCTGTTCTAAAATTAGCCATCTCTATCACCATGCAGTACAGCTTAAATTGGAGGCAAATGAGTTGTCCTTTCCAGAATGATTTTCAGTCTGCAGCAGAGTGAGCGCTGATGCGAAACTTCCTGGCAGATTAAAACAGTACCCTTTGTCACTAAAAAGACAGTATATGTAAGCAAAAGAATTATATATAATGATAATATCAATAGACTGAACTGCATGTTAGAACACATACCATGGTTTGAGAATGATAGCTTTTCCTATGACAGCTTTGCTGCTGTCGTGTACTACTGTTTTGATGCAACGTACACAGTTGCAGCCATGAAAGTTAAACAAACTAAAAACAGAAACACAACTATCTGGATAAATAATGATATCATCGATGTGAGACAAAAATTAAAATTATTCCATAGCGCAATGTTGAATAATAGACGAAATCTCAAGCTCAAGGGGGCCTTCAGAATTTATCAAGAAGACCATTAAGATTTATTAATACAGACCAGGAGCATCTGTTTTCCAAACAAGCTTCAGGCTTCACACTATGTTACTAATTGTTACTGAGGAGTGATAAACACTTTTAGAGCTGGCAGAGACAAATCCTGTATGGACTTTATTACTGACCACAGTGGGATGGTAGTAAAAGATCAACTTGAAATTACTAGCATATGTAATGAAAATTTTCTACAGTAGGGGAAGCTATCAATGACAACCGTAATGACCTGCAATATAATATTAAAGGCACTCCACCTTAGCATAGCATATTTCTAGCCCCCACAAATGGCATAGAAATAATTAATATCATTAGCTCTCTAAAATCTTCCAGTTCTGCAGGGCATGATGGTCTCAGTATTACCATATTAAAAGTGTGTAGACAAAATGTCTCTGGACCACTGTGTGTGGCAGTAAATAATATAAAAGAATCAGGCACCTTCCCAGACAGACTAAAAACAGCTCACGTAACAACAATGTTTAAAAAAAGTGACAACTCAAAATTCAAAACTACAGACGATTTTCAACACTTCTGGTCTTTTCCAAATTATTTGAAAAAAAATCATGTACAACAGAATTATAAACTTTCTCCAGGTGCAGAACATAATGTTCGAAAATCAAAATGGATTCTTAAGAGGTAAATCAACTAGCATCGCTGATGTTGAGTTAACTGAAGAGAGAATAAGTGGCATTGAGAACAAGCAACATGTTGCAGGTACGTACCTAAATCCTGAGGAAGCTTTTGACTGTGTGAAATGCTACTATCCTATTAGAAAAGCTGCAGAACATTGGCATGAGATGCACTGCTCATGACCAAATAAAGTCTTACATGAGTAACAGAAAACAGTCTGTACTGCTTAAAGCTGAAAGTAGTGTTCACAAGTCCAAAATCACTAATATACAATATGGTGTGCCCCCAGGCTCAGTACTGGCTCCTCTTTTGTTTTTGATTTAAGTAAATGACGTAAGATATTGCACTCAATGTTCCAAGTGGTTCTGTCTGGAGATGATAACCCCGTCATGTGTAAAAAGGAGTCATTTAACGAACTAGAAAGCCACTGTAATAATGTGACAAATGAAATTGTTCAATGCTTTAATGAAAGTCATTTAAATGTAAGCAGTAGTAAAACAGGTCTCATGGAGTTTCACAACAGTAGTTTTAATGATGAAATTAAAGTATTTGTAGGAAATGAATTAGTAAAAAAAGAGTTTAGTGTAACATTCCTTGGCTTAACAATTCAAAGCAATCCAAAATGTGACACACATGTTGACACTGTAGCATGTAAGTCATCTAAAAATATATATGCAATTAATATAATTGGCAAGTTCTGCAAAGACACTGTTGTCCTAAAGACTGCATACCACGCTCTTTTTTCCTCTTACCTGAATTACAGAATGGAAATTTGGGGAGCAACAACGAAAGAAAATCTAAATAAGCAATTGCTACTTCAGAAGGGCTATAATAATCATCTGTGAAGAAAAATATAAGGAATCATGCCACGTCTTGTTTTCAAAAAACTTGTGCACTAACTGTACTAAACGTGTACATTCTGAAAGCCATATTACATGTTAGAAGACTGCAGCCCAACATTTTTTCAGATTTGCATCAATACAAAACCAGAAATACGAGAAAATTTTACATTGGCATCCACAGAACAGCTGTCTATGAAAATCGTCCATAATATGCAGATTTAAAGTTAGCCAATGCACTGCTCACTTACGTTATGACCCTAACTACAATGAAGCTTAAATTTCTGCTAAAGAAATTCCTGTTACAAAATTCCTTTTACACATTAGAAGAATGCTGTACTTGTGTGCAGAATAAGAAGTCCTTCGAAAAATTATGTAAATAGTGTTAAGCAAATCATTGTATTTGCTATTTACTCATTCTGTTAATCAATGATGTATTCAGAAGAATGTATTATTGTGCTATCTATCAAAAATTGTAACCTGCTTTTATACATATGGAATGAAGCATTCTATGTTGAATAAAGTATTATTATTATTATTATTATTTTCGATTATTCCCATTTAAGAGAGGGTTTGAACTTGAATTCCTTTATGATGATTGTTTATGTTTTTTCTGAGCCCAAATTTTCTTCATGTGTTCACTGTGTTGTTTCTTTCGCTCCGCTGTCCATTTGCATCCTGTTCTCTTCTGTGTTGTGGTGTCAAATTTATGTTTTTTGATGATGTTCCTGAATTCAGTTCTATTTTCTGCATAATTTACTGTTATGTGTGTTTGTCTGAGGTCCTCTTCAACTTCTTTTATCCATTTTGTTTTTCCCCTGCCTGAGTTGATGACTTTAAGAATTCGCTTTGAAATTCTGTTTTCGTTCATCCTGTGGATATGTCCGTAGAACTGCATTCTTCTTTTCCTTATTGTATCTGTAATCTTGTCTGTGTATTTATATAATTCTGATGTTGGTCTCTTCTTCCAGATTCCTTGCTCTTGTATCGGGCCAAAAATTTTCCTGAGAATTTTCCTTTCTTGTTTCTCTATTTCTTTGATTTTAGTTTGCCCACCTATTTGTGTTGTTTCAGATGCATACAGTGCCTCCGGAAGTACGACGGTGTTGTAGTGCCTCAATTTTGCGTTAATGGATATGGACTTTTTGTTATAATAGTTCCACGTGAGTTTATATGCTTTCTGTAGTTTTTTTATTCTTTCCTCATTGGCCTTTAGGTTGATCCCTGATGGCTGGATGATTTCTCCCAGGTACTTAAAATGTGGTACTTGTACAATTTTCCCATGGGTTGTCACAATAGGCAATTTGTCTTGTGGCACTCTTTCTATGTACTGGGTTTTCTCATATGAGATTTGCAGGCCGGTTCTTTGTGCAATTTCGTGTAATTTCTCTATGGCGTTAGTAGCTTCTTTTCTATTATTTGTGAGGATTGCAAGGTCATCTGCAAAAGCTAAACACTTCACATTGAATCTATTATCTTTTCTAATGCCAATTTGGATTCCTTTGACTTCTTTTTCCCATGTCCTGATAATTTTTTCAAGAATGATATTAAAGAGTAATGGTGAAAGTCCGTCACCCTGTCGCACTCCAGTTTGGATTTCAAAAGGTTCCGAGATATCCCCCATAAATTTAACCTTGGAGATTGTGTCAGTTAATGTTTCCCGAATGATTGCTCTTGTCTTTCTGTCAATGCTGAATTCTTCCAGCGTCTTGCAGAGCGCTACTCTGTCTATTGAGTCGTAGGCCTTTTTAAAATCTACAAAAGTAACCACTGTGTTTCGGGTGTTTCTCATCTGGAGAATCATTTTCAGATTCCAGATCTGCTCTATGCATGATCGTCCCTTGCGAAAACCAGCCTGGTATTCTCCTATTTGTGGGTCAGCTTGTTCTTCTAATCTATTCATGAGAACTTTTGATAGGATTTTATATGTGACCGGTACGAGTGAGATACCCCTGTAATTATTTGGTTCAGACAATAAAATCAAGAAACAGAAAAGAGCAAACACCAAGTTATCACCAACACAAAAACTGAATCTCACACAGTGAAACACAAGAACAAGACCAACAGAAAGTCTGAAAGAAACAGTAAACAAAATATGGTACATAATGACATACAACCACAAATATACACATAGAAAATCCTATATTTTCAAAAAACAAGGCATAAGAATAGTCCAAAAAACCAACATTCAATTCGAAGGTACTTTAGGAAAACAATGAGAAAAAGGTTCTATATCAGAAATTAGGAATATACCAACTGAAATTTAACATGTGATGGAAGATTTATAGGTCAAAGTAGATGCACATTTTGCACCAAATACAAAGAACATTCAAGAGCATGCAAGTATGGGACAAATCATTCAATTTCTGCAGAAGACTTACACCAACAGCAACATAAAATTACCGCCACAGAGACAGATGTGGAAATCGTAAGGATAAACAACAACACAGAACACTTCCTCACCTTACATGGAAACTACGGCATTCAGAAGAACACAACAAAAAAGGAAACAACCACACACTCTTTACACACACACATTCCCCCTCTACCCTCCCCCACAGCCTAACTTCACACTCTCCCCCCCCCCCCACACACACACACACACGAGAACTGCATATTGTTTTTTAAAAAATCACAGATTGACGATAGCTTCGTGTGTACATATGAATCTGCATTTCTGTTTTGAAAAGTGACGTTTAGTGCAAATAATGTCAAAGCAGCTAAGAGAAAGTGCAAAAATGCGAAAACTGTCAGGCGTGTTTATACAACAAAGTTTCTTTCTACCTGAAACTCCGGTAATGAAGAAGGGGAAAGCAGTGGTTTGAGGCCGAATCATTGTAATTAATTGCATGCCAAGAAATACTGTTTCGATCTGTAACAACCAAATGTACAAACATATGTATCCATAACGAGCACTTGCCCATGAAAGGCGAAGGTCCTGAGTTCGAGTCGGTCTGGCACATAGTTTTAATCTGCCAAAAAGTTTCATATGTATCCATACTTGAGGATTACCACAGAAGATGCTTTGTAAAAGAAGCTAACCTCGTCTGGTGTAAAATTACCTTTCATTAATTGCTGTACGCTAGAGACAGTAAAACAAAGTCAGAGTCTTTCTCGCCTGCCAAATTCTTTGAAATCCCTGCGTTATATGATTTTACTAAGGCAAAGATAGTATATCTGCCCTCTTCTCGTAACGATACCACTTTGAATATAAATTACAATGCTGTTGTCATACAAGAGTACCAGTATTGCCTTTAGTTTCACTGTCATGATGCCTCCATCGGTTGATAATTTGAATTAAGTTGTCTCTGCAAACTCAGAATATTGCATTTCCTAGCAAATTTTTAAAAGACTTTACAGCAGCCATTGACTGTAGAGATTATTTATTTTTCACTATTGCAGTTGTGGCCTTAAGGCCATTATCAAGTGGGATACTGCAAAATATTGTGCTTCTGCACATGTAAATTTTAATAATCTGTTGGCACATATACATGTCATCGTATCTCAACCTTTTAGCTTGTATAACATAAATCCCTCCAACCTACTGTCCTTGTACACTGTTTTCTTTCGATGAGCTCCCATTCAGTACTCCAGAATTTTTCATTGTAACGATTTCACTCTTAGAGAATATTTGAACACTGTGTGCTATTAGAGGTATCAGTGACTGAATTTTGCTATGGCGAATTGGTTAATGTACATAGTCTTGAATGAACTTGTGGATATTCCATATGCTAGCGATGTAGATTACACTTGTAACAGTCAACCAAGTAATGACTTGAGTAGATTTATTCAATGTGAGAACACAATGCAACACAACAAAATACAAAGCATGGCGCAAAAAGCAAGAGAAGAGAGACAAGTCAAAGAAGAGGAGAATACAAAACCAGCGAGTATGATTTGCCATGGTCGACACTCACTGCCCCTCTGCCCCTGGGTTGGGTGGAGCCAGCCTAGGTGCAGAGCTGTGAAATAGTGTTGACGACAAAGTCTCGAAGACATTCAGGACGATGTAGGCGACGTCCCACGCGAAATCTGAATAGGTCTCCAGCGTCGAGAGGAGAGTGGTCGACGGAGGGCAGAGATGGACGTATATCATCTGAAAAGATGCTGTTAGATAGTCGATGTCAGCGTCGTAGTGCATATCTAACTCGCGACAGGGCTGCGATGTGTCCTGTGGTGGGGTTGAATGAATGTTGGAGACAAAAACAGTGCTTTCACATACTCTGATAGATAGGTCATCGATGGTAAGAGCATAGCCAGTGACATGGAACACTGACCTACATAAAGGAACAGAATCATACACAGAGAAATAGACACTGCACTCAGATAGGGAAGGATCCCTAGAGGAGTTACTCAGAAGAGAAACAGCAAACTCGCCCTGGGGACTGACAACCGTAAAATCAGAACTGTCATTCATACTAGTGGAGTGTCAGCTGAACACCAGGCTGGTTTGAGTAGATTAATGTACACTATTTGCTTCTTTCTATTAAATAGCATGTCGAAGGTGGTCTGTTTCTACTGAGCAGTTTGTGCAGTCCAGATTAGGCGTCTGCAGCGTGGCTCTGACTGAGTTGTCACGAAATATAACGCAGTCTCAGTGTTCGATGTCTTTATGCAGGAATGTATGAGGAATGATATGAGCCCTAAGAGAGGGGAGGGGGGGGATGTATTTAAGAAATGCATTCGCGCACTTGTTTAACCGGTTCTGACAGTTAATCTGTGGTTAGAATGGGCGCTGGCTGCACAAACTGAGCAGTTAGGACAAGGGCTTCAACGTATAAGACCCCTGCTAATGAAGTTTCAAAGTCGTCTTTATGCGCTGTGCACACCACAAGTAGAACCCCCAGGATTGCAAATGACCGAGACCCACTGTGGTACATATGTTCTGTCTTCAGAGTACAATGCCATCTCTCCTCTAAGCTGTTACTCTTGGAATGGTATGCTGTCGTATGAAATGTCTCCACCTCACAGAGCTCACACAGGTGGGAGAAAAATTCTGACTCAGACTGGCGGCCCTGGTCCATGGCAATACTGGAAGGGCAACCTAATAGAACAATCCAGGCACTGACAAAGGCAAGAGCTACAGGCTCAGCCACAATATTGGAGAGTGGGATGGCTTCAACTCGCCATGTCATACGACCAATAATAAAGAGAATGTAACGGAAGCAGTCCGATAGGGGTAGAGGCCATATGATGTCGATATGTCGTAACCTGCCCTTCTTTTTGCCAAATGATCTGCAGGGTGGCTGGGCATGTCTACCAACTCTTCCCCTTTGGCATGGTATGCATGCACGTCCTTTTTAAGCCCCATCCAGTTGAAGCGTTCAATTATGATGGTAGTCATAGCTTTAATCCCTGGACGGGCGAGGCCATGAAGGGAGTCGAAAACTGCACAATGGAGGGAGGTGGGTACGACTGGGCAGAGTGTACCCGTGAAAATGTCACAAGAGATAGCCGTCGTGGACCCCGGGAGGAGGCATTGATCGAGCATTAGAGCAAAGTTCAAATCCTGAAGCATTTGTGACAACTCTGGGTCATTTATTTCTGGATTGGAAATCTCATCCGTATTGATGGAGGAGGTTATAGAGGTCACGCAGGAGAGTTAATACACGACGACACTTTCTGCACCCGATATATATACCACACATCAATGGAGTATTGTCATTTGAGGTCCATGTGGCGTAGGCATCGTTTAGGTACATCCTTGCTCGGGTTTCGAATCACATCTGCTAGGCATTGTGAAATCGTGGCCGTCAATGTCATCACGAAAGTATCGTACTGCTTCATAGACTGCCAGTAATTTGCGTTCAAATGTGGACCATTTGTGCTGAGAGGCTGCCGCAATCTTGGAATAATTTTTCAAACGCTCTGTTGTATCGCCCACTTGTTGCTGTAACACCACACCTGTTGATGAATCACTTGCATCAGTCATAATGAATATACGAGCGTCTGGAATACGATAGGCCAGAGTGACAGCATGGGAAAAAGCTGACTTCAGTGCATCGAAACTCTGATGCATGTCTTCCATCCAGGGAACTTTCAAGGCGCCAGAAGTGTTTTTGCCTTTAACGGCATCAGTGAAAGGAGCTTGGAGGGATTCAGCATGAGGAATGTGTTATCTGTTAAAGTTGATAATGCTGAGAAACCGGTGCAAGTCCTGGCATTCACCAGGAAGAAGTCGGTATTTAAGGAAATGAACTCATTCGGAGGCAGGACAGATGCCATCCACCAAAAATGCACGACTGATGAAGGTGATATCTCCTTTGTGAAGCTGAGATTTCTCATGGTTTACCTCGACACCGTCCCTATTTAGTATGCTCAATGTTGTGGCGTAACAAGCTAGCTACCCCACACTGAAGTAGTCGAAAGGGCACGCGTCAACTCACGCCGTCTTGCGTTAAGTCTGAAACAGGATACTCTATGAATGCTATAAAGAAAAGAACGGAGCTTCTCGTATACTTAACTTTTATTCACTTCTGCGGTACATCGCTCTTGATAATACAAGTGAGACTCTCTCCAGATATGGTTAATGGCGCCTTGCTAGGTCGTAGCCATGGACTTAGCTGAAGGCTATTCTAACGGTCTCTCGGCAAATGAGAGAAAGGCTTCGTACGTGTAGTCGCTAGCAATGTCGTCCGTACAACTGGGGCGAGTGCTCGTACGTCTCTCTAGACCTGCCGTGTGGTGGCGCTCGGTCTGCGATCACACAGTGGCGACACGCGGGTCCGACATGTACTAATGGACCGCGGCCGATTTAAAGCTACCACCTAGCAAGTGTGGTGTCTAGCGGTGACACCACACTCAAAATATGAGCAAGGTGTTATTCATGGCCGGCCGGTGTGGCCGTGCGGTTCTAGGCGCTTCAGTCTGGAACCGCGTGACTGCTACGGTCGCAGGTTCGAATCCTGCCTCGGGCATGGGTGTGTGTGATGTCCTTAGGTTAGTTAGGTTTAAGTAGTTCTAAGTTCTAGGGGACTGATGACTTCAGATGTTAAGTCCCATAGTGCTCAGAGCCATTTGAACCATTTGTTATTCATGCCCAACGTCAGATGAAGAGAAAATGAGTATGTTGTCTAGGTAGGCGACCACATATGGTATGTTAAAAAGCTAGGAGTCAATAAGATGTTTCCAGGTCTGGGCAGTGTTTTTTAGGCCATAAGACATATAACAGAATTCAAAGAGGCCAGTCTGTATGGTCTTCAGAATGTCTTCTGGTGCCATCGGAATCTGATGATAGGCTTTGCAGCAATCCAAAACACTAAACACCAGCACACCACTAAACAGCTGTGCAAAGTTTTGTGTGTGCGGGATCAGATAGTTACACCTTAATGGTGCGAGCATTAAGAGCCCTAGAATCAACACGGAGCCTAGTCAAATCATCTTTCTTTTGCACGAGGTGTATGGGAGAACATAAGTTGGAAGCCGATTGGCAAACAATGCCCAAACTAAGGAGATCACTGATGATGGATGCAACCTGGCGGACTTTCTTTGGACTGAGCTGATGGACTTTACGACAAATTGGAGGTCCTTCAGTGGTATTGATTTTATGATAAGTAGCATTAGTAATGCCTGATAGGCGAGAGTGATCTGGCTCCACAAGGGGAACTAGAAAGTGTAGGCTCTAGCTCACTTGGCTCAGTCCTGCCTCACACCAGGACTGACTCAAATTACCTAGAACCTTCACTGTTTAGCTAGTACAGTCCTCTTTTCTAGGTCTGACTCACATAATTTCATTAAAAAACGTCTATTTTATAATAAATTACTTAGAAAATTAATAAAAACTCATATTTTTTCTTACCATGTACACTCGTTATAAAATAATTATTTTTTATACAAAAAGTGAATGTAAGAAAATAAATTTCGTGTTTTTTATAAAATGTGCACATAAGTAAAAAAATTTATCATTCTCACAAAGAATAAATCATATACAAATTTTATTGGCTCACCAGTTCAGTGTGTTTTATTATAAAAGGTGAATGTAAATAAATAAGTAAAATTCCTTACCCAAAATTTTTGTAAATCTTTCTTCTTCAGCACCCATGACATTTTTATGAAATGTTGGTTTTTCTTGTTTTTTTTAGTGACAGCTAGAGTACAGTTCTGCCACATTCCCAAGTAACTTCAACTTTCGGGTAATGTTTTTTTACATTCTTTGCAGATCCAACACTATCCATTTTTTGCGACATTTGTCTTTATAAAATTCATTAATATTCCTTTTCTCTAGACAGTTGTGACACTGCTTTAGCTGTCTGGTATTGTCCATTCAAAGAATTTAAAATTTAATAGACAAAATTAAAATTTTAAAAAATTTCCACAGAGAGTATTCCACATCATGAAATTCATTATTTCTATTCTTACGTTTCTTTGTTCCTTTATATTTCAGTTTCATCTGTTCTTTTTAAATTATTGAGAATGCCAATCATTAACGAATTTACAATATCTATCTGGTAAAATAATTTTAAACTCATTATTAAGCTCCATACGAATTTTTCCTCCATATATAATATTTAAATATTCACATCCAGCAAATTATATAAATTATATATCTTTAACTCAATTAATTTTCTAATGTCTTTTGACACACTTACAATGAGTTTCTTGATTAGAGTATCCATTCATATAGAAAAACATTTATTAAATTTTTTATAATTTGTAATATCTGTATGGTAATGTATCTATTTTCTTTTCCAAAACGTATCTTTTATCATCATGAGGACTCAGTGCTTTCTTGTTTATTTCAACTGTGTATACTTCATATTTTCCACTTCGAATCATATAAATTTTTCTGTTCTGTTCTCTATTATTAAACAAACAATCTTTATAATCCTCTAAGCATCTCCTGTTTTCAACAATACATTTCTTAACACCTTTAGATTTTTCTCTATTTTGTCACCAACTCCATAAGCATATGTCTTTGCTCTCAAACCACAAAACTCTTTCATTATTTTTCCACTGCATTCATCTTTCATTTTTTCTAAAACATCCTTTTTTACATGCGGAATACGATAAATATTATATTCAGGATAATAGCTAGTATCAATTTCATCAGTCTTCATTCTCATCGCTTCATTGAAATCTACAGTTTTTATATTGTAGATATTTTCTCCATATTTCAGTTACATTATTCTATAGTGAATATCATACATCAGTGCTGTAGATAAATCAAGTATACTCATTGTAACATAGATGAGTTTATTGAATGAAATTTTTTTATTCATATGAATAGCAACAATATTTTCATTAAATACAGTTCTTGCTTTAAAATTTGGTTTAGCTTTATCACATTTATCATCATCTGACACTAATTTGATATTTATTTCTTACGTTTCCTATCGTTTTTCCATATAGTGAATTATTCCTTAATTTATAGAAATCTTTCAAAAAATCGTTTTGGCTTTATTTCTCATATCCATAATTAAATCTATTTATTTCTTCAACCATTGTGATTAACTGAATTTTAAGACTCTATGTACTTAAGTTATTTTCATTCCAAGATAGATATGGTTTAAGATTTGTATAGTGAACTACATAATTATGTTTTTCATTCAGAATAGCCAACAACTTGCTTAATTTAGTTCCTGGTACGGTTTTATTTTCGGGAGCTAATTGTAAATCTTTATGTAAATCATGTAATTCATTGGATATTCTAAATCTACTTGAAAATTATATATAATTTTAGCAGTATCTGAAATTTAACTTATTTTTGTAACATCAAAATTATTTGGTTTATCTCATTCAGATCCACTATTTGGTAAATATTTACTCATAGCATAACTGTATAAATAATTTGCATCTAAATATGCTAGATAACTTGATCTCTTTTTACTATCAAAATCATTAATATATTTATTGTTTGCTTTAACACATCTTTTACAACACTGTGATATTCCTCCTCTTATTCCCTCTTAAACCATTATAATCATATCACAATCATGCAATAAATCAAGTGGTTGTTTCGTCATTTTCAACTTTGAATCCCAAGATAAAACAGGTGCTGTAAAATACCGAGATGGATCAAGAACATATATGCTTTTATACAAGTTTTCCTAAAATTCTAAAACACATCAGCCTATAACAATACATCAGTTTTAAGACATAGATCATGATATTCAACAAGATTTTTAATACTAAAATTTTCCCAAACTACTTTTGCATGTTCTTCATCACTTACTTCCCACTCATTCAGTTTACTGCAAAATTCGCCGTTTGCTAGTAATTGTGGCTTTTCAAACTTTTCCCAAGATTCCATGTAGTCATATGGATATACATCTTTTCTGATCACTGGATTGAACAACTCTTCTAAGAAAACTTTTTAATATTTTTCATTTGATCTATCTTCAAATTTGATGAAAGTTTCTCAAGTGATAAATTCATAAATTTAAATATATCAATAAACCTCATTATCAAACTTTCTGACTCTTACCAGAACTATTATATCTGTCTTCATTATTTGCCATTAAGTCCATATCTTTTTTATCATAACCAAGGAATTTTGCAAACAGATGTGAATCATATTCAGATAAATTACGGAAATAAATTGGAAGAAATGTACGACGTTTGAACTGTTAATTACAATTAGTACATAATGAATTTATCAATTATCCAGTTGAATTATCATGATGATAAACCTTTTTAATTTTCTGTCAATAATGAGATTTACACAATGTATATTTCTTCGAAATGCATTTCTTGATTGTTCTTGAGGAGTTAATGGTCACATTTCTTTAACTTCAGAATAAATTTTTCCAATTTCTTCTAGTTCTTATTTATTACATTCAGTAAATTTCTTATGACAATTTGGTTCTCTATGAACATGAGGATATTTATAATGTCCATTTATATATTTAATACAATAACAGAATCAACTTGTTGCATATTTTTCATATTTCATTGTATAATAATTTTCTGGATTGTTCTGACATTTCTCCATCTTTAATAACAAACATTCAAAATCAGCATAAATAACTAATGGAAATTTATGTGTACATTCATAATTTTTAAAACAAACACATGACCCTTCATTTGGCATTTCTGCTTTTAATGGTTTGTTAATTAAACAGCTTCATCTATGATTATTACATTTTTCTTTACTAGTGAAATGGTGTATACCTAAATCATAAATAAATTTTGCTTCTTCATGTATACTAATTTGACTCGAACAAGTCTAGATAATGTTTTTATATAAAAATACTGTGAATTAATTCTATCCTTGAAATAAAGGAAATTTACATGTTTCTCTCTCTTACATTTCGTAATTTTTAGTAGATACACCTGACAGTTTACATCAAATATATAAATATTAATACATAATTTAATTCTACTCTCGATTTTTAGAATATTATGGACTACTACAGGAAATTCAAAATTTACGAGTTTCTAATCAAGAACAAGTCAAAAAATTTTATATTTTTAACTTTTTCTGAATTTTTGTCTAAACGATATGGGTTCGACAGTGCCCACCATATGGAAAGTCCACATATCAATGAGTCCAGCGGCAAGCTGTACTGAAATTTCAGCTTCGCCTAGGAAGTTAATAATAGAGTTATTCACGGCACATAATGTCGAACTAGTAAGCGTCGTTTTTGCAGAGCTAGTGCAGGGGTTATCACACTGGTCTTGGCATCCGTGTAGATAAAAAAATTATACCGAGACAAACCATCCAATACGCAGAGGCAGTCGCTGGTGGTTGTTGTGGCACACGCCAACAGTTCCATCTGTAGGCATCAAGAGGAAGTCACACAGTGCAATGTGCCTAAACCAGATCGTGTGTAGGGTTTGGGTATGCAAAAGGCAGATGACAATTAGATGCAGCATAGCTGAATCTGGAGTGAAACCAGCATGGTGGGTACACTGGGGGGCGGGGGGGGGGGGGGTATAGGCCACAGCACATGCGCCATCTTTCAGTAGAGTGGTGGGGGTAGGCACGTTGCCGGATGGGAGTTCGGCAGCTCTCGGAGAGGATTGTGTGTCAGGTGCAGGCAGTGCATATAGGTTACTGCCAGGTGGCTGCATGTCGCATGAGGACTGCATGTGCACGCTTCCACATCCTCTCCAAGCAGGGGAGGGAAGAGCTGAGGTGCTTCCTCTTGTTTCTCCATGTCATTGGCACGATGGACCAGCTAACAGTGTCGAAGCAAGGCATAAGCTCGGTCAATGAGGTGCAATCTGGAGTCTCGAGATTCTGACGCATGTGATAGCAGATGAAGCTGCAATTCAGATGGACTTTTAACGAGCCGGACGGTCCATAGAGCCAGATCCGGCTGAAGGTGGGATCAATGAACGCACGAAGTTGGCGCCATAGGTAGGAAGGAGTCATATACCGCAGAGACCCTCATGTATAATTCGGTGAAGCACTTGCGACAGGGCTTGGGAAAGGTGCTCGATAATTTTGTTCTTTGTGACAGAGTATTTCTGTCTAGAGAGGGGACAAACCACCAAGTCACTAATTACATCCGTTTGGTCATGGAGGTACGTGATGAGGTACACAAAGTGAGAATCGTCGTCCAATATACCATGAACGTTGAATAAGTTCTTGACGAGAGCAAACCAAGTGCATGAGCTGTCCGTTGAGAGTGGAGGCAACATTGGCAGTTTCCCTGAGTGCGTGGCGTGACTCAGCAGGCTGATGCAGAAGGTAGCTGGGCTAGCATTCAGAGGCAAAATCTTGATTGAGTACAGGAGGTTATTCAGCAGGTCGTCGCCCTGGGCCGTCGTGGTGTAAGGCTCACTGAAGGGAGTATCAGGCATGGAGACAAGATCAACTTTCATGGTAGAAGGTGGCTCCATCATCAGATGCAGTAATGGAGAGCATGCGAACACGTCACAGTGTGCATCGCTCGAGGTCTTGGTTTGGTGGTAACAATGCCCAGAGCACAAAACAGGCACAAAACTGGCGCAGTCGACCAGAGCGGCTGAGGCGATCGGTATCGCTGGATGCGAGCGGGATGAATGTGTGAAAACGGCGAATGCGGTATGTAGTGTGTCGCACAAGGCACCAGTGATGGGGGTGATGGTGCACGGAAATGTAGTCACCTGACGCAGCAAACAGAGTCGTGACTGTGGATGACGAAAATGGGACGGTAACAGATGGCGCGTGCAGAGTATAAGTTGCCCTGACCTCAATATGTGGTGCATAACAGTTTGTGGGACACTGGACGCAAAATGTCTGTTCCTGGGAGATACACACACTAGAGATGCTCTGTGTAAGTAAGGTCAGGTCCGAAACACACACGAGGCGGAGGTTGAGGCATCTGAGCAGGTACACATGAATCCAGACCCAGTGGAGATGGGGAATGCGAGACGCCAAAACCACGCTGTTGTGGAGTCGTATAGCTTAGGCCGTGTGGATGGGGAAACGACGGGCGCACTATCATGTTCCGTTTTAACGGTTGTTTGCACTGTACGCTGCACTGGGTTCACACAATCTTGATGTGAAATGCCTTGTGGAAGCATATGGAAGTGTGTTGGCGATGGCGGGATGTCCATTGTGCGTGGTAAACAACACTGCCGATCAAAAGATATTCGCCGAGACGAAAGGAACGACGAACACAGTCCACGGTCACCAATGTGGATATTACATATCTAGTGATGTAGACTATACTGGTAATAGTCAACCATGTAATGATTTGAGTACATTTATTCAACATGAGAACACAATCAAACCTGACACTTTACAGATCATGGCACGAAAAGTAAGACAAGAGACAACTTAAAGAAGTCAGTGTAGAGGAGAATAAAAAACCAGCGATTATCCTTTGCCGTGATCGACACTCACCGCAATCTTATTGAACTTCATTAATTTTATTCTGTTTAAGTGATTTAGGTGCACTGCACAATGCCTTTGGGTTACACTCGTCATTGCCTGTGATGTTCTGCTTACTCTGCTAGGTCAGTTAAATGAATTCTTATTGTTTACTGTGTTTAAATATTAGCTAGTATAAGGCTACAATTCGAAGTAACTTGTGTCTGATGTCCTCTGTTTATTCATCCATTCATTTACCGAAGTATTTTTAAAATTTTACTGATTGACAGCTAAGTATACCACATGAATAATCGATGATTCCAAAAGAGATTAAAGCGAAAGCGCTCAACTGAACCCCAGATTTGCAGATGAGCAGTATACAAACTTGAGAATGGTGGTTAGGTAGAGGCAAACTGATCCCAACTGGCGATTAATTTCACATCCCCCAGTGAAATTTCATGTTTTATGGATATGATATGGCAGTTGGAGAGGCTATCATTACGACAAAGGTGTTTTCATTACAAAGAGATCTTTTCATTAAATTTGTCCTCAGATTGCGAAAATATTTTTTTAACTCCCTCATAGGGAGAAATGAACATCTTAATAAAATAAGAGAAATCGGAGACAACATGGAAAGATTTAGATGAGAAATAGTCTGAAAGTGATTCAGTCAAACACTTAAGTATGAATACTAGAATAATCATTAGGGCCTTGAGTTTAATGACAAATCGTATCTTTTTCCGGAACTTTAGAGTGAATTTTACAACAATTTAGGCGCAAATCCGGGTATTCAAGTTAAGAATTATGTGTTTTTGCTGTGTACTGAAAGATGTCTGGTTCTAAACAGCATGACGTTTCATTTTTATTAAGCACTTGAGTTAATTCCGTGATGTGATACACATACTTTGTGTTTTTGAGAGAATAATTCGTGAGTAGTGTGGGACTTGATTGGTATATGGGGCAAGACTGATGACAGCGGAGGTCATCCATCCCTTTCTTTTGTTACTATAAGGCTTCTTTCCGTATTGAGTCTCTATGTATTTGCTGGTCACATCGGCCGATCTGCGACCAAGATGGCCCCGTTATACACTGAAGCTCCAAAGAAGCTGGTATAGACATGCGTATTCAAATGCAGAGACATGCCAACAGGCAGAATACGGCGCGGCGATGGGACACAGCATCTCCAAGTTAGCGGGGATTTTCCCGTACGACCATTTCACGAGTATACTGTGAATATCAGGAATCCAGCAAAACATCAAATCTTCGACATCGCTGCGGCCGATAAAAGATCCTATAAGAACGGGACCAACAACGACTGAAGAGAATCGTTCAATGTGACGGAAATGCAACCCTTCCGCATACTGCTGCAGATTTCAATGCTGGACTATCAACACATGTCAGTGTGTGAATCATTCAACGAAACATAATCGATATGGGCTTTCAGAGCCCGAGGCCCATTCATGTTCCCTTGATGACTGCACGATACAAAGCTTTACGCCTCGCCTGAGCCTGTCAACACCAACATTGGACTGTTTATGAGTGGAAACATGTTGCCTGATATCGTTTCAAATTGTATCGAGTAGATGGATGTCTACAGGTATGGAGACAACCTCATGAATCCATGGAACCTGCATATCAGCATGGGACTGTTCAAGCTGATGGACGCTCTGTAATGGGTGGGGCATGTGCAGTTGGAGTGGTATGGGACTCTTGATACGCCTAGATACGACACTGACAGGTAACACATGCGTAAGCACCCTGTCTGGTCACCTGCATACATTCATGTCCACTGTAAATTCCGACGAACTTGGGCAATTCCAGTAGGACAATGCGACCCACCACACGTCCAGAACTGCTACAGAGTGGCTCCAGGAACACTCTTCTGAGTTTAAACACTTCTGCTGGCCACCAAATTCCCCTAAACATGAACATTATTGACCATATTTGGGATGCCTTGCAACTTGCTGTTCACAAGAGATCTCCAACCTCTCGTACTCTTACGGATTTATGGACAGCCCTGCAGGATTCATGGGTTCTGTTCCCTCCAGCACTACTTCAGACATTAGTCGAGCCCATGCCACGTCGTGTTGCGCCACTTCTGCATGCTCGCGGGGGCCCTGCACGGTATTAGGGAGGTGTACCAGTTGCTTTGGCTCTTCAGTATAGGCCACGGCTGGCCACGGCGTGCCAAATTTCACGCATGCAGTGTGTACGGGTCACTGGTGGGCCAAGGCCTGGCCTGTCACATGGCTTTGCTCTGTCTTCCTCGGAATTTCGCGGAACAGATCGACATTTTAGGTAGCTTTGTAGTGAGCCACTTTTCGGGCAAAGCAACTCTCTGAGTTCGACAGAATTGTGCTGTCAGCGCTATTTGACCTTCACTATTTGTTCGTGGTATAAAGGACGTTCACAGGTGCAGTGGTTGTTTGGACAAAAGAGGCAGTCTAGCGATCTATCGTCGGAAACCTTTAAAATGAATGGGAATGACAGAAGAGAGGGATGTGAATTCTCAAATCGCATAAGTGATAGGTACTGCATATTTGCTATGATACGATGTTACAATACCATGTAGAAGAAACTTATAGATTTAGTTAACAATGAAAGAGCAAGAAATTACAACGATCGACAGACGGGATTCATTATTCTGTACATCAAAAAGCACGTGGAGAAATTGGTGGTGCAAATAGTAAAATTTCTGAAGTCTCTCGCATTATTCCATTGTCAGCTGTAACAGTTTTCAACGGAACTGAACGAAGAGTATGGAGGCTTCACATATTACTGCAAAGTACGTTGGTGAAATCAAGTGTCATGCCCGGAACGATTTTTCTATTTAAAACTCGCTATGGTTGAAATTATGAAGGGAAATGAGTGCAGGAACGAAAATTAGAACATCCGGAAGGGAGTGGAGACTTTGCACACTGCCCACAGTAAGACACTGCAAGGTAAGTTCCTTCTGATTTGAAGGGGATGTATTTAGAAAGAACACCGCGTTGTAGAAGGGACACATTCAGACAAAGACAGTCCATTTCTCTAAGCTTAAAGAATTCATTGTTGCCATGAAAGAATTACAAGGATAGTTTTATAAAGACTTTGAGGACACTGCCAATCTTACATCTGTTTCCGAGCTGTTTTCGAGACTGTTAACCATTTCATTTGAAAGCGCACCTGTGCATGTGCAAATGTAACTGATTGACTTGTAAAGTAATTCCAGTTTTAACAGCAAACCTTTTGCGTTAAAGCTGTCTGAGACGTCTACACTGCTTTTTGCAGGTAGAGCTTCCAAGTCTCCAAAATGAGTCTGAAAAAGTGCTACAATATTTCGATCGACATATTTGTATGGATTATGAAACTAAATAAGTCACGATTGCGTGGCAATTTGAGTGCAAAACTGTGTGAAATTGTTTGAATCTGTTAGTACGCCGACAGTTCGTATCAGATAAAAATTAGCGCGCCAAAAACAGTTCAATAACACTGAAATTTTGTATTGTTTGTGACCTGTGTTGTTGATAAATGTGAAATATAAAACCAAGCAGTATGCAGTGCGACTGCAGTGCCATTTATATGTGGTGTGTTTGCAGTTTTCCCCTCTCTCCCCTCCTCGTAATCGGACAGCTTGACATACCAGTTGGGGAAATGTGAAGCGACGCTGAACCCCTTAGCATTAGCTCCCGGGCACGGCCCACGAGCCAAAATCTTGGCCGCCCCTGTGTTAGAGCATCAGAGGGGAGGTTAGGACTGGCCCCAAAACAGGCCGATACCTATACCCTGGCCGCTGAAACATGTCACATCAAGGTCACTCCCCAAGCGCCGTAGAGTTGGTAGTACAACTAACAAACAAGTGAGGAACGGGAGGCACCGCGTCTTCTGAATCAATAACAGCACCGAACAAAAGCTGGTTCAGGCGTCGACGCTACCACGTTGCCGGCTTCCATGTAAACAATATATGTTAGTGCGCGAACGCCTGCTGTTGTGTTGTGTTATCTACATCTACATTTATACTCCGCAAGCCACCCAACGGTGTGTGGCGGAGGGCACTTTACGTGCCACTGTCATTACCTCCCTTTTCTGTTCCAGTCGCGTATGCTTCGCGGGAAGAACGACTGTCTGAAAGCCTCTGTGCGCGCTCGAATCTCTCTAATTTTACATTCGCGATCTCCTCGGGAGGTATAAGTAGGGGGAAGCAATATATTCGATACCTCATCCAGAAACGCACCCTCTCGAAACCTGGCGAGCAAGCTACACCGCGATGCAGAGCGCCTCTCTTGCAGAGTCTGCCACTTGAGTTTGCTAAACATCTCCGTAACGCTTTCACGGTTACCAAATAACCCTGTGACGAAACGCGCCACTCTTCTTTGAATCTTCTCTATCTCCTCCGTCAACCCGATCTGGTACGGATCCCACACTGATGAGCAATACTCAAGTATAGGTCGAACGAGTGTTCTGTACGCCACCTCCTTTGTTGATGGACTACATTTTCTAAGGACTCTCCCAATGAATCTCAACCTGGTACCTGCCTTACCAACAATTAATTTTATATGATCATTCCACTTCAAATCGTTCCGCACGCATACTCCCAGATATTTTACAGAAGTAACTGCTGCCAGTGTTTGTTCCGCTATCATATAATCATACAATAAAAGATCCTTCTTCCTATCTATTCGCAATACATTACATTTCCCTATGTCAAGGATCAGTTGCCACTCCCTGCACCAAGTGCCTATCCGCTGCAGATCTTCCTGCATTTCGCTACAATTTTCTAATGCTGCAACTTCTCTGTATACTACAGCATCATCCGCGAAAAGCCACATGGAACTTCCGACACTATCAACTGGGTCATTTATATATATTGTGAAAAGCAAAGGTCCCATAACACTCCCCTGTGGCACGCCAGAGGTTACTTTAACGTCTGTAGACGTCTCTCCATTGATAACAACATATTGTGTTCTGTTTGCTAAAATCTCTTCAATCCAGCCACACAGCTGGTCTGATATTCCGTAGGCTCTTACTTTGTTTATCAGGCGACAGTGCGGAACTGTATCGAACGCCTTCCGGAAGTCAAGGAAAATAACATCTACCTGGGAGCCTGTATCTAATATTTTCTGGGTCTCATGAACAAATAAAGCGAGTTGGGTCTCACACGATCGCTGTTTCCGGAATCCATGTTGGTTCCTACAGAGTAGATTCTGGGTTTCCAAAAACGACATGATACGCGTGCAAACAACATGTTCTAAAATTCTACAACAGATCGACGTCAGAGATATAGGCCTATACTTTTGCGCATCTGCTCGACGACCCTTCTTGAAGACTGGGACTACCTGTGCTCTTTTCCAATCATTTGGAACCTTCCGTTCCTCTAGAGACTTGCGGCACACGGCTGTTAGTAGGGGGGCAAGCTCTTTCGCGTATTTTGTGTATAATCGAATTGGTATCCCGTCAGGTCCAGTGGACTTTCCTCTGTTGAAAGATTTCAGTTGCTTTTCTATTCCTTGGACACTTATTTCGATGTCAGCCATTTTTTCGTTTGTGCGAGGATTTAGAGAAGGAACTGCAGTGCGGTCTTCCTCTGTGAAACAGCTTTGGAAAAAGGTGTTTAGTATTTCAGCATTACGCGTGTCATCCTCTGTTTCAATGTAATCGCCTCGACTACAATTTTTGTTTGTTAAATAATGTCACCAAAACGATGTCGTTCACCAAGCGACAATCCGTTGCGCCGTGGAGTACCATTAAATAGTCAGGCTTTGGAATTGCTACGGAGGACACGTGAGTCTCTGTTCATGGGCATGCGTCGATTCCTGCCGATAAAGTTTTAGAGCGTACCTCGAAAACTCTAGTACTCAGTGAAAGAACAGTTATAAGGAAAGGGGTGCTCCTTCAGGACTTACAAGACAGTGAAGTAAACAGTGTGGAAGAAAGCCCCTGTGGAAGAAACAGTGTGTTTTTAAGTACTCCGGGCAAGGAAAAAAATGCAGCCTCATCCTGTTACAGACATTGATTCTTTCCAATCCGATGCAATTTGTCGGCACAGATACGGATACTATAAAAGGAAAGAATACCCCACAATAGCGAAATTGCTAATTTCTTTAAAAGAAAGTGAGCTTTTCTGAGGGGAGAAAACGTCACTTAAGATGATATTAAAAAGTATGGGCTTCCATTTTAAAAAGTTAGACGGACGAAAACTGTTACTATAAAAAGCTCATGTTGTTGCTCGTACCATTTTCTTACACAAAATTGTAGGAAAGGACATACACTCAGTCATATGGTTAGACAAAACTTGAGTCAATGCTGGAGAATCAGTTGAGAAATGCTGGACAGATGATACTCCGAATAGCAGCGGTCATCAGCCAACAGGAAGAGGATCCCGATTAATTGTGGATCCATGTAGTATCTTCGAATGGCTTTTTGCCTGAAGGACTTCCAGTTTTTCGATCGAAACAAAACCGGTGACTATCATGAGGATATGGACCACCCACGGTTTCTACAGTGGTTTAAAAATTTGATGCTCCAGTTTAGTGTTCCGACAGTTTTTGTGATGGACAATGCACCGTACCATTTCGTGATTTTAGATAAACTCCCACCACTACTGACCGTAAAGAAACTATGGTGCAGTGGTTGCAGGCGAGAGACATTGCTGCGGACATGAGCATGACAAAGCTGCTGTTATACTCGCTTGTGAAACGAAATAAGCCTGAGACGCCTAAATACGTTGTAGATGAAATTGCAAGCGAACAGGGTCACTTGGTAATTAGGCTACCGCCTTATCACTGTCATTTTAATCCAGTTGAATTTGTATGGAGTGAAGTCATGGCGTACATTAGAAGTAACAACAAGACTTTTAATATAACAGAAGGGGAAAGACTGCTACGTGATGGTCTTGCTACTGTAGACGCTACGTCATGGAGGAAAAAAGTAGACCATGTTGCTCAACTAATAAGAGAAGCACAGATTATAGATGACATTATAAATGAAAACGAACAATTAATTATTTCTTTTAATGATGTTGTTGATGATGATGATGATGATGATGACGAAGACAACGGTTTTGGCGCCGATTCCGATGACAGTGAAATAGAACTGGATAGAATTGCGCCATTGGCCTTGCAAATTGGTGAGTGTAAATGTATACAGAATTAATTCTTTTTCTCTCTGTAATCGGGCAGACTACGCATGTTTTGCTTTATTTCTTTCTATGAGTGTGGATAGCGTGTTATTTGGTATGCTTAGATTACATTATTATACGACATTTTACATGCCATTGGCATTGTAAATTGGTGGGTGTAAATGTATACAGAATTAATTCTTTTTCTCTCTGCAATCGGGCAGACTACGCATGTCTTGCTTTATTTCTTTCTATGAGTGTGGATAGCGTGTTATTTTATATGCTTAGATTACATTATTATACGACGTTTTACATGCAGCTATTACTGTAACAATTTGGAACGACTTTTCGTAGATATTGTCATTAACTTCGGGTGTTTTTATTTCTTGGTTTAATATACTATCAAACGCTTAGTCTCTGTCGTCATTCTCTCCATTGTTAGAAAAACGTACTTTGTTCAAAAATGGTTCAAATGGCTCTGAGCACTATGGGACTTAACGTCTGAGGTCATCAGTCCCCTAGAACCTAGAACTACTTAAACCTAACTAACCTAAGGACATCACACACATCCATGCCCGAGGCAGGATTCGAACCTGCGACCGTAGCGGTCGCGCGGTTCCAGACTGTAGCGCCTAGAACCGCTCGGCCACCACGGCCGGCGTAATTTGTTGCACTTATGTATAAATAAACGTTGATTGTAGCTTAAATTTACAAAACGTTCTTCGGAGTTGTGGGCGTGTGCGGTGGCAGCTATTGCAACCTCGCAATTGCAGTGTAGCCAACCACACGCAAGCTGTCGAGTGACATGTTTCACCGGCCCGGGTATAGGCCGTTGTGTGACATTAGCCATTGGCCAGCCGCCTTGTCCCCATAGCACAGATGGCCAGTCGGCAAAAGCCGTTTCAGAGGATTAACATTTCAGGAAAATTGGAACGCCAAGCTGGCGCGGCCCTTTTACAGTCTGTTGCACATCCCGAAGGCCTCAACACCTATCAAAAGCTCTGCACTGACTGCAGGCGCCCACACATAAGGTGAGTGGCGGCGACCGGATGCAGGTTATGAACAGTGAGTGTCACCGGGCTGCCCAACACGATAAAATCTGTTCGTAATGTGCGAAAGACATAACACCACCGTGAAGAGACAACTTTGTAGTCTGCCCCTACCTTGCTGGCGCCGCTAGTTAGGAATCGTCCACGTGGGATTCTGGTGCGAAACCCAGGCCGCATTCTGAGCGGGCGGCGTTCGCAAATTTTAGAAACAGAGTTCTGCTGTTTGACGGAACTCGCAGCTTACTGAAGCAGTGGTCTCCCACCACTTACTTAATCTAGTAAAAATGAAACCATTGGCTAGAGGAATAACAAAATTCTACATTAACAGGGGGGGATGTGTTGGAGACTTGGGCGCTCACTGGCCGTGGTGGATACAAGCCTTTAGATTGGCCTACGCATTATTTTTGCGGTACCACGAGCGAATGTGCGGGGGAAAGCAAGTTTTAACATTAAAAGGGACGCATTATTTTTGCGGTACCACGAGCGAATGTGCGGGGGAAAGCAAGTTTTAACATTAAAAGGGGGCAATAGATCCCATTTTCATCCTATTTAAGTAGTTTTGTGTGAACTATACGCCGCTATTCCATACCAGCTAACAAATCTGTGCAATTTTATATATTTTTTAATTCTACAGATTAGTCACTCTCCCAATGGTGAAGGACAATGTACTCATTTGCTTTATTTCCTTACGCTACTGCAATCCATCATCAACACCTTGGTTACCATTCTGTATGAAAGTGGAACTAATAACCACGGTTTTAAGAACTTTTCAAATGCACTCCTTCCGAACCAGACAGTAATGTAACGGTGTAGGCTTGGGGTACCAACTTAACATCTCCCTGTCTAACAGGAGATTTAGCGAGGTTGCCTTGAGCAAAAGAATGGACAGCTACCTTTGTCTGTAGTGCAGGCAGTGGCACCCTGCTCCCTTCCCCCTCTCCAAAAGAGTCTCAGACGTTAGCATAGAAAATCGCCAGACAGCCGTACGTTGAAGTTATTTTATTCTGACAACCAGTTTCGGCATTTCAGTATGCCACCTTCAGGCCTCATGTGCACTTCAGGCATAGATAATCAGATGTATCGATGTTAGCATAATGGAGCCATTAGTATCTGGATACCATGAATTCGTTATTCGAGTGCTTCCTTCGAGGACTTGTCAAGCGTAGGACGAAAGAATCTTGAGTATTTCGACATTTACGACTTAAATCTCGCGAAAGAATAGTTGCCGTTTACTTAACTCTGTCCGTGGTACAAGCAAGAGAATGTCGGTCATTACATAAGCTTTGGAGGCCCTTGAGCTGAACGATTCAGTCTGCTAACCGCACCCTTTCATAGGGGAATGGAAAGAAATATCACACCCTTTCATTGAAGTCAGTCTTAGGAAGATTTTCATTATGATGACCAGCTGGTTCAGCTACCATGTGGGCTTCCAATGGAATAGATAATATTAATTAAAAATACAGGGTGATCAAAAAGTCAGTATAAATTTGAAAACTTAATAAACCACGGAATAATGGAGATATAGAGGTAAAAATTGACACACATGCTTGGAATGACATAGGGTTTTATTAGAAACAAAAAAAAGGTTCACAAAATGTCCGACAGATGGCGCTAGACAGCAAAATTACTACCGTGACGGGTGAGAGGTACGCCGGTATGTTACAGAATCGCGTCATCCCCAACCTGGCTGGTAAACACCTGCTGGAACGTACGATGTTTATGCAGGATGGCGCTCCGCCCCATATTGCTAGACGCGCGAAAGATCTCTTGCGCGCGTCGTTTGTTGATGATCGTGTGCTCAGCCGCCACTTTCGTCATGCTTGGCCTCCCAGATCCCCAGACCTCAGTCTGTGCGATTATTGGCTTTGGGGTTAGTCGCACGTGTATCGTGATCGACCGACATCTCTAGGGATGCTGAAAGACAACATCCGACGCCAATGCCTCACCATAGCTCCGGACATGCTTTACAGTGCTGTTCACAACATTATTCTTCGACTACAGCTATTTTTGAGGAATGATGGTGGACATATTGAGCATTTCCTGTAAAGAACATCATCTTTGCTTTGTCTTACTTTGTTATGCTAATTATTGCTATTCTGATCAGATGAAGCGCCATCTGTCGGACTTTTTTGAACGTTTGTATTTTTTTGGTTCTAATAAAACCCCATGTCATTCCAAGCATGTGTGTCAATTTGTACCTCTCTACCTACATTATTCCGTGATTTATTCAGTTTTCAAATTTATACTGACTTTTTGATCACCCGGTATATTTCAACCAATTGATCACTTAGTACATTGCTGCCTATTTAACGGCTTAGTCATATAAATTTATAGAATTCTCTGCCCATTTGTACTATGCCTATAGTGTAGGATCAGACCATCACCTGATGCTAATATTAACCTAGTCTCATTGCAACTATGATAAGTTATTAGATCGTCTTTCACAGATTCCAAAAATACGCTACCACGCAAGATTATGTAGGACGTGTACTTCAGATATTATAAATGATCGAATGATTAAAAATTTTGGAGTGCATAGCAGTACATCCAGCCGCCATTAGCTGTACTACGAACGAAGTGTACCACCACAATGTTAGCAGCAAAGGTCTCAGTGAACAATTAAATAATAATCTTTTCTAGTTCTTATTTGTTCTATAATAAATGCTATGCATTTTTAGGTCCATATCGTGTGGAAGTGAGATACCAAAACGAAACCATATAGGCATCAGTAAACCATTTGCACAGTCACTTTCCAAACTTTCTTTAGGCGATATTTATGGTAATGTTCCAACTTTTGGTAAATAAAACTGCATAAATTTATATAGAATGATTTTGACTGGAATTACGTCTTCCCACCTTTCCAATCAAAAATGGGGACAGACTGCTAGTTAAAATTACGATCCATGCAAATCGTAATTCAACTGAGTTTTGTAAAGTTAGTGAGAATGATGAGACTTAGTAATAAATCAGAATTTAGATAAAGGATTTAGATTTATTCACACCCTAAAACATCACATCCTAATCCCAGCCGGCCGCGGTGGCCGTGCGGTTCTGGCACTGCAGTCCGGAACCGCGGGACTGCTACGGTCGCAGGTTCGAATCCTGCCTCGGGCATGGGTGTGTGTGATGTCCTTAGGTTAGTTAGGTTTAAGTACTTCTAAGTTCTAGGGGACTTATGACCTAAGATGTTGAGTCCCATAGTGCTCAGAGCCATTTGAACCATTTTTGAACCTAATCCCATTAGCCCTCATAATAAGTAATTTGAAAAGAAGGCTATGAGAGAGATTGAGATAAAACTTGCACTGCTCAAGACGTAAGCTTAAAGGACGCATCTGAATGTCATTAATACAATTTACATGCGATAACGCTATCTGTTGCGCGATTTGCATTTGCCAATCAATTTTTGGTCCAATATCAAGAATAAGTGCACGCGCGAGAACCGACCAACAAATATACGGAACAGCTGGTCGTGAAAATAGGAATTGATAGGAAAGGTTAGCTGATGACTAAATATTAAAGAATAATAGACCGTATAAGTAATAGCTCTCTTTAATGATTCAAGCCTGCCGAGAATTATATTAGTCGTGTTAGAAGAAAATAGTACTCTTCTAGTACCATATCATTCGGGTTATGGCATTCGTTCGTCTTCCATAATTCGAGCTGAAGATTCGCGTTCTGTCTGGGGATTCGGCTTTAAGAATTTACAGTAAAAGATCTTCACCCCTCGTACTCTTACGGATTTATTAACAGCCCTGCAGGATTCATGGTGTCAGTTCCCTTCAGTACTACTTCAGACTTTAGTCAAGCCCATGCCACATCGTGTTGCGTCACTTTTGCGTGCTCGTGGGGGCCCTACACGATATTAGGCAAGTGTACGAGATTATTTGGCTCTTCAGTGTATAATTCAGGTGTCCTAGTTTCGTTTGTATCCTTACAAGTCATTAGATAGCCGTTCATACGTTGCAAATCGTTCGACTGGTGTCGGACAAAGTGGAATCGGGTGGAATCGGACACCACACTGGTAAATAAACTTCAAGATCTATAATAATTTGTGACTTTTCCAGGAAACCAGGGGGAAAATACGTAGCAATTGGGATGAAGAAGATATGAAGTTGGCCATGGACAAAGTTATTTCCAAAGAAACGACAGTGTAGGCAGTGCTAGATATGGTTTTCCTAAGAGAACGTTAGGAGAGAGTGTCAAAACTCTGTTCGAATGGAAGAAGGCAAGAACTGGGCTTTGCTGCTTGGATAATGAAGGCATTTTTAGTAGAAAATTTGATCCTGAGCAAGAGTAAATACTATATTATCATGTAAAAGCTCTGGAAAGTCAATTAATGCCACTAAGCAAACCTAAACTTTTAGAACCAGTTCTCAGACTTGCTGAAAAACTAAAAATCACACACCACTTCAATAAAGAAACACACATGCCTCGAAAAGATTTTCATTATAACTGTAATAACTGTATTAACCGACATCCAGACTTAAGGTCGAGAACAGCCGAGTCGACAAGCCTGCAGCGTGCTGTTGGTTTCAGTAAGGAAAAGTCCTCCGTATTTATTGATATGCTGACTGAGCATATAGAGAAACATAAGTTCGCTCTGTCATGGATATTTAATGTGCATGAAACTGGTGTATCATGTGTACACAACAACAGAGTAAAGGTAAGTCTATACAAGGGAAAAACAAGTTGGGAAATTAAAATGTGGCAAGATAGGAATGAATATGCCTGTTCAGTTGTCAATAAATCCAGCAATAGATCAGTTTAACCCTTCTTCGTTTGTTTTCCATTGTGTAAAGACTAATGACTTAAAAAACGACGCTCCACTAGGAAGCACTTTTGATGGACAGATGAGTTGGTGAATCACCAAAGATGGACTCTTGAAATGAATGAAAGTTTTTTTGAACGTGTAATGCCTACTGAGAAGAGCCCAGCGTTATTGATGACAGATGTCCTCTCTAGCCAGGAGGATCTTGACGTAATCCTCTATGCGAAACAAAATCATATGCACATGATAAGTGTGCCACTTCACACTTTCCGTAAGGTGCAACCATTGGATTAGTCAATAATGAAACCATTTAAAAATTCATATAATGAAGCATATGATTTTTGTATGATGAAGTAACCTACACGAAAATAACCCTGAGAGATGTAGTTGGGCTGGTGAACTTTTTCCAGAGTCGGCAGAATGGAATTAGCACAATCTGGGTTCGAGAGCACTGGGATTTATCCAATGAATTGAAATGTGCGTTCTAACTAAGAATTTGTGGGGTTACTTATCAGCTCAACTCCAGAATCAGAAAAGTGGCAAAAAACTCAAATTCTTCCAACAACCAATCTCGATCACGAGGAACTACATCAGTCAGCTAATATTTCAAACTTGCCTGATAGGGATGAACCTACTTCAGACAGTGCTGCTGATGAAAGTCCAAGACTCAACCAGCCTTCAATAGGGGGGCCCTTTCAAGCTTCCAAGTTGCCTGAGTCTCCAACCCAAACCTGTGGCCAACATCAAGCAGTAGCTACTTTCCTGTCACGAAATACTCAACAGATATTGGCAGATATTCAACAGTACCAAGCACTTCACGTGTAAAGTACAAAATAAGAGAAGCTCGCAGTGAGAAGGGTGAAACCCTAGCAACTAAACCCTACGAAAATATGCTTTAGAGGAGAAAAGACTTTATCGAAGAGAAGAAAGATACAGCACAGTTAATGGAGATTAAAAAATACAAAAAAGAGAAAGCCAATGCTCATAAAAATAATGCCGATAAGCAGAAAATTAAGCATCCCGAAACAAGGAACAGACTTCAAATGCAACGAGCTCCATCTTTTTCAACTGTCCCAACATCTTCTTCACACATCACAAACTGTGTAATCCGCATGAAGTATTTCGATGAAGACTGGATTCAGTGCAACACATGTGAAGCCTGGATCCATGAACTATCTGCCAATGTTGAGGACCCACACTATTTTTATCACTGTGACTTGTATAACAATGAAAAATAACAGTTCTTCATGAAACTCTGAGAATTTTAATATCTAACTATTTTTTCCTTTTTAAATTTACTTTATGCTGTATTTCAAAGACTAACAAAACTTTATTTTGTGTGTTTAAGAACTCCAGTAAGTAAACAGTTAGCATTAGTGACATGTTCTGTTATTTAGTATACCTCAAAAGACTAATTGTCTATAGTTTTTTTGTCTGTCTGCTACCACACTCCACTTTTAAGGACGCTTATTTCTGTTACGTTTGATTTCTTTACAGAAATACATATTATTAGTTTTTAACTGTCAAATCACCTTTATCTTGTTGTGTATAAGATAACAGGATGTCAATTTGTGCATGAAGTAATTAGATATAGCTACCTTCCTGCCTGACAGACTAATAAAAGCTAAGGTGTCTGATTCCCAACGACGTTCGAAATAATCACTGCACACAAGATCACACTATTCAGTTTGAATACAAATTCATTCTGGTTCAACACGCTCCAAAAGCATAAATTTATGTGGTACTGTTCGTGATTTTGGAGAGAAGCTCTTCAGCAATGGAGGCAAAATATTATTTTGTAAACCATGGGAATTTAACGTTAGTGGACAAAAGCGCTTCATTGTGCAACTACACTGTAGTACTGCCAAACGCAGCAGCTATGTGAGGAGCAGTACTGAAAATGACGACAGACAAACGTTGTTGTTTGAGCAGACAGGCCCATCTTCAGCCGTGCAATAATTATTCAAGGACTTGTGTCAGATGATAGTGTCTTGCAACATGCCATTGGAGAAGCTGAAGAATCCATGCCTCAGACAGCTTTTGGAGACGTGCACAACAGATCCAGTTGCAGACGAATCTGACAGTGTGAAAGAACTGTTTATCCATGTGCTATGAGGAGGTGCTCAGCAAAATGCGAATTAGTGTTGCTCATCAAAAGAGCTGTGTGTCCATAGATGAAACCACCGTTGGCAGTTGGTGATGTATTGAAAATATTGTTGATGTTCTAAAAGTTGATGGGCCTGGAGAAATGTTCCTCCACTATAACGCTCTCGAGAGAATAAAAAACTCGACAGTTGCCGTTTCGTTTGACAAATCTATGAAGCTACTGTGTCCAGATAATGTGAAAAGAGACAACTTACTGATGCTATTGACACATGGTGCTTCATACACGTCTAAAACAGGCAATGGGCTTCATATTCTCTAGCCCAGTATGGTGCACATCATTTGTTGCACAGAGTTGCGGAAGAGGTGCGATCAGATTATCCTGATGCAGACAAATTAGCTTTATGCGGCAAGATGATCTATGAAAGCTCTGCTGCGATGAACAGGCACCCTCACTGTCAACTCGCCTCAGCCTGTTCTTACATGATGGAGTTCTTAGCTTAAAGCTGTTTACAGCACCAACTACCAAGGTAAAGACAATATTTTGTGAACCTGATAGTGATGAATCAATTGCTATCAAAACTTTGAAAGAATACCTTGTGTGGAAACCTGGCATACATCAACGCCAACTTTTCAGTGGTATCAAAAGCTATCACAAGGATGGAAGCTGCTGGAACTCAACTGTGTGATGTCCTGAATATTGTGCAACATGTGCAGAATGAATTTGGGCCGAGTTTGTGATCATGTGGCTGACAAGATGAACTACAAATTTGCTAAGTGTTCTCCAGCGGAATCCTGGGCATTCTACAATGTGCAAAGTTAATGACAGTCATTTTGTGAATTCCACATCATTTGAAGACAACTAACAAAAGTTAGCCTGCAGTGACCCCACTGCCTTCAAATACACTCCTGCAACGTTCTGAGATGTGCAGAAGAGCTTTTCCAGGTACAAAACTATCGTCAGCGACAACTGTAGATCTCTGAAAACGGAAAACCTGAAAATGCACGTTGTGATCGAGTGACACTCAGCAGAAACTGAAGACTGACACGATGTGTTAAGTAATTTGGAATACTTCTTAATTGGGGATGCTTTCAACAAGTAGTGTGCAGTGGTATAAACATGGATTTATTGTTTCGATATGCATTATTGGTTTCACACTACCATGTGTTTCCCTCAGACACATGGACACATATCAAAAATAGGTGCTACTTAATTTCAAACACTCCAAAAAGTAAGAACTATACTTACAATTTGTCAGTAGTAGGACAAACTATGTTCTGGCATGTTTTGTTAGTGAGGGTTGCCTACATCAGGGACAAGTATGCACTCAGGGGCATACCTATTTTTCTCCTTTGATTGACAGGTCATTAACATATAGTTCTCCTTTGATTGATAGGACCTAACCTATAGTTCTGCTAAAAGGATTCTTCCTTTTGATTGACAGGTCCTTAACCTATTGCCCCCCCCCAACCACATCCCACTCCCCCCCCCCCCCAAAGGAAACCTCCAACCTACCCACCCCCTCACTGCTACAGATGTACTTTCAGGTCTGAGTTATTGGAATAGCCCCTCTCACTCTTATCAATTTGATTGACTACTTAATGAAGCTGATCAGTTAATTAACCCCTCCCCCTCGGGTAAACTCCTGTCCCTCCCCTCCCCCCACCCCACTCCCCCTCTCCTCCCCTACCTGGAAATAGGTTGCTCTGTGATGGAGAGGAAGGATCTCATGACAGGAAATTCAAGGGCATATTGCTTATTTATAAAAATTCAGTTTTCAGGGGTTGCTTTCTCCTGTCCATCATTCTCTGCTCTTTGGGAAGATGCACGTCTTGTAAGAAGTCATTACATCAGTAGATTTTCTTTTTTTATTCCAATTGCGCAAGGAATACTATCATTAAATACACGCCACACGTAATTACACAGTCAAAAATGTTTCGATAGCAAAGCACGCAGCATCCGATGTCCCCTCTGCACAGGAGCGCACAGAACGCCACCACGCATGCTCCCAGGAGCCGGGATGCACCGGCAGCCCCCGCGAAGTGACAACGCGACCGTCAGCTGCCAAATCACGCGCAGGTGTCAGTTCAGGGCCCGCAAGGATGAGGCGGCTACATCCCTTTCATTCATGACACCTGAGAAATACCTGTCGAAATCCGTGTCTCCCTAGACACTGTTGCTGGCATGATGACACGTAGCCTTTGTCCATACAGTCCAGCGAGATATTTGCATAGCGGTTCGCCCTCAGTGAGACGTTTGTACAGCGGTCACCCTCGAAGGCGCAACTAAAAGGTTGTTAGCGTTATACTGACGTTACACATCTATGTAAATAACAGCCAAATCTCCCTCTGGATGCGCTATAGAAATCTTCTGCAATGCTCCCCAGAATTACACAGGATGCATTATTCTTACCGATCCTAACGGGACAGCCCATCCATTACATATCAGTCCATTCCCAGAAATCGTAAAGTGTCGCAGAAATAGTATACGGTCGCTTTTGTTCTTAGTGTAGGAGCTTTCGTGATGTCTGAGCTTGTGTGCACGGAACTTCTTGTTCTAACAAGACCTGTTTACGAAAATAGCCCAGAATAACACTGAATGCACTCTTCCTGATGCTCCTAACGAGACATCACGTATTCCCTTCCCAGAAATCGTGACGTCCTGTTTTCAACACATATATCAGAAACGGTAAATGTTCTCACCGCCAAAAGCCCTCACCACGTCTGTGCACACTCGCGAAAACATCGTTAGTCATAAAAGCATTCTTGTTGTTTGGAAAGAAAGCACTGTCTAAGCACAGAAGGGAAAATCAGAACAATTACGCAAACAGAAATCGAAACACTGTCCAACAGAAGAGAAAAATGGCTGGAATTTTTGGTGTCCTACAGCTACTGGTCTGGAGGTCTACAAATGCCACAGTGTCGGATGAGTGATGGCATCCCCGCCAGAGATGGATGGTCTGCTTCAATTTATCCTTGAACACTTGCTTTCTGAGAACTTTCTGTAGATACCTTGCCTCCATCTTGTTCGAATCAGTTTGTAGAGGCTCCTATGACCCGGCACGAAGGGCATCTTGTGAATGACTGGAGCATTTTGATTGGATCTTACTAAATTTGCCCTCCAAATTACTGATGCCGGTGTGGAAGTACTGTCCGCCTTTTTTTTCTGTAGACGAGACCTTCAGCGGCAAAAAACTATTTTGTGCAGATCGCCAAATTGCACTGACAGTTAAACCCTGCAATGTGGTCTACAGATCGTCAGATACATCTCACTTACTCACCGTGTCTCTATGTAGCGCCGACAGAGGAAATTGCCGCTGTAAACGCGGCCCTTGACCGCTGCTGTGGAACTGCATGTCAGCCAGAGTGTGGCCAGCCGGCCGCAGACGCTATCAATACTCCCAGCGCAAACACTCGTCGTATTGAGTCTTCTCAATTTTCTGTAGAGTATACGCGCAACACATGCAGTCCCAAAAGCAACTGGGTATTAGTTCACTATTCGCCCAACCAGAGGGAGCCATGAGCCAAATCGTCATAAACCGGAAGCTTTCTTGGACTCTCTGAACTGGTGTAAAAAGGATGGGCAAGCCCCATCTCGGAACAAAGGCGTCCATTGAGATGCTGTTTCCGGACCCAACCTGCTTGCTTGCTGCTACACTTTCTACGGCCATCTCCAGACTCACAAGAATATTGGGAACCAGGTACATATTTATCAGTGTAACTACAATTAAATATTAGGATTCAGCCACAGTCTGACACCGAGCAATGTATTGGATATATCTTCTCTTTACCGCTGTGGCTCTGGAACGAATCTCACAAGGGAACCTCCCCATCGCACCCCCCTCAGATTTAGTTATAAGTTGGCACAGCGGATAGGTCTTGAAAAACTGAACACAGATCACTCGAGAAAACAGGAAGAAGTTGTGTGGAACTATGAAAAAATAAGCAAAATATACAAACTGAGTAGTCCATGCCCAAGATAGGCAACATCAAGGAGAGTATAAGCTCAGGAGCGCCGTGGTCCCGTGGTTAGCGTGAGCAGCTGCAGAACGAGAGGTCCTTGGTTCAAGTCTTCCCTCGAGTGAAAAGTTTACTTTTTCATTTCCGCAACGTTATGATCTGTCCGTTCGTTCATTGACGTCTCTGTTCACTGTAATAAGTTTAGTGTCTGTGTTTTGCGACCGCACCGCAAAACCGTGCGATTAGTAGACGAAAGGACGTGCCTCTCCAATGGGAACCGAAAACATTTGATCGCAAGGTCATAGGTCAACCGATTCCTCCGCAGGAAAACACATCTGATATATTCTATACGACACTGGTGACGGCATGTGCGTCACATGACAGGAATATGTTGTCGACCCACCTAACTAGTACACTTGGCGAATGGGTAAAAAGATTCTTCTAACTTGCCCGATTTAGGTTTTCTTGTGGATGTGATAATCACTCCCAAAAAAGTGATGAAAACATAAGAGTTTGTCACATAAACTGCAACAAATTAATGCAACAGTTTCACAGTCGCACAGTTTTCCCTGTGCTCTGTCAAAACATATGTTTTCAACGTTTTCAAATTTTTCCGTGTGTAGACCGTCAAATACTGCATATGTCCAAGCAAATTTGAACACGTCCTGGAATTTTGGAGAGTGGAGTTGATTATGTGTGAGTGCCTGAACTTTGATAATTGACACACGATTACGGACAGATAACTGTCAGAAAAAAGAACCTTAAACTTTTCACTCGAGGGAGGACTTGAACCAAGGTCCTCTCGTTCCGCAGCTGCTCACGCTAACCACGGGGCCACGAAGCTTCTGAGCTCACGCTGTCCTTGTTGTTGCCTATCTTGCACATGGACTACTCAGTTTGTATATTTTGCTTATTTTTTCCATAGTTCCACACAATTTCTTCCTGTTTTCTCGATTGATCTGTGTTCAGTTTTTCAAGGCCTATCCACTGTGCCAACTTATAACTAAATCTGAGGGGGGTGCGATGGGGAGGTTCCCTTGTCAGTATCTAAAGCGCACATAATTTTCCACGTAAAAAAAAAAAAAAAGAATCTTTCCTTCCCCTTACAGCTATTGATGAGCTGAATCTATACCTCCCTCACTATAGGACACGCAGTAGCGAACACCTGACACTCGTACATATACTATGAAGACTGTTGTATATAGGGTGGGTCGATTCCCCTCGGCACAAATGCGTCACTGTTTCTGGCCCGACCTATTTGCTTGCTTTCTACAACCATCTCCAGACCGTGGGATTACAAGAACACATGTATTTTCACCCGGTTTGCCAGAATATTTTACCATTTACACAGTACTTCTCGATATCCAGCACATAGCACTATGCTACCGATCGCTTGCACAGTATAATTCCAAAGATATAGACCAGAAATTATTTCTCTAGAAGCCCAAAACTCTAGAGAGATGCAGGGTGCTGCAAACCACCAAGTACCTAGAAACTTATCGCGCGTGCGAAGACCTTTACGTGAAAACTCTAAAAAAAGTAGAGGAAACTGATGTTTCCACTCGCGAATACCGATGTTGGTGATGTAACAGATTCCAAATCATCCCAATAATTTACAGAGTGAACTAACGTGTTTCTGATGTCTAGAGAACCAGAAAAACGCATCTTCCACCCGTCTTTCACTTGGCAGATGCACACACCACAATCGATGTTCCCTCAACCAAATAAAAGGCGTGAAATGTGTAGAAGCAGTGAACCGGACGATTTACCTGGGAGGGAATAATGGTCCTGCGGAAACACACGTCCGTATGGAATGTTTTCCAATTTCCACGCGATCACGAAGACTGTCCAACACATACTAACTATCAGTTCACCATTCGGCCATCTAGAGGACGACACGTTTAAGTCAGCTACATTCCAGCATCCCAACAGGCCTCTCCATTAAGACAGCTGCTACTGCTAGCTGGAAACGTGAATCATTCCCGCCACAGGCCGCGCACTCCCAGACAGAATCATCCTGGGAAACCGGTAACATATATATTTTATCATTGTGTTTGAAATTAAATATTACGATTGCTGTCTCATTTGGACGACATTCAACAATGAGCGAAGTATCGGAAATACGCCCTGCTGACGGCTGTGGCCCTGTAAATATAAATATCTGTACCATTCTTTTGATTTGCCATACTCTTCCCTTTGCTGTCACAGTATTCCATGTCAAATCCATACCCTCCTTATGACTGGACAGTCATTTCCTTTGCACATGTCGGAATACACACACATATTTAATAAGTCTGATGCTCAAGGCGAACCTATCATGCATGCCCTACTACTAAGAATAATACTCTGTCATTAACTGATTGCTAGCGATACGAAATAATATTGACCGAAAATCAGCGATGGGGGGGACATGTCTAAGTTTTCTTGCGAGTGGCACCGCTGTGTCTTAGAAAGAGAGGCGTAATCGTCTTGCAAACTACCGTGTGTAAAAAACACGTTCGCAGGAACTACTGTATGTTACTGTCAAAAGCGGTCTTGGATCTACAGATGCACACAAGTATCCATATTAGAAGCTATACTGGCTTTATAAATCGGGGTATGGCATTACCTTCGAATGAAGTGGTTTTTTTCCACACAAATACGGTGACACTGAATACAGACATTGATCACCAGAGTGTACATTATAAGACCAACAGTGCGGTTACACGTCGCCGACGATGCAACCTCGTGATGAAATCACCGAATTTAGAAGGTGATTTGGATAAGGAACGTGGTGTGAAACGAGTATTTGCAACTCCCTCATGCTGCCACTAGATATTTCTCCAGTATTTGTAACGCATTTTGTCTCAATGCCATGTCAGAGGTTCAGTGATGTATCGACGAAGGTCGATTGAGAAGGATTACAAACTGTAGATGGTATGTTGATTGAGGATGTAAGAAACGTACACAGGCTTTTCAGACCCCTAGTGCTACACTTTCCGGTATAAATGATGTCCACGATTTGGAATCAAGTCTTTCCATTCAACCACATACCTGCACTGTATCCGATGGAGAAGTCCTTTAATGATTACAGCCGATGACACTCTCATATCTCAGAACGAGTAACCTTTTTCGAACCTATCTGCTACAGTAAAATTTTGGATAGTTCCCATGCCTCTTGCAACTTCTACCATCCCTGCAGCTTTGAGCATGTGATTGTTCCAATTCAAGTCGGAACTGATCAGAAGTCGGAGAGAGCTATACCCACCACCTTCTGCAACCCGTGTAGAAACAGTCTAAGCTGAGATAGTGCATCAGGGCCGTGTTTCGACCATTTGCTGGAAATGGCAACAAGTTATCGTAGCTTCACCAACAGTGTACGATGTGTAAGGTCAGCTCCAAACGAAGCCTGCTCCTGCAGCACAAGGTAGTATAACAGACAGTACGGTAAGTGGGAGAAGGACCTAGATTTTACTACTGTATTGTAGCGTGTCCCTAAACTACATACAGATACTGCAGTCCGAAGCAGATCCACATCCCTCAGAGCCCATTCACATCTGTCACCCCAACATCGTACCATCATTATTCTGTACCATCCAACAGAGAAAATTACAAACTAAAAACGCTCCTTTAACTTTATCCGATAGAGAACTCTATAAGATTTTTACTGCATCTCTCTCCTCACATATATCGAAAACAAATACTGTCTGCATGCTGACACTGAGCACATGTGGTGGTCCTATTAAATATACAGATATTGATCCACTGCACAGACCAGTGTAAAGTTGCATCACCTGTACTGTAAGAGGATGACTGTATCCCAGAAACTATAGTGTAAGTCGCAAGAGACACTCCCTGTGACCCTGTCTTGTTGTTTGAAACATTTTTTTTCCTACTGTAACTCTCTTTGTACACTGCTATGCATTTTGTTTTTCCATCACGACTTGAGGTCTGTGTCAGGTTCTAAAATGACATTTACATGTTCTGATCCATTGGTTCTCATATAAAACTAGATATCGCATGGTGTAAATCATGCTGTTACTGCTGCTACCATAACACACCACACACACTGGGTGATTTTAAATAAAAGACAGTTACAACATAAGGAAACTGGAAATGTTTGGCGGCATTGTGAGATGATGAGTGTTTGTGCTGGGAGTATTGATAGTGTTCAAACCCCTACCACTCAAGTCCACCTCTGGTGTGGGGGTCGCTGCCTCATCCTTGCGGGACCAAAATGATGAGTGGTTCAGCAGGTGACGGTCGCATCATCACTTCACAGGTGCTGCCGGTGCATCCTGACTCCTAGGAGCATGTGTAGTGGCGTTTTGTGCACTCCTGTGGAGAGAGGACAGTGGGCACTGCATGCTTCACGATGAAAAGATTTTTAACTGTGTAATTACCTGTGGTGTGTGTTTCATGGTGGTATTTCTTGCATAGTCAGAATAAAAAAAGAAAAGCTATCGATGTAATTACTTCTGACAAGACGTGCATCTTCCCAAACAGCAGAGAACGATTAGCAAGAGAATTCCAACCCTTGAAAACTGAATTTTTATAAATAAACAATATGCCCTTGAATTTCCTGCCATGAGATCCTTCCTCTCCACCACACAGCAGCCAATTTCCAGGTAGGGGAGGGGAGGGGGAGAGGGGTGGGGGAGAGGGGAGGGGGAGGGATGGGTGTTTACCAGAGGGGAAGGGTTAATTAATTAATCAATTTAATTAAGTATTGAATCAAATTGATAAGAGTGAGAGGGGCTTTTCCAATAACTCAGACCTGAAAGTATACCTGTAGCAGTGAGGGGGGAGGGGTGGGTGGGTTGGAGGCTTCCTAAGGGGGGAGTGGGACAGGGTGTGGGGAGGCCTGTCAATCATAGGAGAACAATAGGTCAATGACCTGTCAATCAAAGGAGAAGAACAGGTTTGCCCCTGAGTGTATACCTGCCTCTGATGTAGGCAACCCGCACTAACAAAACGCGCCAGAATATAGTTTGTCCATCTGTGAATTTTTTATTACAGGGTATATAGAAAAATCAACAAAAATGTTCTTAAATAAACTTTTGTAAAATCATATTTTGTTTTTAGTCATGTTTATATAAGATGTAGGTCATAAATACTTTGCTGTTTTTTAGGTCATTAAAGTCCAGCTTCTACTGATCATGTAAATGCAGATGTAGATTTGCAGCAGAGTCACTGGTTTTTGAGCCATCAGGGTGAATAAAAACAGCTTCCTAGTTATGTCTTAAAAACTGCACCGAAATTTTATTGTGTAAGTGTCCATCATACTCTAAAATATTACCAATTATACATACATCACAATGTGGCATGTTTCTACAGTGGATATGGTAAACTGTTACGCATAGCATAGCCTATTAAACATTAATCAAAAGTGATAGTTTTGTATTATTTATTGTTGTTTATCTCTAGCATGTTAACTTTTATTAATATTACAGAAAAATCTGTTTAGTTTTTGCGAATAACTAGTTATCTAACATAGTTTGGCGTTCTTATTCTGAGACACTAAATTCAATTCCATTGTCAGAACTGAAGTTTTTGTAAATGTAATATTTATCAAAATTTGCACACTAATCATGAACCCATTCTCCACACATAGTACACTGAAGTCATTTTGTTGGTTACACTGATTTGGACTAGGACTCAGGACAGTCAATACAGAACCAGAAGTCTTCTTCACCAAATGACCTCTCCAGTCACTCATTTTTCGTATGCTTCTTTGACTTTGTGTGCGTTTTTTCCCTTGCACTGAGAGATAACTGCCTTTTCACTGTAGAAGCATGAAACCTATTCCATATTCATTAGTGGCGTTTCTCAGTGAATAACTAACCATTACTTCTCTTGTCACTTCTCTACATATTACTTTTGGCATTGTGTCTCTTTTTGTAATTTCTCATGTTGCCTTGATAAGGAAAATATGTAATAAACTGAACATGACACGGGGAAGGTTGTTACGCTGTAACACCTAGCCCCAATGAAATTTAACAAATTTCTTCATATCACCGCCATTTCATATTCAGTAAAAGATAAGCATCTGTTTTAGAGAAATTTTAAACATTTTGTCACTCACGTGAAGTTAAGATTTTCACATGACACAGCATTTGCACTGACGTGCTGAAGGGCTATGCTGCTATTTAAAAAAGCACTCGGGTAAAGTATAACAAGTGTCGCTTACTGTGCAAACTAGTATGTGTATAGCCGCACTGTGCATCTAGTAAAATATTTATGGCTGAAACTGAAACAGAATAAAAGTAATGAACAGAGGAAAGGGCACGAGAGGGAGGGGGGGGGGGGGGGAGGGAGACGTTAAAGTCATATGGCACGTAAAGAGTAAGCAGGTTCAGGTAAACAGCACTATTTATTTGCATATGCGTTTATAAAGCAACACGAGAAGAATTTATAAATAAGTACGAGAATGCACCAAGTAACAGTATATGAACCATGTAAATATAATGTAAAAAAACGTGTAAATACAAAGAGCCATATCAATTAGCATGTAGATAACATGAAAGAAAAGATACTTATAACAAGGACTGTAACAGATTAATATACAAGCAAGCACGCTGGAAGAGGGGAAGTAAATGTAACCTATTAAGTAACAACAACGGAAAGTAGCTGAAATGATAAAACACACAATGTAAACTAATTAAAATCGGATGGTAGAACCCTTCTGAGTTGGGTTGGGTTGTTTGGGGGAGGCGACCATGCAGCGAAGTCATCGGTCCCATCGGATTAGGGAAGGACGGGGAAAGAAGTCGGCCGTGCCCTGTCAAATGAAGCATCCCGGCATTTCACGGAAATCCTAAATCAGGATGGCCGGAAGCGGGATTGAACCGTCGTCCTCCCGAATGCGAGTCCAGTGTGCTAGCCACTGCGCCGCCTCGCTCGGTAGAACCATTCTGAGGAAAGCAAAGAAAATACATCGTAAATGGTTAGAATAGAGAATAAAACAAAAATACGCAAAACCAAACTGAGCAGTACATACAAAACATGAAAGAATAAGATGCTTTAAAAATATATACAAACAGATCAAAATACGATGACAAAAAAGGAAAGGAGGAAAGGACAGGAAGGGGAAAGGCAGAAGGGGAAGACGAGGGAGTGCATTAAATATCAAATATGAAAAGAGAGAAAGTAGCTGTACATGACAAAGTGTGGCATATGAAATTACAAAACTGAAAGTAGGCTTCATAAATGGAAGTAGAATTCTGGGGGGAAAAAATCACACAGAGGCCAATGGCGAATGGTAAACTTGTCTTTACGGCCAGAGGTAGCGGCCTAAAGCCTACAAGGATGTGTCTACTTGCAAAGCGGAGCCGATCGTTCATAATACATAATCAAAAAAAGTTTCGCATCACCCCGGTTCCCAGAACTCCTGTAGATAGACGTTGACACAGTTCCTTTGAATGTTCAGATATGTCACTAAACCCACCCAAAGATGTAAACAAGCATGCATGAGCAGTGCCTATTAGACAGAGGTGGTCCGACAGCTGATCAGTTCCAGTCATTCCACCAGGAAGGAGGTATACGGCTCATGTTGTCTGCAGTTCAACCATGCCTAGACGGTCAATACCGCGGTTCGATTGCGTCCGCATTGTTACTTTGTGCCAAGAAGGGCTCTCAACAAGAGAAGTGTCCAGGTGCCTCGGAGTGAACCAAAGCGATGTTATTCGGACATGGAGCAGATACAGAGAGACTGGAACTATCGATGACATGCCTTGCTCTGGCCGCCCAATGGCTACTACTGCAGTGGATGACCGCTACCTATGGATTATGGCTCGGAAGAATCCTGACAGCAATGCCATTATGTTGAATAATGATTTTCGTGCAGCCACAGGACGTCGTGTTACGGCTCAAACTGTGTGCAATGGGCTCCATGATGCGCAACTTCACTCCCGACGTCCATAGCGAGGTCCATCTTTGCAACCACGACACCATGCAGCGCGGTACAGATGGGCCCAACAACATGCCGAATGGTCCGCTCAGAATTGGCATCACAGTCTCTTCACCGATGAGTGTCGCATGTGCGTTCAACCAGACAATCGTCGGAGACGTGTTTGGAGGCAACCCGGTCAGGCTGAACGCCTTAAACACATTGTCCAGCGAGTGCAGCAAGGTGGAGGTTCCCTGCTGTTTTGGGTTGGTTTTATGTGGGACGTATGCCGCTGGTGGTTATGAAAGGCGTCGTAACGGCTGCACGATACGTGAACGCCATTCTCCGACCGATAGTGCAACCATATTGGCAGCATATTGGCCAGGCATTTGTCTACATGGATGACAATTCGTGCCCCCATCGTGCACATCTTGTGAATGACTTCCTTCAGGATAACGACATCGCTCGACTAGAGTGGCCAACATGTTCTCCAGACATGAACCCTATCTAACATGTCTGTAATAGATTGAAAAGGGCTGTTTATGAACGACGTGACCCACCAACCACTCTGAGGGATCTCCACCGAATCGCCGTTGAGGAGTGGGACAATCTGGACCAGCAGTGCCTTGATTAACTTGTGGATAGTATGCCACTACGAATACTGGCATGCATCAATGCAAGAGGACGTTCTGCTGGGTATCAGAGGTACCGGTGTGTACAGCAGTCTGAACCACCACCTCTGGAGGGTTCGCTGTATGGTGGTACAACACGCAATGTATGGTTTTCATCAGCAGTAAAAAGGGCAGAAATGATGTTTATGTTGATCTCCATTCCAATTTTCTGTACAGGTTCCGGAACGCTCGGAACCGAGGTGATGCAAAACTTTTTTGATGTGTATATTAGCGTCTGTGTTCGCTAAGTGTTTGAAAATTTCAAGTTCTTCTAATACATCTAGTCTCAGTCCTTTTCCCTCTTTGCGCTGAATTACCGAATCCTCTACATTACTCAGGGAATCATCAGCAAAAAGTAAATATTCTGTGAAAGTACTGTCTTAGACATAAAAACCAGCCATCGACCGACCGCCACAGAGACCAAGTCAGAGTCGTTCACTTAAGGCCAATGTATCAGGCCGCTCCTCATAATTGTTAAGTCTGGCTATATGCATGATCTGGCAACACTGTAGGACGCGGACGTAAATGGAAGACGTGCTGCCGGCCGCGGTGATCTAGCGGTTCTAGGCGCGCAGTCCGGAACCGCGCGACTGCTACGGTCGCAGGTTCGAATCCTGCCTCGGGCATGGATATGTGTGATGTCCTTAGGTTAGTTAGGTTTAGGTAGTTCTAAGTTCTAGGGGACTGATGACCACAGATGTTAAGTCCCATAGTGCTCAGAACCATTTGCACCATTTTTTGGAAGACGTGCTGCCGCACTCCACGAAATGCTACAATGCTGTATCTGCTCATGGTCTAGAGGTAGGCGTCGCGTAATGTAGACATAAAGTCTGGTGTTCGAGGTCCATACATGCAATACTTTTTTAATCTTACTTCGAGTGTCTGCTAAAGGTTTGTCTGATAGAACCTCAAAGAGAATTCGCTTCACTGCATAACGAACCAGCAGCAAAAACAATTCCGTCAAACAGGTCGTGGCTGCATCAATATCATAACAGTACACGCTCGAGATTTTACGTGCCCTACACTGGCTACAGGCCATATGCCAACCCCACCTAACGCCAGGTGAACGGGGCGCGGCGCTACGACTGTGTTATCAATCGTCATTTTATTACTAGTATTCATTTTGGAGTTACATATTGCATTTTTCATGCTTGAAATTGATGAACGTTGTTCAAGGATTGGAAAACTGAGTCGAGACTGGAAAAAGGTCTAACATGTGAGACATACACTCAAGCGCTAAAGAAACGAATATATGCTTGTGTATTCAAATACAGAGACATGTGAACAACCAGAACACGGTGCTGCGGTGGGCAACGCCTGTATAAGATAAGTGTCTGGCACAGTTGTTAGATCGGTTACTGATGCTACAATGGCAGGTTATCAGGATTTAACTGAGTTTGAACGTGGTGTTATAGTCGGTGCATTAGCGATGGGAAGCAGCATCTCCGAGGTAGCGATGATGTGGGGATTTTCCCGTACGATCATTTCGTGAGCGTACCGTGAATATCAGGAATCTGGTAGAACATCAAATCTCCGACATCGTTGCGGCCGGAAAAAGATCCTGCAAGAATAGGAACAACGACGACTACAGAGAATCGTTTAACGTGACAGAAGCGCAACCATTCCGCAAATTGATGCACATTTCAGTGCTGGGCCATCCACAAGTGTCAGCGTGCGAACCATTCAACGAAACATCGTCGATATGGGCTTTTGGAGCCGAAGGCCCACTCTTGTATCCTTGATGACTGCACGACACAAAGCCTTACGCCTCGCCTGCGCCCGTCAACACCGACATTGGGCTGTTGATGACTGGAAAGTTGTTGCATGGTCGGACGAGTCTCGTTTCAAATTGTACTGAGCAGATGGACGTGCACGGGTATGGAGATAATGTCATGAATCCACGAACGCTGCATGTCAGCAGCGGACTGTTCAAGCTCATGGGGGCTCTGTAATTGTGTAGGGCGTGAGCAGTTGGATTGATATGGGACCCTGATACGTCCAGATACGATTCTGACAGGTGACGTGTACGATAACATCCTGTCTGTTCATATGCATCCACTCATATCCATTGTGCATTCCGGCGGGGCCGGCCGAAGTGGCCGAGCGGTTCTAGGCGCTACAGTCTGGAACCGCGCGACCACTACGGTCGCAGGTTCGAATCCTGCCTCGGGAATGGATGTGTGTCATGTCCTTAGGTTAGTTAGGTTCAATTAGTTCTAAGTTGTAGGGGAATGATGACCTGAGAAGTTAAGTTCAAATGGTTCAAATGGCTCTGAGCACTATGGGACTTAACAGCTGTGGTCATCAGTCCCCTAGAACTTAGAACTACTTAAACCTAACTAACCTAAGGACATCACACACATCCATGCCCGAGGCAGGATTCGAGCCTGCGACCGTAGCAGTCGCGCGGTTCCGGACTGCGCGCCTAGAACCGCGAGACCACCGCGGCCGGCGAGAGAAGTTAAGTCCCACAGTTCTCAGAGCCATTTGAACCAGCCATTCCGGCGGACTTTGGCAATTCCAGCAGGACAATGCGACACCTCACACGTCCAGAATTGTTACGGAGTGGCTCCAGGAACACTCTTTTGAGTTTAAACACTACTGCTGGCCACCAAACTCCACAGACATGAGCATTATTGAGCATATAGGGGATGCCTTGCAACGTGCTGTTCAGTAGAGGTTTCCAACCGCTCGTACTTTTAAGGATTTATGGGCAGTCCTGCATGATTCATAATGTCAGTTCCCTCCAGCAGTACTTCAGACATTAGTAGAGTCCATGCTACGTCGTGTTGCGGCATCTGTGTGTGCTAGCGGGGCCCGTACACGATATAGGCAGGCGCACAATTTTCTTTGGCTCTTCAGTGTATTATTCGCTATGGCTTTAATAGAGAGGTGACGGCAACAGTGACAGCTCTAAACCTTTTTATTGTGTATGGGATGAGTGCTTTTGGTAAAACAAGACGTAAAATGATTTTCTCGTTTCAAGTAAGATCGTGTCGGCATGAATGATTTTCCACTGTCAGGAAGTCTCAATAACAGACTGAGACCATTTTAACGTTGTGCAACATTTGCATTCAATAGGCAAGGATGGAAAGTCGGCAGTAGGGATACTGCATGCTCTAATTCAAAGTAACAAAAGTCGAAGTGATGACTACCGCTGCATTTTTGCTTGAACATCATCAGTTCGCTCATTGAGAATTCCTAGACAGTATTGTTATTGGTTGTGTGGTATGATCCCTTCACGTTAAATTCTTAAGAAGAAATTAATGACTGAGCTCTAACAAACGATAAATATTCGAGCAAAGGACAGTCTCAACTTAATATTTCGGACCCAGTGGCTCAAAAATTGTGTTGTGCTCTACGAAGTCATCCCTAAGGGTGTACCTATCTGAGCTGATATTTGCTGTCGACATTTAAGACACCTTGCGATCGCAGTGTAAGAAGAACAATGATGGTGGTTGGTTTGGTTTTTAGAAGTATAGTCTTCCGTAAAACACATGCAGTCGATCGACTGATAATCAGCCAAGCATAACTTTAAGGTGCTCATCGGAAAAAACATCCATTATCTTTTCTCCTTCCCACAATTCTCGCATTGCCATGTCACTGAGCAAACTCAGTCAATTGACGGCAATTAAGGAATGAATTGGTGCATAGTCATCTCTCACACTCGACACAATGCGTGTGCGTGTGCGTCTGTTCGTGTGTGTGTGTGTGTGTGTGTGTGTGTGTGTGTTTACATGGTAACGTTTGCGCGTTGTATGAATAGATACCATTAAGATTTAAAAGTCAATAAACAATAAATAATTTTTTAAATATCACTGTGCCGCATTGTAATGAAATGACATTCACAAAATTAATTTTTACTCGAACTATGTCCTGCATGTTATGTTACCTAAATTCTTGGTGGGTGTATTAGTCTTTCTTGAGATCGTGGCTCGTGAAAGGTGCAGCAATAAAAACAGTGCCCAATTTCTTTATATTGGCTCACTGACCGGACTGCAGCAGATGCTACAATATAAACAGAAAGACACCATATTGGCTCTGACAGCAGTGTGCACGTTCGTCGAGTAGCCAACGTTTAACTCTGTTCACAGATTCGATGAAGCAAGAGGAACCACTATCAAGTCATTAGTTATCAGGAAATTAACCAGCGATAGACTGCCCACTCGCTTTTGATCCCAAGAAAAAAAGACTCATCACACAACGTAAAATGGAGTGATACCAAGATTTACACTTCACACAAAAAAAGAATTACGGAGCTTTCTGCACTCACTAGTAGTACACAAGTAAATAATTCTTCTCAGAAGCATTTAATTCATTTTATCATCTCATATCATAATACATGTTTTAGTTTGAAGTGAGAAAATAAAAAATTAGGTTCTGTAACAAAATATGATACGATATTCTTATCGTAGTCCCAACATGGAACGTTGCAAAAACCAGGGACTTCTGCATTCATTCGTCCAACAGATAGTTTCCTATGATGCATTACTACTGCTCGCAGATTCTTATTTAGGTACTTGTGAATATCGAGTCTTTCAGCAGAAACAGCCTCTTGTTATTTTACTAATTACGGTATGGGGAACATGCAGCAAAGTGGAGTATCCCTTAACAGTGAAGATCTTTGAGCATATCTGCATTCAGCGATGACTACCAGATGACACAACTCTTTCTAGAATTCAGGCGACAGGCCACACAATTGTCCCAACAGTTCAAACATAATTCCTTAAGTCGTCAGGAAATGGAATGAAAATCAAATTAACGTTGCGTTCTGAATAATATGCAACATCTTCACAACAATTTTCTATTATTCCACTCTCGAATAGCGCACGAAAAATCGAACAATTATATCTTTCCGTGCGAGCTCGGATTTCCCTTACTTTATTATGATGATCATTTCTCCCTACGTTGGTCGGCGCCAACAAAATACTTTCGCATTCGGAGGAGAAAGTTAGTGACAGAAATTTCGTAAGACATCCCGCAGCAACGAGAAACACTTAACTTTTAATGATGTCCACCCCAAATCATATATCATGTCCAGTGGCAGTCTCTCCCATATTTCTCGATAATATAAAACGAGCTACCCTTCTTTGAACTTTCTCGGCCCGGTAACCCTGTCTGGTAAGGATCCCACACCACGCAGCAGTATTCTAAAACAGGACGGACAAGTGTAATGTAGGCAGTCTCTTTAGTAAATCTGTTGCATTTTCTGGTTCTTCCAATAAGACTCAGTCTTTCGTTCGCCTTCCCCACAACATTTTGTGTGTGTTTTTTTCAATTTAAGTTGTTTGTAATTGTAATTCGTAGGTATTTAGTTGAATTTATGGCCACTAAATTTGACTGATTTATGGTATAACCTTTTAGTACTCGTCTGGATGACCTCAAACTTTTCATTATTTAGGGTCAACTGCCAATTTTCGCATGATACAGATATCTTATATAAATAGTTTTGCAATTGGTTCTCCTGATGTCTTTATTGGACTGTAAACGACAGCGTCGTCTGCAAACAACCCAATAATACTATAGCAATGAGAGAATTTTCCCATTCTTGATGCTTAACAAGCTGTGATTGGTTTCATTTTCAACGGCTTTTTCAGCCCACATTTTCTGTCATTGTGTGTGGTTTCTTGCGCAGTAGCCTTTCTCGATTGGAACTTTACGTAATTCGTCGCTTACGAAGTCTGCCTGTGGATGCGCAAGTTTTGCAATCAGTGCTGTGTTGTCTCTTCATTCCTCTATTTTGGGGTAGTGCCAACGACAGCGACCTAAAGAAAATATTTTCTAAGTCTATAATTATAAAAAAAAGATGTTACCTACTCATTACGTTGACAGTGTAAACACAAAGATGCTCCAAAAATGTGAATCATGTCTGACTATGAGTGTTTTAGTTTTCAGTACGCTTAAGACGGAAAACACATATAATTGTGACAGTTATTGATGTATTTTCTTTAGTTCGCAGTTGGTACATCTCATTATTATTAGTAACTACGCTCTACTCCATAAAACTACTTACAGAAATGCGAATTAGACTCAGTGACATATACTTTTGGTATTCCAACCCTTGGCGTCCGCATTTTTGAGACAATAGTTTTCAGGTCACAGCAGCCTCAAGGAATACATTGGAATTGGCTGGTATTCTTGCTTCTAGTAGTATAACTGAATCTTGGCAGCAATGCAGGGTATGTTTGGCAACTCTGTGAGCAACGAGTTGCTTCCTGGATGGCACAGAATTGACCTGCTAAGTTCACTTGATCTATTCGTATAATTTTCATCGAATAACCTGAGTGCTTTGCACATAAGGTGTGAAACAAGATTATCATTGTACGGGTTTGAGTACAGGAAAGTCGTTCCACATGCAAATTGTAACTAATCTCGTCTACTACGTTCCGATTTAGTTGTCGCAGCCACCACTGGAGCAATAATGGAGAGACGAATGTTTTAGCTCTGAGGTAACATTGTCACCTGTGAAGCGAAAACTGCTTTCACTCGCATTTTTATCAGTTTTGTGACCGAGTTACGGACAACCAGACAAAAAATCAATAGAGCAATCTTATTTATTTTATTCATGAACTGTCATATTTCTATACAACTTGAGAGTGACATGTAACACCAAGTAAACATAGAGCATTTTCAAGTCTAGTGTGAGCAGTATCTTGTCAATTCATGCCCATATAGGCTTGTTCATGTAATAGATTGGTTGTTTGGGGGAAGATACCAAACAGCGAGGTCATCGGTCTCATCGGATTAGGGAAGGATGGGGAAGGAAGTCGGCCGTGCCCTTTCAAAGGAACCATCCCGGCATTTGCGTGGAGAGATTTAGGGAAATCACGGAAAACCTAAATCAGGATGGCCGAACGCGGGATTGAACCGTCGTCCTCCCGAATGCGAGTCCAGTGTCTAACCCAGGGGCGGGAAAACGTTGCACGCGGCTCATGAGCGCACAGCGCTGCACGTGTGCTGCTCGCGTGCAATCGTCGACTGGGGCAGTTGGCGACAGCCGGCAGGTTGCTGCAGTGTAGTGCCAGGCTAAGCTGCGGACGTTGATGCGAAGCGACCACTACGTAGTGAACGTTGTGTTTCAAGAACCGGAAAATGCAGAGTGAAACAAGGAAACTGAGAAGTGGAGATTTTCTATCTTTTAAAAAGTAATGGGAGAATCGTTTTTTCTTTGTGCAAAAACGTGAAAATTCGAAATGTTTAATATGTTGCAGTATTCTCGCTGGTCAGCGGAAGTTTAGTATTAAAGGCCATTATAACAAATTTCACAAGGACGAGTACAATTTATTGTCGGATTCTGAGCGGATGGGGAAATTGACTGAGCTTAAGAAAAGCGATCTGACGATACTAGACGAATCTGTCGTAGTTGCTGTGGTCACGAGAGATCTGCGACTTCCTTTCGTCATGTCTCTCATCTAACTGATTTAACATTTAATGGAGCACTGTTTTCAATTTTTCAGGACGACAACAATAATAGCCCAGCGGTACGTGCAAGTTATAAGATTGCGCTTAATATAGCGAGAGCTGGAAAACCATTTGCTGAATTAGTAAGTGTCGGTTAAGAGCAAACATCAGTGATGAAAATTTAAGTAACTGTTTGTGTTTGTCTGTATGTAGAAAAAAAATGGCTCTGAGCACTATGGGACTCAACTGCTGTGGTCATAAGTCCCCTAGAACTTTTTTTTTTTTTTTTGATATAATGAACGCTACCCCTTTTTTTATTTTTTTTTATTTTTTTTTTAGGGCAAGTGCTCTACCATCTTTTTTTGTTTTATTCTTTTTTTCTATTTTTTTATATTTATTTATTTTTTTTTTTTTAGTGCCACCGCCACTTTTCAGCCTATAACAAAAAAATCTGATCCACTTCAGGCGTTGGCTCCTGAGTAAACCCACCCCAGAGAGCTGCCTATATACCAGGGGAAATATAGAAAATCAAGGTTAGGGCTATCCTTGGCACTTTTTTTTTTTTTTTTTTTACATGATTACATTTAGGTAACTTGTACAAATGAGAATTCTAGTAACTAAGTGTTACAAGTAAGTGTTAACAACAAAGGTGGTATAAAAGAGTAATAAAAAAAATAAAAATATAAATCACTGATGTAATTCCAACTAAAAGGTTCTTCAATAATGTAACTGGTTCCACTTGGAGCCTCGCCATCGTTATCTGATATCTCCAATAGCGCCTTTGAAGGGCATCTGCTTTGAAGGGCATTCTGCTTCGCTAGTGCCTCAAGGAGAACTGCATCCTTGCAGCAGCTTGTCTCTTCCTTCGCTCATGGCTGACAAGGCAGAACGTTCAGCCGTTAGTGTGATGCGGCACATAACATTAGCCGCAGCTTGGCACTCCCCAGCTGAGTGGGGGGTTAACGAAAACGCTGCGTAAATAATTTGCGAACAGCGTACGGTATTTCGGTGTGCGTTCGAGGGCATTGTGAGCATTTTGTAGGAACCACCAGTAATCAAGCTGCTCTTTCTCTCCGTCGCTAAAGATGTAGGCGACGGTAAGTCCTTTGAACCATGTAAGCGCATGATATTTTGCAGCCGGAAAGTAAGTTTCATCGGGACAGAGTAGGGTCTGAGGGTCAATCATTTCAGGTGTGACCCGGAGGTAACAAGCCAATATCTTCTGTGTTAGTCGCCAAACTCCGGCCGATGATGCGCAAGTAAAACGGTGTTCATCGGTATCCAAATGGTGACAATCTGGGCAATAAGGGGAGTCTGCCAGTCCAATTGTGTGAAGTCGCTGTCGTGTGGCATATTTTTTGCTGGCGATCTGATACCACTTCGAACGCACCGTGGATGACAGAAAGTTGTGGTGTATCGTTTTCCACACTCTTGGCCAGTGAACCGTAGGGTACTTGTTTTCCACCACGTTATGGGGAACAGCCCGCATAAGGTTGGTATAAAAATCTTTCGCCTTTAGTGGACGTGTGGCGGAGAAGTTCGAGCTGACATAGCTGTAATCAAGAATGAAGATCGACATATGGGAGAGCTGTGGTGCGACGTGCGCTACCGACACCGGCGGGACGTTAGAGACTGGCATCAGGACCTGTAGTAAACGACCCGTGAGAGAGGTATATTGACTTTTCCATCGTTTCCTCATGTTGCTCATGTAAAGGGCAGCTGCTCTCGCCCTGACGTTTACCAATCCCAGTCCTCCTTTGTGCACTGGGAGGGTAAGAGTGTCGTATCGTACTTTAAAGATATGACCTGCGGAAACGTAGTAACTGAAGGCCGCCTGAAGCCGACGACCTATCTGCAGCGGTAGTGGGAGGACCTGTGCCACGTGGTTGAGTTTTGATGCCACGTAGAGGTTCAGGTATGCAACACGTTGTAGCTGATTCAAGTCCCGGAGCAGGTTCTGTCGCACCATTGCGCGTATGATCTGTAATAACCGTCGGTAGTTTGCTGCAGCTGTTTTACGTACGTCTTTCTTGAACGTGATTCCCAAATATCTCAGATCAGAAACTGGTGGGAGGGGAGCGAGGGCTTCCGGTCCGAGACCACGCCCAATATCCAACGCCGCCGACCTGTTGATGTTCAGAAGACCGCCTGCGGCCTGTCCGTATCGCTCAATCCAGGTTAGTACGCTTCGAACTTCGTCATTGGAACGAACCAGCAGTAGCAGGTCGTCAGCGTATGTCCTATAGCGAAAGGTGACGTCCCGCAGCGTGATGCCAGATAGGCGGTGGTTAAGGCCCCCTAGGAGTGGCTCGAGTGCGATTGCATAAAGGTAGGTAGAAAGGGGACAACCCTGTCTTAGAGACCTCTTAATGGGTACTGGTCCTACCGTCCTTCCATTGACCTGGACGTGTGAGCTGGCTGCGGTCCAAAGACGCCGTAGGGTGTCGATGAGGCCCGGGGGGAATCCCATACAGCCCATCACTCGTAGGAGAAAGTTGTGGTGCACTCTATCAAAGGCACGGTTGAAATCGACGGAGACGATCGCCGCTCTCAGACGGCACGCAGAAGCGATCGCTATTAAGTCCCTGCAGTCACCGGTGGCCATGTGTATGTTGGCTTCTCCCCCCTGCGACGTCTGTTCTGGAGCGAGGATCATCGGCAAAGTCGTCTTAATACGGCTCGCCATAATCCTGGTGAAAATCTTGTAATCGGCGTTCAGCATTGTAAGCGGCCGATAGTCGTTAATCGATAGCCCTCCACCTGGCTTGTGTACCGGTATGAGAAGACCTTCTACAAACGCTGGCGGCACAACACAGTCTGGTGACATAAGTTCACGGAACATTATAACCCAGCGAGGCATCATGATGTCACGGAAAGTCCGGTAGAATTCGATGGGCAATCCATCAGGGCCAGGAGACTTATTGGCCGCACCTTTGTCCACAGCGTCTTCGACTTCTTCGAGTGAGATTTCCTCTGTTAGTGCATTCACGGTAGCCTCGTCGATAGTACGTGTTACCTGCTGTAACACTTCAGTAGTGGCCTCGTCATCGACGGTTCTTTCCTTGTAAAGATGACGAAAATGATCCCCCACCGCCTTTACTATGGTTGCCTGGGTCGTACATAAGCGACCGTCGTGTGTCCTGAGTTGTGTGATTAAATGTTGGCGTTGTCGGCGCTTATCCGCCACAACGTGATGCATAGTGGGTTCCTCTGCAACCGTTCGGTCGTGCCGTCGCGAGCGGACTACTGCACCTTCCAGTCGGCGCTTCGTCAATGATAGGATGTGAGCCTTGATTCTGCTTTGGTCATGTTGTCTCTCCGGGGAAGGGGGTAAGGCGTCGAGGTCCCTGAGTGCCGCGTAGTAAAAATCGAGGGTCTGTCGATGCCACGCAGTCACGTCCTTGCCATATTGCATAAGTGTCCTACGGATTGCTGGTTTGGCACAGAGGAGCCACCACTCCAGGGTCGAGGTGTACCGTGGGTGGCGGCGTTCACAGTCAGTCCACGTTACTGCAACTTGCCGACGGCAATCCAGGTCCTGGAGATGAGTTATGTTGAGCTTCCAAAAGCCACTGCTGCGCCAGACTTGTTGGGGGCGTAGGTGTATAGTGCAGATATAGGCACTGTGATCGGAATAGGCTTGAGGCCATAGTTCGGCGTCCACCACACCTTGTGTGAGATCTTGTGACACATATATGCGGTCAAGTCGGCTGGCCGAATGACTGGTAAGGTGAGTGTGGCCAGAGCGGTTACCGTGGACTTTTTCCAACGTGTCGCTCAAGTGAAGTTCTTGGATCATCGCACCCAGTTCCGGACAAGGCATGTAATGTGGGGTTTGGTCCTTGGGGTGAAGTACGCAATTAAAATCGCCGGCGAAGACGCTGTGGTCGTATCGCCCAAGGAAAAGGGGAGCGACATCTGTGGAGTAGAATCTGGCGCGGTCGTGACGTCTTGTGGTACCCGACGGCGCGTAAACATTAATGAATCGGGTGTTGAGTGCCGTAAATGCTATTCCTCGCGCGGAGGGAAGAAAAGTGACGTCGGTAACTTCAATACCTTCACGCACTAATATTGCCACTCCGGTGTCCGCAGGGCTACCGGGCGTCACATGTGTGACGTAACCGTAAAAGTGCGGGAGTGCAGTCGTTGTCACTTCTTGTAGGAAAGCAAAGTCTACTCCCATGGCTCGTATGGTTTCTTTCAAAAGTTGGATCTTGACAGGAGAACTGATCATATTGATATTCATAGTCGCCAGGCGGTAAGCCTGGCAACGCGTTGTTTGGGCGAGGTTATCCATGTTGAAGTTGGAGAGAAGCGAACATCGGAAGTGATGTTACCCCCCGCCAAACGCGGTCCTCCTTGTGCTGCTTATGCGGCATGATCCGGCGACGCTTCAGCTGGCCGCGGATCGGGATCTTGTGTCTCGACGTCCTCGGCCCACGAAGCGGGCGCGGGTGTCTGTTCATGTTCCATAGCCTCGGAATGTTTGATAGTAAGGGACCGGGCGACTTCGCTGCCTGCACTGGTACCTTCCCGCTGCTCACTGTTTCTGTCAATGGGCTGATGGTCGAAAGCTACATGTTTCTCTGTCTGTTCTGCAAGGTTGGAGTCAGTGGAAACAGCCTCAGCTTCGCGGCTGGCTTCTTGAGTGGTCAGTTGTTCTTCCCCGGCCGAATGCGAACCACTGTGTTCCGACACGGTCCGACGACGGCGCTTTCGGCGTTTCGGTGATCGCTGTTTCCGTACATGGCCTTCATTGTCAGAAGACGGCACTGACTCACGCTCCGCCGGAACAAACGCTTCGGTCAGTACAATAAGGGAATCACTTGCCATCTTACTGCCGTCAATGTCTGTCGCGGTCGGTAGCTCCAGAGTCGTAGTACTATTTTCCACCACTGGCCAGGTCGGCGGATCATCTAGGTTTTGTCCGTGGAAAGTGATTCCTGTACCGCTGAAACGGTCGGCTGTGTCTGTTGTGCGGAGAACGTCGTGAGCGCCGCCGCGTAAGTCACGGGTAGAATAGTCTTCGTCGCTGGTGGTGCAACGTCCTTCGGTGGGAGTTGTGTGATCCGACGCTGGAGGCACTCGGAACGAAGGTGACCTTCCTTGCCGCATCCGGAACACGTCTTCAGCTGGCCGTCATAAATAACTATGGCCCGGCATCCTCCTATCTGTAGATAGGATGGCACGTGTCGTTGGAGATCTATGCGCACTTGGCGTACTCCATTGAGTACTGGATACGTCTTAAACTGGGTCCATTTTTCAGCCACGTGTTCGTGTACCGTGCCGTAGGGGCGGAGCGCCGCTACAACTTCTGCCGCCGGGAGTTCAAATGGAAGTTCGAATATGCGTATAGTCCGCAGTCCCATTGCGGCGTGGCCGACCTCGACGTTGCCAACATTGCCATCTGCGTGGCAGAAGCGTAGTTCTTGTTTCATCTCACGAAGCACCTTGTCGCATGTAGTTTCGTTTATGAGCTTTACATAGACCGTGCTACTGACGATCGAAAAGTGAATGCCGACAATGTCGGCAGCCGGGATCTTGGCTTCCTCTTTTAAAAAGCGTTCGACTTCGAGCGCCTTTGGTCGGGTAAAGTCGTTCCGAAATGTGAATTTCAAGGTTGATCTTCTGTATTGGTTTGCCATGGTCTTGTAGCGCTACGGCGTCACGTTAGTGTCGGCCGAAGAAAGTAAACAAGGCGCGCGGGCCCTCTCTGACAGCGGAGAGCACACACCGCACGTCTGCTTCGCTCGGCTGCGAGAGCCGCACTGACCAACTTAGAACTACTTAAACCTAACTAACCCAAGGACAGCACACAACACCCAGCCATCACGAGGCAGAGAAAATCCCTGACCCCGCCGGGAATCGAACCCGGGAACCCGGGCGTGGGAAGCGAGAACGCTACCGCACGACCACGAGATGCGGGCGTCTGTATGTAGAAATTTTGTTCCACTCCACCTGTGATAATTAAATAAAACGAATCGTAGGTAATAGGTACTCTTTCAAAACACATCTTTCAAGCACTCCTACTAATCTTATTGCTTCATTCGATAAAGCAAGCTAGGAAACAAAACGCATTGCAGAGGAAGGAACGGACAGAAGGTATGGTGGGGAGGGAGATAAGCGGGTGGCCAGCTTGCCCCTGTATGCACGCACAACACCTGTTAACTGCACGCGTGGAAGTGCACCGCACACGTGCAGGATTGCTGCCCACCCCTGGTCTAACCACTGCGCCACCTCGCTCGGTCCATCATGTAACAGATACCTTATGTTTTATTACAAGGCTTTTGTGTGTGTTTTCGTGGTAAGCAAAATTTCATTTGTGCTAGTACAGTGTGTAAATAATAGCGTTTTCCATTATTTTACATCAGAGGGTTAATCATCTGCAGACTAATCTCTCACATTAGTTGAAACAGTTTGACAATGCTCAGGCAGTTTACTGATCCCGCGCCTATACAACACTACCTGGATCTGAGTTAAAGATGTCGCCAAACCAGGTCTGAAGTGCATTTTCGTCCAGAAACTTTTCTTAACTTTTTTTTTCGATAACGAGTGAGAATGGTAAACTTTTGAGGGTATAAGACCAGAAGAATAAGTGCATGAGGGTTGATTTTTAAAACAGACTTCTGGATATTTATGGTTGTGAAATCAACAGAGTGCATTATCTTATAGTATCAACACACGATGCAGCTTTGTTTCTCTAACAATGCTACTGAAATGTGTCTTAGTTGTCTGCATCAAATACCAGCTGCAATAGGCGTGCCACGGGGAGGGGCTCTTAGAGCAGACCATCATTTTTGAGCTACTGGGTGCAAAATATTATATTGAGATTGTCCTCTGCTAGAGTATATGTCTTTTGTTAGGGATCAGTCATAAATTTCTTCTTAAGAAGTTGACATACAGATATCATAACTCATCACCAGTAACAACGTTGCATAGGGATTCTCAGTGATCGAAATGATGACGTTGAAGCAAAAATGCAGCAATAGTCATCACTTTGTCTTTTGTTGCTTTGAATTAGAGCATGCAGTACTTCTATTCCCGAATTCTGAACCTTGCCTATTGAATGCAAATGTCGCACAATGTTGAAATGATAGCAGTTAATCACATAAGTCTGTCATCAAGATTTCCTGACTTTAGAAAATTATTCTTGTCAGAACAATCTTTCTTGAAACAAGAAAATCATTTTCTGGCGTGTTTTCCCAAACGCACTCACCCCACATACAATAAAAACGTTTAGAGGTGCCTCTGTTGACGCCACCCTCTATTAGAGTCATAGCGAATAATATGTCTCAGATGTTAGATCTTTTTCCAGTCTCGATTCAGTTTTCCGACTCTTGAACAACGTTCATAATTTGAAAAATCCAGTACATAACTCCAAGATGAATACTAGAACTTCAAGTAAGAAAATGACAGTTGATAATACATTCATAGCATTCACCTGGTCGGACGGGGCCTGGCGTTGGGTGTTGGGTGGTGTATGGCCGCTAACGAGCAGGTGGTCGGTGAGGGGAGTTGGTGACTTGTGCACACTATAGGTATTGTATTTGTATGTTCACCGGGGACCTAGAAACGACGGAGAGGCTCCGTCCCCGCTGCAGCCGCAATAGTCCACAACCCCACGACGACTACCGCAGTCCACTTCACCCCTCCGCCGCCCCACACCGAACCCAGGGCTATTGTGCCGTTCGGCCCCCAGTGGACACCCCCCCCCCCCTCCCTCCCCAGGGAACGTCTCCACCAGACGAGTGTAACACCTATGTTTGCGTGGTAGAGTAATGGTGGTGTACGCGTACGTGGATAACTTGTTTGCGCAGCAATCGCCGACATAGTGTAGCTGAGGCGGAATGAGGGGAACCAGCCCGCATTCGTCGAGGCAGATGGAAAACCGCCTAAAAACTATCGACAGACTGGCCGGCTCACCGGACCTCGACACAAGTCCGCCGGGCGGATTCGTGCCGGGGACCAGGCGCTCCTTCCTACTCCGGAAAGCTGTACATTAGACGGCTCGGCTAACCGGGCGGGCTACACTATAGCTAGTGAACAGGATGTTCCAGATGTAGGATACACCGGCCTGTCCGCCGCTAGGTGCGACGTATTCTGGGCAAGGTACAAAGTTCCCTGTCCCCACACTAGTTCATAATGTCGTAGCTTTCTCACAGAGTTCACTATTGCAGTTGACCTGTGACTGGCAATTAATGTTTCGTGTTTTAGTGCTGAGATAATAGAGTTCACGGAGACCACCAAATGGAAGCCTTTACTGATTTACAACGGCCACTAATAACAGTTTTAGGGGAAGGTAGCCATATTTGTATTCCAGATGAAGCAGGAAATGAAGTACGAAAACAGTTTCTCAGCGCAATAAAGCGGGCAAAAGAAACAGACGCTACAGTTTCATCAGCATAGGCTGAAGAAATAGGGCAGCTCTTCAATCGAGACTACGACTTAGCAACATCGTTACCATCATATAGAAGTCAGAAACAATCGTTGCATAGCAGCAGGCAAAAATATCTGGGAACTACACAATATCCCACCGATTCTCGAAGACTATTCTTCCGAGAAAATAATTTACTGACGTATTATGGTAGCAATTTTTTACTGCAAATGATAACACGGGACCGAATGACAGAATACTGGTGACTGCCAGCCAAAAGGGAAGAGCGTGTTTATCAAACTGCGAATCATTATTTGTGGATGGAATGTTCAAGAGTTAGAACAAGCAGTTCGGACAGTTGTTTATACTCCAAGCCCACCTTAATAGTTCATGGGAGGAAACAAACATCATTCCAGTTGTTTACTCTTTACCGCCAAATAAAAAGTGAGAAACATATGAACGTTTTTTAAAGTTATTAAAACTAACGTGCCTGGGTGGAACCCTGCGTCTCTAATGATGGACTTCGAAAATGCCATCGTCCAAGCAGCTAACAATGTGTTTTCTGGAACAGAGATTACTGGTTACAATCATTATTTTAATCAATATTTGGGGAAATAAGTTCAGTGTTGCAGCGTCGTTCAATGTTACAGGGAAAACGAGGAAATACGCTGTCACCTAAGAATGTGTTCTGCTCTAGGACATCTTCCCCCGGAAATGTCGGACGAAGGTTGGCTGTGTATTCAGGAGAGTACGCCTGAAGACCAGAAGATTCAGGACTTTCATGACTATTTTGTGGACCAGTGGCTCGATATATCCGGTGACGCCTAAGGGCTGAGGAAGACACGGCCTGCGCTTTTTTTTTTTTTTTTTTTTTGTGGCTTGACAACGAACATATGCAAAGAGAGGATGGAACCGAAAAATAAATACATTAATATTTAAAATTCATCCGAATGTTTACTCGTTATTGAAAAACCTACGAAAAGATGCACCGTCTCACGGCCAACAGCTCAACCGACTAATTTTAAACTCTCACGAGAAAAGAAGAAAAAAACCAGCAAGGAGGACCGACGAAACGATTGGAAAGGTTTTAAAGAAACTCCAAACTGACGAGAACTTAAAATCATTCCGACTTGCAGAGCACACACCCAGACCCCCCCCCCCCCCCCCCCCGGATCCCGGATGTTCCATTAGCGTAAGCACGAATCGACCAGTGAAAGTGTTCACATTCTACCCTGGAATATGATTGAGTGGAAGGTCTGAATGTTAGAATAATTTGGTGGAGCGGTTTTTAAGATCGCGGTAACTGAAAGCCTTCGTGAGATGATGGAGGTATGTCTGGGAAGGACCTTATTTTTCCAATATTACCTCCCAAGTCGGCAGTCAGTGGTCTTTAGTGATCAGTCACATTATTTTTCAAATACTGATAGCCTGCACGAATTCAGGGTAGGTTGCCGTGTGCGGGAGAAAGAATTCCGACTGAGGCCGGTTTCCTTGGCGAGTGGTGCAGTTCAGAGAGCGAGCATATGCATCGTAAGTAGAGGCTTCACATCAGATAGCAGACGCTGCAGTCATGGACTGTGCGGCTGGTCCCGGCGGAGGTTCGAGTCCTCCCTCGGGCATGGGTGTGTGTGTTTGTCCTTAGGATAATTTAGGTTAAGTAGTGTGTAAGCTTAGGGACTGATGACCTTAGTAGTTAAGTCCCATAAGATTTCACACACATTTGAACATTTTTCAGATAGTGGAGCTAGTGGCTAGCTGGACGTGATTGGCACATTGGCGAGGATTCAGTTAAACTGAAGAATTTCATTTGTTTCTCTGGAAACCTAAATGGTGGTATTTTTATGCAGCTCTAGAACAATTGACTGAACTATATTGCTGATTTATCGTTGAGGAGTTATAAGCGGAAGTGGGTAGGAGCCAGCTGAAGTCGGTATATTTGTTATTAACGGTGTACATTTTCCGTGTCAGTGATCTGATCTCGAAATCTTTATGAATGTAGTTGGAGTGCTGCCGGACGTCTATTAGTCGTATCGGAGTAATGACAATTTTAGCCCTGGCTCTCGAGTCAAAGCGAGGCTGGCAAACGTTACAGAGACCCATTTAATAGTGTAGCATTGCAGAAGATTAATCCGAGTCTGGCAATACAGGTTGCTCATTAAATGTACGGCACAGCAAGTCGCGCCGTGAGGGAGTTTATTCTGGTCGGCCGCACCACGGAATATCCGATGACGGACGAAAGCACGAAACGGGTCGTCGTAAAATGTTTTTCTTACGAATGTGACCGAATAATTTTTGCCCTTTAGTCTTATAACCAACAGGTTGGGGTGAATATATGGATCATAGGTGGTTCAGATTCAAGTGAATTGCAGGAAACGTACTGGATAAGTGGGAGTAGTCTGAAGGCGAGGATACGTCATTCTTTCGAAACGATGATGGACAGTTACTAAGAAATCAAGTACAGGTGCATAAAATATTATACATAAGATGTACAGACTCAAATTTTACTTTCCCTCCTTGATCTAGTCTTTTTATATAGGTTTTATTTTGCAATGAGACGTTCTGGTGTTCGGCAGCAGTTGTGCAGTCTGCCTGCCATTCTCACGAACTACGCAAAAAAAAAGGAAAACACTCCTAGCGATTCAGAAAAATTCATGAGGCCTCTCCTCGTTGAATAATCATTCATACAGAATATAATAACAAATCTTTCCACTGAAAAGTCCTCAACTTGATCTCAGTGGGGGTACCTGCATTGCAAGACATCGCCGGCGCAGTGAAAGCACAGATTAAAATAAACAAATGTGACTTAACATATTCACCTGTTCAAAGTTATGAAGTTGAACGACGTGAATTAAGTGGATCACTTTTAATTAATCTAGTTTATTTCGTTGATGTAGAATATACACTGTAATCTGAGATCAACGATACTCATAAAAAAATGGAATTTGTTGTAAGAATGGGATAATAAGAAAAAATGACATTGCATGGGCCTTTGAACATGGTACACTCATTAGTGGACGTTATCGCAGCACTGTACTCCTCCCCCATGTGCCACTTTTCAGCGAATCATATGGCCCTGACTTCGTTTTTATGGGTGGCAAAACGCGACTGCATCGAACAGCCCAGGTGGAGGAGCTCTCGGAAAGGGAGGAGATTCGGGTTGGTTGGTTGGTTGGTTTGGGGAAGGAGACCAGACAGCGTGGTCATCGGTCTCATCAGATTAGGGAAGGATTGGGAAGGAAGTCGGCCGTGCCCTTTCAGAGGAACCATCCCGGCATTTGCCTGGAGTGATTTAGGGAAACCACGGAAAACCTAAATCAGGATGGCCGGACGCGGGATTGAACCGTCGTCCTCCCAAATGCGAGTCCAGTGTCTAACCACTGCGCCACCCCGCTCGGTTGGAGGAGATTCGGGAGGATAGGTGGTGGTGGTTAGTGTTTAACGTCCCGTCGACTACGAGGTCATTAGAGACGGAGCGCAAGCTCGGGTTAGGGAAGGATTGGGAAGGAAATCGGCCGTGCCCTTTCAAAGGAACCATCCCGGCATTTGCCTGAAACGATTTAGGGAAATCACGGAAAACCTAAATCAGGATGGCTGGAGACGGGATTGAACCGTCGTCCTCCCGAATGCGAGTCCAGTGTGCTACCACTGCGCCACCTCGCTCAGTCGGGAGGATATTCTCCCGACTTAAATAGAGTGGAGAGGCAGCAGCAGAAGCAGCAGTAGCAGGGGTTCGGCTGTATTGTCTCTGTAGCCAGAGGAAAAATGCACAACTTCTTTCGCTGGAGTTGCGTAGGAAAGTGAGAGCGCCAATTGGTCCTGGGCGAAGCGAGATGGCCGGCCCGTGTGGCCGAGCGGTTCTAGGCACTTCAGTTTGGAACCGCGCGACCGCTACGGTCGTAAGTTCGAATCCTGCCTCGGGCATGGATGTGTGTGATGTCCTTAGGTTAGTTAGGTTTAAGTAGTTCTAAGTTCTTGGGGACTGATGACCTCAGACGTTAAGTCCCATAGTGCTCAGAGCCATTTGAACCATTTGAAGCAAGATGCAGTCCACTTTTCAGAAGGAGCTTCATATTGTCTCCTGGTTTCGCTAAGATCGGTGTCTGCTTGGTGGCGAAAGCATTTCTCTGCTGGCGGCAGGACACTGGGTGACAGAGAATGCTACGGCGTTTTCCCAGGTCAAATAGACACTTCATTCCACACAGTGCAAAATGACAGTGTGTTGATTGGACGGCAGTTTATGAATAAGAACTCGTTACGGCGGACCCCTGTCTATGTACGAGGATTGGAGGAACAGTTTTTTTCCATCTTATTGAGGGAGGCTGTACAGAACGTGAAATGATGTGCAACTGGGGCACGAGTATTTTCGGAGCTGTCGATTGGCACTTTTAGTTTGCTGGCGGAAACTACATGCAGAGCTTTCTGCGGCCTGGGAGATAGTGAGTGGAGAATAGGGCATTCGGGCATGGTCTGTGTAAGAATGCGGATGGAATTGGGTACTGGTAATCAACAGAAGAGTGAGAAGTCCAGATGAGACGGAGATTTGGTTTTTGGACTCGGAGTCTGACCGAAGCTGGATATGAGCTAGAGGAGGTAACGGAGGTTGTAATGGTTCTTTATTTATGTGACCATTACGGCACTCCAACCCCAGCTCTCGATACCAGTAATATCGTACTACTTTTCTGCGAAGTAACAGACATATTTTTGTGACAATATTCACATTTGGTTTTATTAATGTATTGTTACTCCGATGTATCGATATTTTACAGTGATATGGTTCTTGTGTGTATTCATTTATGCGAGGCTGTCATAATCTTTGACTTACTTGTAACCGTTTTGGCGCGAATGCGCACAGAGCAGTCTTTGTTTCACTTTGCAGAAGTTAAGTTGTTATTTCGCTTTGTAAAAGAACAGTCAAGTCTTGTGTTTGGTTAAAGTGGAAATTAAATATATGAAGATTGATACAAAACTCTTTTCTTGATTATGTGACAATTAAGAAGTATATGTGAATTTACAAGAAGTTTAATAAAAATGTGGATCGTGAACACCAAGTCAAAAATTATTTCTACCATACCATTGTTCTGATCTGAGATTGTTTGATCATTAAGAATTTCCTGAAAAACGCATTTGTTAGGTCTTCAAATATTGCTAAAATACAGATCGGGACCTTCTATCAGTCAAAGTGGAATCACCCTAGAATCAACAAGATGAGCCATAACAACTTCGACGAAATCTACGTGGGAATCCATTCAAGATAAGTGCCAAAATTAATGACTTTTTTACAGTGACTTCACTATTTCCATTCTGACGATGCCATCCACAGTCAATAACTTTGTTGTTGCCCGATAAAGCGAACACATGCTGCGTGAGCAACATTATTAATCTGATTTCTAACCTACTTTGCAAGTGGTGGTATTGTTAGAAGGTCCACTGTCCGACTCGACCCTGAGGTGCATCTCGAGTTTCCTACATGTGTATGGTGCACATTTCACAGCACTGGTGCTAAGAATCATTAGAGCAGATTCTCTTACTTTTTCGTGTGCCCACGGAAGTAGGAGTCACTGTCCTATCCGAGTGCATTGTTGTAGTTTGTTTCCATGTTCAATTCACAGTCACTGTCAGTTATATTTACCACGGTTAGAAATCGTTCAACTTTGTCAGCTGCCAGTCAGAACATTCTAATTTATGGTTATTAGATAGGGTATATGTAGCATCCTGGTCGCCACTGTAGTGTCCTCATCGCCACTGTACAGTCTTGTACCTCAAGAAGTAAGGGAGAGGATGTTGTTATGGGTGGCCAGTATCCTCTGTCTAAAACACAAATGCACACATGCATACGGTTCTTTAGTTACATGTACCGGATACTTAACTTGCATAGAGTCCCTGATCGCGGTACTAGCTCATTAGTAATAGTCCTCTTGCAGAAAACATCGGTAATCTTGCTATTGGCGGCCGGAGTGGCCGAGCAGTTCTAGGCGCTACAGTCGGGAACCGCGCGACCGCTACGGTCGCAGGTTCGAATCCTGCCTCGGGCACGGATGTGTGAGATATCCTTAGGTTAGTTAGGTTTAAGTAGTTCTAAGTTCTAGGGGACTAATGACCTCGGAAGTTAAGTCCCATAGTGCTCAGAGCCATTTGAACCATTTTTGAATCTTGCTATCACACTAATCTGGTCGCTATGTACAGTTGTAACCTGAGACGTGAACAGGACCCACACCGCAACTAAGAATGACAGGCGCCAAACTAGCGTGTGAGTTAATGAGTGAGTGAGGCGCTCTGGTCAGCGGCAGCGGCCTAAATACTTGCTGTCGAGTGGCACGTTGCTTGTCGGTGTGTCTCTGGCATCTCTCGAGATAGGCTTGCTTGATCCAGCGCCTACAATCGATTTTCGTGCTACATCTTGCCGATCGGTGTGCTGGCGACAACGCCAGCAATTCCCCCCCCCCCCCCAAAAAAAAAAAGCCACACCGTTGTCGTGTAGGGAAGATGTGAACGACATTGGGGAGGGAGGCAGGACGCTGGATGTAGAGGTGAGCCGGGAGCCATGACTGGAGAAGAGTGTACTCCCAACCGTACCCCACAATCTGGCTTGTGAGGTAATAGGAACATTCTCCAGAAAACTGCTGCCAGGCCACACGACCAGGCCTGAGGACGTGTCCTGGGGCGATGACAGAGACAGCAGGTCCAGATCCATTGGGTCGGCGAGCGGGGACGGTGGGGGCGAAGGCACATCGTCCATCCACTCCTCCTGATGATGATGATGTTTGGTCTGTGGGGCGCTCAACTGCGCGGTTGTCAGCGCCCGTACAAATTCCCAACCTTTCCTCAGCCCAATCTCGCCACTTTCCATGAATGATGATGAAATGATGAGGACAACACAAACACCCAGTCATCTCGAGGCAGGTGAAAATCCCTGACACTGCCGGGAATTGCACTCCTCCTAGGGTGCCCTGGTGGCACCAGCAGACAGCTATAAAGGCAGCGCGGTCTCGTGAGGCCGTGAATCTGGGGAAGAAAAGCAGCAGAATCGTGGGGCAAATGGTTCTGGTGGCGCCGTTACAACCCATCGGGACCGGCAATCAAGTACATAAAAAGAGCCAATGCATTCCTGGATCACGCCTCTTTCCCAGCGCCCAAGGTTGCCATAAACCCTGAAAAGAACAAAATCGCGTGGCGCAAAGCGATACTTGCGCATCACTGGCGGCGCCGGATGCTGCGATTGCTGTAGCAAGTGGAGCAGCGTCCGGTGGCGGCGGACATGCAGAATTTCAGCTGTTGATGGTCCATCTCGTGGGTGGGAGCGATAGGAGGTGAGAAAGAGTTGCAGCGCCTGTTCGCGTATGTGGGTGGTGCGAAGTGGACTGGGGGTTGTAACGGGATATCCTCCTCTAGCATTACTTTTCCTCAACAGTAGTTGTCGATACCAGTATTTTTGTTTTTCGAATGTTAGACAGGTTAATATTATCTCAGTTGCTTTTCTGAAAACTTTCATGTAATTTTATCCACAGTATGCTACATTTCAAGTTAAAATTTATGAAAAGGAATTACTTTATGAAATATTTTAGTTTCGATGTTATAATCGGTAAGTACTAGTTCTGAATGTACAGTTAAAACTATTTTTTTAGAAATATTTGAAATTACGAATCAAAATTAATAATGTAAAGAAAATTACCAGGAATTCATTTGTTAAGAAAAATTGTAAACTCTTTGTAATATTGAAACTTCCTGGCAGATTAAAACTGTGTGCCCGACCGAGACTCGAACTCGGGACTGGCAGAAGTAGAGCTGTGAGGACCGGGCGTGAGTCGTGCTTCGGTAGTTCAGTTGGTGGAGCACTTGACCGCGAAAGGCAAAGGTCCCGAGTTCGAGTCTCGGTCGGGCACACAGTTTTAATCTGCCAGGAAGTTTCATATCAGCGCACACTCCGCTGCAGAGTGAAAATATCATTCTCTTTGTAATATTGTTATTTCCGCAGAGTATGAGAGTCGTATGCTTGCCTCTTATATGATAGGACGTATTTTTGTACAATAGATGCCAACAATGTAATTTCGGCTTTGTTAATGTGAAAAATCAAAATACTGTATGATATACTAAAATGTAAGAAAATCAGTGGAAAATATATTTACGTAAAAATTTTGCAACAACAACCTTCTAATTTATTTAGTTCAAACCAACCGTGAGGAGCTGATGTTAGATTTTCAGTTTCGAAAATCAGATCCCTAGACAAGAAGCACTGGAGCCATCTCTACATGACAAGCTAAGTAAACTTGGAAGTTTATTGTAATCTTCGCTCCTCTGAAATCTTCATAAAAGACTTTGCTTATTAATTACTAGGACTTGGCATTGGTTAATGTGGACTATAGTGGAGGGAGAGATTACAAGGTGAAACGGAGCACTTGTTAGATGACGAATGCCATTTTGTTCACAAAACTGTTCAAAATCGGGTGAAGTGAGCCGTGTTCCGTTGTCCGACACAAGTTCAAAATGGCCCAGAGCACTATGGGACCCAACACAAGTACTTCTGGCAAACCTTCTATGCAAAATATGGAGGACAACGCTTGAATGGTGCTACGTGACGTGGTAGAAGCCACAGGCACCGTAAATGGGAACCTGCTAGAAGAGTCTACCACTACGAACCAACGAGTATTCCAAAACGGTCCTGTAAAGTCAATGTGCACTCGTTACCGTGGCGATTGAGTCTTAGGCCAAGCGGCGAATGTCGGTGGCGGACCTTTGTTGTCCGTGCATGCGCGACACTCTGATTTCGTCTGTTCAACATGATAGTCCATGCACTGCCAAGAACAGTGCCGTCGCGCTAAGTGTTTAGTGCGAACAATTCCCCAATGTCCTTGGTGGAATAATTGCAACACATCCTTTTGCGACACTTTCGGAATAAGCACACGCGATTGTGCACTACCATTTTGAACTGAATCACACCCTGTTGAACTGAAAGGTTATACCGACGTGCAAAATATCGGCGCACTACTGAGCTCTGGATACTGTTCAATGAACGAGGCCAAGACGTGCGAATGTAATGCAACAAAATCATGAGATCTGGGTCTGCTTCCGTGGCCTGTGCTATTTTTCTGTAGTGCAAGGGAGCAGTGCCTGTACGAACCGGCTTTGACGGATAAAACAAGAACTGCAAAGGCTTGTGATCTGGCACTAAATAGAACTTGCGACCTTAGAAATAGTGATGGAATTTTGTCACACCATACACAATAGCGAGAGCCTTTTTTTCTATTTGAGAATAATTGCACTGAGTATGAGTTAACAGGTCAACGGTCTTGCCGCAGTGGATACGCCGGTTCACGTGGGATCACCAAAGTTAAGCGCTGTTGGGCGTGGCCGACACCTGGATGGGTGACCATCCAGCTGCCATGCGCTGTTGCCATTTTTCAGGGTGCACTGAGCCTCGTGATGCCAACTGAGGAACTACTCGACCGAATAGTAACGGCTTCGGTCGAGAGTACCATCATAACGACCGGGAGAACGGTGTGCTGACCTCACGCCCCTCCTATCCGCATCCTCCTCGGAGGATGACACGGCGGTCGGATGGTCCCGGTAGGCCACTCGTGGCCTGAAGACGGAGTGCTTTTAGTGCTTTATGAGTTAACAACTTTGAGGCAAAAGCAATGTGTCTGTCTCGTGCACCAATTCTGTGCGAAAGCGCAGTGCTGATTCCGTAGGAAGAAGTGTCGACTTGCAAAACTACCCGCTTAGTGGGATCAAAATGCTCTAAACACCTGTCACTAAGCAAAGCATTTTTGTGTTTTTGAAATGCGTCTTCACACTCTTTAGTCCACACAAAGGGTACATCTTTGCGACCCAAGCGATGCAATGTATCCGCGATCTGTGCTGCATTCGGTATGAACCGAATGTCGTATGTCATCTTGCCTAGTACTGACTGCAGTCCAGACACATTGTGAGGAACAGGTAGGTCACGGACTGCAAGCAAATGTGATTGGAGTGGGTGCATACCCTGACCGTTTATCACAGGACCTAAGTGCTGTAGTTCAGTTTGAAAAAAGTCACAGTTTTCGAGACAACACTTGAGTCCTGCTTCTGACAACACTCGAAAAAGAGTACGCAGATTGGCGATGTGTTCCTCTGGTGTACGACCTGAGACGACTTTATCGTCAAGGTAGTTTGAACAAAATGGCACTTTTGCAGTCAGCTGTTCCAAGAAACGTTGAAAAATGGCGCGTGCGGAAGCGCTGATGAAGGGCAAACGCAAATACTTGAACAGTCCTAAGTGTGTACAACAAACACTTTTTGATTCTTCATCTAATGGAATCTGCAAGTAGGCATCACGCAAATCCATCTTATAAAAGTGACGCCCTGGACCAAACCTGTCCATGAGTTCCTCAGGGCGAGGTAACGGATAAGTGTCAACTATTGTCTGTGGGTTGACTGTAGACTTTAAGTCAACACAGATGCGAATGCGACCAGAAGGCTTAGGCAACAAAACGAGAGGACTTGCCCATTGGCCGGCCGCTGGTGGCCGAGCGGTTCTGGCGCTACAGTCTGGAACCGCGCGACCGCTACGGTCGCAGGTTCGAATCCTGCCTCGGGCATGGATGTCTGTGTTGTCCTTAGGTTAGTTAGGTTTAAGTAGTTCTAAGTTCTAGGGGACTTATGACCTCAGCAGTTGAGTCCCATAGTGCTCAGAGCCATTTGAACCATTTTGAACTTGCCCATTGACTAGCTTGAATGGGAACAATTACACCATTATCTTGTAAGTTTTTCAATTCACTGGATACTTTGCCTCTTAAAGCAATTGAAATGGAGCGGGCCCGGAAAAACTTAGGCTGTGCATTGTCTTTCAATGTAACGTGCACTACAAAGTTATTAGCATTTACCATTCCTTCTTAAAATAGTTCATGGAATTCTTTAATCAAGCACTGTCTTTTGGAGTAAAAGCAGTCACTGAAAGTACATTGTCTTGGATACTAAGTCCAAACAAATCAAAGGCATCTAAACCGAATATGTTCTCACTGCCTCTCGATTTAAACACACTAAAATTCACTGTCCTAGTGTGAGATTTTTAAGTGGCAGGCAAACTACACTGTCCAAACACTGGAATTTCCTGTCCGTTGTAAGCAGTGAGGTGCTTGCTAGATTTAGAAAGACGTGGCGAGCCTAACTGTTCGTACGCCGGCCGGAGTGGCCGTGCGGTTCTAGGCGCTACAGTCTGGAGCCGGGCGACCACTACGGTCGCAGGTTCGAATCCTGCCTCGGGCATGGATGTGTGTGATGTCATTAGGTTAGTTAGGTTTAATTAGTTCTAAGTTCTAGGCGACTGATGACCTCAGAAGTTAAGTCGCATAGTGCTCAGAGCCATTTTTTTGAACTGTTCGTACGTGGCACGATTAAGCAAAGTTACCGAGGCACCTGTGTCTAACTAAAAGTTCACACGACAGCAAGCAATTCGCAGTGAGACAAATAGTTTGTTAGAACTTACGTTGCACAGCACGAGGGCGAAAAGGAGGCTCGACCTTAATCTTACTTTTGTCAAAACCTGTTGTAGGTTTTGAAAACACAGCGTTCATTGCTTGTACACGAGCCTGTTTTTTTTCTGGGAGCGGGAAAAATTGGCGTTTTTGTGCCGTTGAAAACAAACTGCTTGGACATGGCCTTTTTTTCCATACGTGTAACACGTTGCGTTACGTGATGGGCAATCCTGTCTTTTATGGCGAGCAAAACGTCAAGGGCAAGACTTCACTAAATTCACAGGCCTGTTTACCTGCGTACGTGGCTGTATGCGCGGCTGTGTACGCGCTCGTTGTTCTGGCTGCTTGGGGCAGTCGCGAGCAAGGGGCGACTCCACCCGACGAATCGGGGCCTGGTCAAACGTATCGGCCGCTATATCTTATTGCTGTGAGATTTGCAATACTTGAGGAAGTGACGGATCAGAGTACTTTAAGATCTGATCCCGTATTCTACTATCTGGGACACTGAATGTTATTGCATCCCATATGATGAGATCACTGTAAAAGTTGCGACAACTACACTTAAATTTACACATCCTACCCATGCCCGTTAATTCTGTGTACCACTGGCGATACGTCTGTTCCGGCTTTTTCTGGTAGCGAAAGAACTGACATCTAGCTGCAGCTACTTGAACTTGCTGGTCATAGTATTTAGTTAACGCAGCGATTACTTGGTTATAGTTGAGTTCGTCGGGAGACGCAGCTGGGAATGGTTCAAATGGCTCTGAGCACTATGGGACTCAACTTCTGAGGTCATTAGTCCCCTAGAACTTAGAACTAGTTAAACCTAACTAACCTAAGGACATCACACACATCCATGCCCGAGGCAGAATTCGAACCTGCGACCGTAGCGGTCTCGCGGTTCCAGACGGCAGTGCCTAGAACCGCACGGCCACTTCGGCCGGCAGCTGGGAATAGTTTTTGTATTAACCCGAACACTGGGGACCTCGCAATCGAAAGAAAGTATTGTAACTTCACAGTACCTTGAACACGATGAACTTGACAATGTGATTGGAACTCAGTCAGGTATTCAATCCATTCCTTTTCTGTGTCCTTAAATTGCCGGAACGTTGGTATACTGGTCGGCGGCACGTGTTGGGCTGGTTGGTTGGTCGGTTGTGGTTGTGGGACCGATGCAGCTTGTGCAACCAGTAGTTGTTGTACCGTCCTCAACAAAGCAGCAATTTGTTGGTTCTGAAACTGAAAAACTTGTGCTAGATCCATCACATTGGCCGTCTACGGCTAGGCGTGGAGGCAATTGATGGAAGGGGCGGGGAACTCATGGTTTACACAATACGTTATATCAAAAAGCAAGCAAAGCCTCTGAAAAGAGAAATTTGATTTGTTCTGCTGCTACCTTCCTGGAATACATGCAAGAACACAACAACAAACTAGCAAACACTTGAACACGATCATACCTGCAAGCTAAAACACAACAGAAGCAAAAAATGTCTTTGGCCAAGTTGATTAACTTCGATCGCCACTGAATTATCCTCGTCGCCACTGTAGTATCCTGGCCGCCACTGTAGTGCCCTCGTCGCCGCTGTAGAGCCTTGTACCTCAAGAAGGAATGGAGACGTTGTTATGGGTGGCTGGTATCCTCTTTCTACAACACAAATGCACATGTGCATTAATACTGTTTTTTAAATACTTGTACTGGATACTTAACTTGAACAGAGTCCCTGATCATGGTACAAGTTTATCAGTAATAGTCCTCTTGCAGACAGCCGGCCGTGGTGGTCTAGCGGTTCTGGCGCTGCAGTCCGGAACCGCGGGACTGCTACGGTCGCAGGTTCGAATCCTGCCTCGGGCATGGGTGTGTGTGATGTCCTTAGGTTAGTTAGGTTTAAGTAGTTCTAAGTTCTAGGGGACTTACGACCTAAGATGTTGAGTCCCATAATGCTCAGAGCCATTTGAACCTCTTGCAGACAATATCGGTAATCTTGCTATTACACTAATGTGGTCGCTATGTACTGTTGCAGTCTGAGACATGAACAGAGCCCACACTGCAACTAACTGACAGACACGAAACTGGAGTGTGAGTCAGTGAGGCCTTCCGGTCTGCGGCAGTGGCCTAAATACTTGCTGTCGAGAGAGTGTTGGCGGCACGTTGCTTGTCGGTGTGTCTCTGGCCTCTCTCATGACAGGTGTGCTTGATCCAGCGCCTACTCTCTATCTTCTCACTACATCTTTGCCGACCAGTGTGCCGGCGACAGCTTACGCGAGCGGAGTACGTAATCAAGATGCCATATTGATCCACATTCCATCTAACATGTGTTTTTATGAATAAATCTGTTGTGATATTTATTTATTTATTTCATACAAGTTCACGAGCCCCATGGTGTCCTTTAACAATTTTATTTACTAATGTGGGAGATAATTGGAGTAGTCTTGTAATGAAAAATACAGCATGTCATCTTCATTGTCACTCCACAGGACCACCTTTTACAGTCATTTGCACTGACATCCTTTTGTGCATAGTTTTCATAGTAATGATGGTGAAGTGGTAATTCTGTGTCTTGGAAATGTTAAGCGGCTGAGGCTGATTAGAGGGAACCCCATGCCTGCCCACCGGACAAGTCAAAACGTGTTCCAGCTTGACACTGCCTGCTTCAATGGATCAGGCTGACAGACAAATTACATCAAATAGTTGTAGCGTCAGTAGCTGCTGCTAAAAAAATTCATTCGGCGTATTTTTTGATCACACCTCGTAGTTATACTTCTCTAGGCACCTTACTGTCTTCCTGGCAAAGATATAGATACCAGTAGTAGTCAATGTGTCGTAATGCATTGCCCGTTTAGAGCTCGTAAGCTGGTCACAAGAAGATAAAGTCGCTCTTCGTTCCTTTATGGCAGTTGTCTTCGCCATATACTACGTTTTTCAATCCTTGACTTTAATGTCCTGCGTTTCCAGCTTTTTCACAAGACATTAACCGTGGTTTTATGGGGCTATTATCCTAGTAGACTAACTGTGAAACACTGTTAAACGTCATGAAAGAAATCTATTACTGATGAATATGTGGGAAGAAACTATGTATCATGGCAGGGTGAACTAAATGAAAGCAGTCTATTAATAATGAACATGCACCTCATAGAATAATTATCCACTGCCACCACAGTCTGCACAGAAATACTAATTACAAAAAAAACCTCACTGCAAAACACTACTTCATCAGATCTCATTAACCAAACCTTCCCTGAGTCACAATTTAAGATATCCGCCAAAATGAACCTGGAAACTAGTTTATAGGCTACCTGAAATTTCTCTGTCACATAACATGTTCATCAGAAACTCCAAACTTTTGCAACTATCTAAACAGTCACATGGGTGCACACTTATACCTTCACACCACTTTCACATCAAGCATACCGACAGTAAGAGAGGCACTCTCACATATATACAACAACATAAGAATAGGAAACACTACAAGAAATGATCATAGAATGTAGGCTTTCACAGCTAGTACTGACTTCACTTGGAACTACGGGGCTGATAGGTCATGGTCAACCCTAAAACATTCTCCTAACGTTTCATCTCCGACTGTGGTAGATTGCTTCAGAGGTAACGTGCTGAAATGTAACCAGAACACGAGGGAGCGCTGAATGTGAAGATAGTTTAGAGGGCATCACAGTCCATCACATGATGTCGGCTACGAGATTATCTCTGATTATGCTATACCTGCTGGAAAAATATTCGGTACGCGTGAGATAATTTCGTTCACTAGAATCGTGGTAAATAACGACGCAAGAACAAAATTCATATCAATGCATTGGCAAATTAGCAGAAATGCACGTGGGCCCACGTGATATCTGTGTTTGTTTTGATGTCGTGTTGTTATTTACCATGATTCCAGTGAACGAAGTAATCTCATACATAGTGGGTATTTTTCCATCAGATTTGGAGGAGTTATTCAGACACTTCCTCATCACAACCTACTTTCAGTACAATAATGACTTTTATGAACAGATTGACAGGGTGGCTATGGGCAGTCCTCTTAGACTGGCCATGGTCTATTTGTTTATTGAGATCTTTAAACAACAGGCATGCAGAATACCAGTAAAAGACCAGGAAAGTGCTACCACCATGTCAATGATACTATTGTAGTATGAACACATGGTGCAGAGGGGTTGGATGCCTTTCCGGTACATCTCAACAATATCAATCCGAAAATCCATATTAATATGGAGACAGGGAATAATGGCCAACTCAATTTTTTGTTTGTATCGTTGGGCTACACTGTTTGTGGAAAAGCCACACATACTGACAGTTACCTTCATATAGATTCTAACCACCACACTAGACAAAAAAGAGGTGTGATTAAAACCATGGTAGATAGCGCAGACAAAATCTGTGAACCGATTTATTTAAAAGATGAGGCTGAACGTCTATGGTCGACATTCAAGAAGAATGGTTATTCTAACAGGGGCACAGATCGAGCATTTCACCCTAGGGAGAGGATAAGTGTCAATGAGGAACAATGGTCGCCCAAGGGGAAAGTTTTCCTACCATTCATTAGTAAAACTACAGATCGCATTGGGAAAGTGCTGAGCAAGTATGCTATCGAAACTATCTTCAGATCCACTAGGAAGATAAAAGTATGTTTGAGATCGTCAAAAGATATACGACCTCCTTCGGCTACACTGGATGTATATAAAATTCCTTGTAGTTGTGGACTGGTTTATATTGGTAGCATGAAAAGAGGTGTTAACACCTGTTTGGTTAAACACGAGAGGAATTTCCGCCTGGGCCATATGGATAAATCAGCTGCAGTAGAATATGTTTACCTAGAGGGTGACTATGAAATAAAATTCAGTGAGATGAGCGTCATATCGAAAACATTGCATTATGATGCGCAAATGTATAGAGAGGCTATTGAGATTTATAAACAACGTAATAATTTTAACAGAAAAGAGGTAGGTATTAAATTAGATAAAATTTGGATGTTAACGTTGTGTCGTAAGGATGGCTATTGATTACTTTCAATTGAGAACGTAATATATTCGGCGCTCCCTCGAGATCTGACTGCAGCTTTTCGCTTTGCCACAGAAGATGTCTCCCGCAATCAGAGATGAAACGTTAGAAGAAAGTTTTATACATCGACCTTGGCCTATCAACCCGAAGTTTCAAGTGAAGTACAAGTAATAAAACAAGAAATATATATTGTTTCAACTAGATGAGCTCGTGTTAACCACGTGCGTGACATATACATAAACGTATGAATCCTGAGGGTTTTATGCGGTTATGATTAATCTCACAATACTTTCGCATCCAGCATAAAAATGGCTAAAGAGCCCACACACATCTAGATATAGGATAGAATGAGAATGGGAAACACCGCAGAAGAATAAAATTAAATACACACTGTTTAAGTTTTACATATACATAAATGATCTTGTGGACAGGGTAAAAAGCAGTCTGCAGCTGCTTGCTGATGATGCTGTAGTGTATGGGAAGGTGTCGTCGTTCAGTGACTGTAGGAGGATACAAGATGACTTAGACAAAATTTCTAATTGGTGTGATGAATTGCAGCCAGCTCTAAATGTAGAAAAAGTAAGTTAATGCAGATGAGTACGAAAAACAAACTCATAATGTTCGAGTACAGCATAAGTAGTGTGTTGCTTGACACAGTCACGTCGACAAAATATCTGGGCGTAACGTTGCAAAGCAATATGAAATGGAAAGAAGCATGTTAGGATTGTAGCAGGGAAAGCAAATGATCGACTTCGGTTTATTGGGAGAATTTTAGGAAAGTATGGTTCATTTGTAAAGGAGGCCGCATATTTGACACTAGTGTGACCCATTGTTGAGTACTGTCCGAGTGTTTGGGACTTGCAACATGTCAGTTTAAAGGAAGATATTGAAACAATTCAGCGGTGGGCTGCTAGATTTGTTACGTGCGAATATTGCGGAGATGCTTCGGAGTCAGTGGAGAGAAGACGACGTTCCTTTCGAGGAGCACTATTGAGAAAGTTTAGAGAATCGGCATTTGAGGCTGACTGTAGAACTATTAATGCCACCAACGTACATTTCTTGTAAGGACTATGAAGATAAGATTAGATTACTTAGGGCTCATACGCAGGTATTTATAGGCAGCCTTTTGCCCTCGCTATATTGGGGAGTGGAACAGGAAAGGAAATGACTAGTAATGGTACAGAATACCCTCTGCCACGCACCATACGATAGCTTGCGGAGTACTTATTTAGACGTAGATGTAGACCCTAGACTTGCTACGTCCATTATATAAGTCATATATGCCCCCTACACGTTTCATTTACATGACAAAATATTTGAAAAATCAGCGTCTTTCAGCACTTGAGCAATTAGAAACCAAGCCGTCTCACATGCTTGGACCACACTAATAAAAAAACATGCAGCAAATGCAGAGTCTTCCAGGTTAAATTCAAGAATACAATAACGCTCTCACCTACAGCACAAAATCCTAAGATACTCTCTAGTGCACCTACCAACAAATTCATTTCACTGTTATCTCTGTCAGACCACATCAATATCCCATGCACACGACTTATTCGAACAAAATACTACACAAAAATCAATCCCTATATCTACTCCTCTTATGATTCCATATGTTTAAGCATAGACAAATAAAATAACTTTCTGGACAATTACTTAACTAACTGACAGAGAAGACTCGACACAAATTTATATGCACGAACAATACAATATGGTTCCAGAAAAATGTCAATCAATGGAAACCTAAAATCACCAATAACTGTGCGGTGCACAAATCACATTGCACACATCCGTTTGAATGAAATGACACAAAATAAGATAAACTGAACAGCACGTTCAGGGAATAAGAAAAATATTTATACCACCATGGCTTTGTTATTCAACGCCGTCACTCCCCAATACTGTTAAATAGAAAAACAAAATCATCAAGAGTTGGACTCTGTGCATGTCAGACTTTTTCATACTGAAGACTACTCCTTATTCAGCATACCAGACGTGGAATTTATTCTTTACTCTCTTTCACTTAGGTTCCGCTCGTCGGAAATGGAACAAATGTTAAGTAAATCATTAAGTCTTCTATCTGGAAAATCCGCGTCATGCAACTTATAATATAGCAAGTGCTCTCAAACTCCTATGTTCTCCGCACTTTCACTATAGACAAAATTACATACTGCCGCACATCCAACTCGTAACAGAACTGAACATATTTTGGGTAGCGTAACGGATCTGACCTCCTTCGAAACTTTATTTCTTGTTGATACATAATTAGAAAAATTACGCTCAATACTTTCAACAGACAGAGTCGCAGTTGTTGTAAATTTAACTCTCTTCTGAGAAATATTACTCGTCACTTCGTGATCACTGACTCTGAATGTCAGATGCCCAGAACTTGCTCCAATCTTTGGGCAGGTAACTCATGACCTGCCACACATTCTAGCAACTGACTTGAATTTCCAGTAACGACAATTACATTTACTTCACTTAAGCATTCATGTTCATTCCTTTCGTGGCGCTCTTTCACAACTGATTTACCTCAATCATAGATTTTCCTTTATTGCTTTTCTGTTGCTCTTCTCCAGCTAACACTCACCACCTGTGATTGGTTGGTTGTTTTGGGAGAGGGGACCATCGGTCCAATCAGATTAGGGAAGGATGGGGAAGGAAGTCGGCCCTGCCCTTTCGAAGGAACCATCCCGGCATTTGTCAGAAGCGATTTAGGAAAATCACGGAAAACCTGAATCAAGACAGCCAGACGCAGGTCTGAACTGTCGTCCTCTCGAATGCGAGTCCAGTGTGCTAACCACTGCGCCACCTCATTTGGTCCACTTGTGATCTAACTGTACAATTTCAGGTACAGACACCATATCCTCCGGAACAGTCACAATTAACTCACAAGCACTGCCTGGTGCTGTGCCATTTGAGCACAGCTTAAGACTAATATTTTGCTGGCCTAATATAGTAACAGGCTGAGCTTCGGTATCAACCTCCCATACCGCATTCCGCTCACAAATTTGATTTACAACTTGCTGAACAACTGGGACCGAATCTGCCACCTCAGTTTGTTTGGTTTCACAGACACTAGTTGATCTCTTCTTTCACCTCATGTGATCTGAAGGCTGCCCGTTCGAATAGCGTTGTAATATAACGCATATGCTCGAGAAATCAGCCAGAGAGTGTATCATGAAGGTGCGGTCTGGTTGCAGGGGCTTTCCGTACTTGTCACGTGCGTCGGCAAAGGACCGGCCAGCAGCAGACGCTAATAGCGTTTTTCCCCATTAGTAGGTAGCAAGCAGCAGACCTCCAGCCAAGTGCACAGAGTGATTCCGGTACAATGGCGGCTTTAGCTACAGTATGATCATATTAAACTATTTCATAATTCTATAACAATTGGATGTTTCTCAGTATGACAAATACAAACATATCAGCACACTTATAGCATTGAGGCGCATTTGTCAAAACTTTCATATTATAAATATTTTAAAAACTGTACAATTTAGTTGAACACAGTCAACAAATATACTTACAATAGTTACTACAAATTAATAACTGCTGAGCGCTTCACACGATCTTTCTAAACGTGTTCTGTTGATATCACAGGACTCTAGCTACCATCCCTGAAAGTCACATAGTAATACATATTTTATGTACTGAATTACTGCTTTTTATATCTTTTTTGTTATGTAAATTTATCAGATCATAGTATCCTCCACGGACATACAGCAAATATGGAAATTCTCAGGTCTAGCCATATGTGACTACATTACTTTTATCACAGTTGTCAACTGTTTCTGAATTGTAGCTAAAAGTTATGTTGGCCAGTGTTAGTATTGGGGCAACGTTCATACGACACCACGCTGTATTGTTGCCAGATGTATACAAGATGGCGGTGATAACGCAATCCAAGATGGCGGCATGTAGACTTGGCAACAGTGCATGACATCATTGAAGATGGCGGATTTTGGAGGGAAGTTTGAATTTTGAGGGCAAGAACATCAAATGGACTACCTCCACTAAACTAACCCCGTCCCCAGAAAAATGGCGGGAAGTCCAAATTCCAACAGGATAATGCATCACACCTTGGTTATCTCTACTAAGCAAACAAAATCGCGGGAAGATAAGTCAATTGGGCTACCTCCACTAACCTAACCCCATCCCCAGAAAAATGGTGGGAAGTTCAAATTTCAACAGGATAATGCATCACACCACAGTTATCACTACTAAGCAAAGAAAATTGCATGGAGATAGGCCACTTGGGCTACCTCCACTAACCTAAGTCATCCGACCGCCAACTCCTCCTATGAACTGACGCCAAGTTTGAATTTCGGCAGTGAACAAAGATCACTTGGGGTTTCGCTGCTAATCTAAGGAAATGGCGCGAAGGATAGTACGTCTGTACTAACCTCAGTCGCCCAAGTGCCACCTCCTCCTAAAGATTCGTGGAAAAAGACTTTGAGATAAGTCTTTATTTAAACAATTTCAAGCAGTATGGGCATCCTGTGTGTTCACCATGGGGTCAAGAGCCCAACTGACTTAGTACACATCACCACCACCAGAGGGCGCTCTCATCTGTGACGCAATCCAAGATGGCAGCACCCAGTGTGTTCACCACGACATCCAGACTCCAGCTGACTTAGTACATATCGCCAAAGCCAGAGGGCGCTACCATGACGTCAAGTGATGATGCAAGAACCGTTATCCAAGGTGGCTGCATACATTTTGTTCGCCATGTGGTCTAGGACACAGCCAATGCACAATCTCATTGCGTAATCCAAAATCGTCGCTCGCAGTACGTGAAACACACGTCACCATGAAGTCAAGCACTGAGAGAGAGAGATGCCACAATGCTTTCTCTCTCACACGTTTATAACGGGATATGCGGCGCGTGTATAGCCTGCGATCGCGCGACTGCTGACGTCTTGGCCTCTAGCCGCACATTCATACTGCCGCCACAGATAGTCTTCTGAAAATATGCTAACGAATCTAACTGAACACATGTGGCACCCACATTGCGCATCTAACGTATGAATTACCTAAGTACTTAATTCCAAACCGATTTTAATGATATTCCATAACTGAATGTACCATTTGGATATTTAATGATCAAATGAGAAGTTCGATGTTTTCCCACTAGGAGTGCAGTGATCTTTCGTTCATGACGTAGCACTCCCACCCCTGGAATGCTGCACTCATATTGTCTACTGTATTAGTGACGTGATTCGACATCATAGAACCTATATAAACGAAACCACAACCCAACTCGCCCTCACTCTGCTTCTGTACTTGGTTCAGTGTGTTCAACCTCCTTACGGTACTTTCAGTTGCATCATGAAGTGATCAGGCTCCACCAGCAGCAACGACAGTAGCAGCAGCAGCAGCAAGCACAGCCGAGTACATGAAGGTCAATTACCTGGTAAGTACATTTTCAGTGTTCAAATATCTGTTTTAGCCACAGTCCATAGACTGCTTCGTCCTTTAACTGATTGCAGGTGATTCTATGTCTATGTGTGTTTAATGTCTCTGTGTTCAGTGTCTGTGTGTTATATCTGTTTTGGACCTCACTCTGCACAGAATGCTGCGTCCTTTAACGTATTTTGTGTCTGTTATATCTGTTTTGAACTGCACTCTATACAGAATGCTGCATCCTTTAACGAATTTTATGTCTGTTATATCTGTTTCTTGGACCGCACTCTATACAGAATGCTGTGCCCTTTAACAGATAGTGTGTGTGTGTGTGTGTGTGTGTGTGTGTGTGTGTGTGTGTGGGTGGGTGGGTGGGTGGGTGTGTCTGTGTGTGTGTGTATGTGTGTGTGTGTGTGTGAGTGTGTTCAGTGTCTATGTGTTATATCTGTTTTTGGGCGCATTCTACCCAGATTGCTGCGTCCTTTAATGGATTTTGTGTGTGTGCTATACAGGGTGTTACAAAAAGGTACGGCCAAATTTTCAGGAAACATTCCTCACACGCAAATAAAGAAAATATGTTATGTGGACATATGTTCACACACAAATAAAGAAAAGATGTTATGTGGACATGTGCCCGCAAACGCTTAATTTCCATGTTAGAGCTCATTTTAGTTTCCTCCACCTACGCTCAATGGAACACGTTGTCGTGATTTCATACGGGATACTCTACCTGTGCTGCTAGGACATGTGCCTTTACAAGTACGACACAACATGTGGTTCATGCACGATGGAGCTCCTGCACATTTCAGTCGAAGTGTTCGTACACTTCCCAACAACAGATTCGGTGACCGATGGATTGGTAGATGTGGACCAATTCCATGGCCTCCACGCTCTCCTGACCTCAACCCTCTTGACTTTCATTTATGGGGGCATTTGAAAGCTCTTCTCTACGCAACCTCGGTACCAAATGTAGAAACTTTTTGTGCTCGGCTGTGATACAATACGGCATTCTCCAGGGCTGCATCAGCGCATCAGGGATTCCATGCGACGGAGGGTGGATGCATGTATCCTCGCTAACGGAGGACATTTTGAACATTTCCTGTAACAAAGTGTTTGAAGTCCCGCTGGTACGTTCTGTTGCTGTGTGTTTCCATTCCATGATTAATGTGATTTGAAGAGAAGTAATAAAATGAGCTCTAACATGGAAAGTAAGCGTTTCCGGACACATGTCCATATAACATATTTCCTTTCTTTGTGTGTGAGGAATGTTTCCTGAAAGTTTGGCCGTACCTTTTTGTAACACCCTGTATATTTTTTTTTTGGACCGCAGACTGCTGCACCCTTTATTTAACTGACTGTGCGTGTGTATGTATGTGTGTGTGCTACAGAGATTTCTTTTCCATACTGGATATTATACTTAGTCTTTTCCATCTTTCTAGAATTAATCCCACAGATGTTAGCTGAGCTAGACCAACAGTTAGAGGTCGAGAGGGCTGAAGCACAGCACGAATGTAAGTACATTTGTAAAAAAAAAACGTAGTTCTTACATAAAATAATTTCTTGTAATATGTATTCGTTTTTTACAAGTGCCTAGACTGAGCTTTCTTAGACAGTTTCTTTTCTTTGTAGATGATTCCAGGCATATCGAGGGGGATGCCAAGGATGGCGTGCAAGGCGGGGGTGAAATCCCTGACTAGGTCCACGAGATGGTGGCCGCTGCAGATCAACAACAAGAATCTGAAAGGCGCAATTTATGGCCGTTTTAGAAGAGGACGTGAATATTCTCGAGTGGGTGGGAGACCTCAGTGAATGTGCCAATGAGTTGCTCAAGCCATGGAGCCAGAGTGGAGAAGGTGAATATTTTTGAACTTTATCATTACAGCAAATAATTTCCATTATTTAGTCTTATTATTTATTGCTCTTTTAAATCTACATCATTAAAGTTTTTTTTTTAATTTATATTACAGGTATATCATACGACGTGCGGCGTATACCTAGAGTGGTGGTTGCGGGGGCGGGAATCGGGAGCACACCACCACAGAGGCATGCTGCGCTATGTGTAATCCCAATCAGAGTTGCACGAGAGGCAGCAGCAGCAGCCGCAGCGCCTCCCCCTCCACCACCGCAAGCCCTCTGGCGCCCATGAGCAACTCAGTCGTTGGAAGAAGAAGAACAACAGGTGCATCTTTCTCCCGCCTCACTAGTCAGTAATGGGAACATCACACCCCTGGGGCCATCGCCGCAGTTCGGTTGCTCCAGGCGACCATCACCACCTCTGGTGCCTCCTCAGATAGCTCACCCCCGCCACCAACGAAAGGTGCATGTACACGTCTGTATATCCCGCCCTACAGATAATGTGCTGTCAACAGCCCCTTCTTCGACGGGCTGGACACCTAGCTGTAGTAGTAATAGTAATAGTCATTATCTTGTGGCTAGCGGTAGCGCTCTCCCCCGTCCTATTGATCGTGAAGTGCATCAGAATAATGGCATAACGACCCTAGAATACTCAGCAGTTTCTAGGGCTTTGGAGGGGCGCAGCTCTTTCACAAGGATTGAGAATCCAGGAGGGAGGTACCGCGACCCTGTTGGGTTTTTAGAGGCGTGCTTCCCTGTCTTGGAGACCGAGCTCCTCAAAGTCCTAGATGATCTGAGATTTAACGCCATTAAGTGCAATGCAGTACTATGCTGCGAGTTGAATCACCCCCCTAAACATCTAAGTGATGTAGAGACTACGACTCTGCACTATGTATGGGGTGATAATGGCGTTATTTCTCGGAGCACATCCATTCCTGAGTGGTATCGTGAATCCACCTTGAGCGCTATTATGACCGATTTTCCCAGATGGAAGTACGTGGGTCCGCTAAAGCGCTCAGCTGTATACCACGTCTTGACATCCATATACATGTCTATGATCCAGTCAATGGAGGGTCCAGTTATATTAAACTCCCTGAGGATAGCATTCATTAATGTTGAAAATAGAAAAGATCAGGCTTGTTTGCGTGGTCAATCCTGGCTTGTGAGAGAAAGTAAAATTACAAAGATCATCTGCTGCATCTGAGCAGTTAAAAAGTCAGTGATATTAAGACATATTATAACTTTGATGGTACAGAGTTCTCCATAAAGAGTAAGGACATACCTAAATTTGAAGCGCAGAATACCGGAATATCAGTTCACGTTTATGGCCTGCAGAAGAAGAATAACGACAAGTCAGATGAGCAAGACAAGCACACTGTAATCGGCTTCCTCCATTTCTCAAAATCTGCAGGTGAGCGAGAGTTGCATGTAAACATGCTGTTCATCTCTGAAGGTGATAATTATCACTATGTCTGGATGAAAGACATATCCATACTTCTTTCCACCCAACTATCAAAAAATCACTATAAAAAGCATATTGGTTTAAGGTGTCTGAATTATTTTTCATCTGAAGAGTTATTAGCGGTACATCTATTAGATTGTGCTTCCAAGGACCCATTATATGTCACTATGCCCACAGAGGAAAATAATTTCATTAAATTTCAAAATGCTCACCACCATCAGCGATGTCCTTTTGTAGTGTACACTGACTTTGAATGTCTGCTGGCTCCTATTACTCGTTGTGAAGGGAACTCCTTAGCCTCACATACAAACTTCACACAAAACACGTACCTTATACGGCAGCATTCCAAGTTGTATGTGGCTGTGATTCTACACTTAACCGCTACCAGTCTTATGTAGGGGACAATCCTGCGGTTTGGCTCCTCACTGAGCTTGAAAAACTTTCATGGGAAATTGATAAGCTCTACAGCACCAACATTCGCATGACCAAATCAAAGGAAGATGATGAAATGTATGAAAAGGCGATTAAATGTCATATTTGTGGGCTAGCCTTAGATAGAAAAGCGGAAACTCCTCATAGGGACAACTGTCATCTTACGGGTAAATTCTGCAGTGCAGCTCAGAACACATGCAACTTGAAGTATAAGTTACCATGGAACATACCCGTCTTTTTTCATAAGTTGCGTGGGTATGATGCTCATTTACTTGTTGAGCACTTGGCAAATTTCGGTATGAAGAATGATCAGGTTAGTGTCCTCCCTGAAAGTGCTGAGAAGTACATTTCTTTTTCAAAACGAATGACGCTAAAAATTACGCTCTGCTTCCTTCCCTCTTTACACTTCAGACTTCACTCCAGAAACTCGAAACTTTACCACAGAATCATCCGATCTGCATTTCCTGATGAGGAAAAGTTCCAACTTGCTAGTAGGAAAGGAGTTTTCCCATACGAGTATGTTGATAGTATGGCAAACTCAATGAAACCAGGCTTCCCGACATATCTGCATTTACCAGTGCTCTCACAGGCTATGCTGTAACTACAGTAGATTATGAGCATGCCGTGAATGTCTGGTGGAATTCAACATCCCCAATTTGGGAGAATATGCAAGACTATACATGGACATGGACGTGCATTTGCTTGCAGATGTTTTCGAAAAGTTCCGGAGTGTATGTATGGCCACATACTCTCTCGACCCCGCCTTTTATTACACGGCACCTGGGTTGTCCTGGGGATGCTATGCTAAAAAAGACGGGGTGCAGCATCGAATTTTTGACTGATGCCGCAATGCTTCTATTTTTTGAGCGAGGGATCCATGGGGGACTTTGTCAGTGCATTCACAGGCATGCCAAAGCAAATAACCTGTGGATGGGTGTCGGATTTAATGCATCCCTTGATTCGAGTTTCATTATGTACTTAGATGTGAATAACTTATACAGGTACACCATGATGCAGCCACTGCCAGTTGGTGGGTTTTGATGGGTGCCCGAAAACGAATTGAAGGGATTAAGTGGACAAATAATGGGTCTTGCGGCCGATTCTGATGTAGGGTTTGTGCTTGAGGCAGACATCACATATCCCAATAATTTGCATGGAGAGGCAAGCGACTTGCCGTTATGTCCAGAGCAACAAATTCTGTGAGGAAGCACCATCCCTAAACTGTTGGCTACTACTGTTGGAGATAAGCGGAGGTATATTTTTCATTACTGTAACCTCCAGCAGTGTCTCAGATTAGGGATGAAGGTTGTTAGAATCACACGGTCGATCTCCTTCAAGCAATCCCCCTGGTTGAAGGAGAAGATTGAACAAAATACTGAAAAGAGGGTGGTCGCGAGTAATGATTTTGAAAAAGATTTTTATAAATAATAAAGAATTCCATTTTCTGGAAAACTATCCAGAACGTAAGAAATGTACGCGATATTTTTATTAGAACTGAGTGGGAAGGGCGTTATGACTTTAGAAAGTGTATCGCCAGGCCAAATTTTAAGCGTGCCACCATCTTCTATGAAACCTTTGTTGCTTTGGAGATGTCGAAGACTGCAGTAGAGTTTATGAAGCCTATTTATTTTGGATGTGCACACTGGATATCTCCAAATACTACATGTACTGCTTCCACTACGTGTTTGCGACACCTCATTTCGTAGAACCAAAGTTGCTTTATATGGATACAGACAACTTTATCTACTGGATCAAGAACTGCTAATTAGGTGCAACGGTAAAGAATTCGACACATCTTCTTATGAAGACTGAAATAAAATGTTCAAACGTACCTACGTTCTGTATTTTAACTTAAAAAACCTACCTATTACCAACTGTTTGTCTAAAATTGTGAGCTATATGTTTGTGACTATTACAGCGCCATCTATCACAAAGTGAAAAAAGTGGTCCAACTAAAACATTGTTCCTAAGAACAAGAAAGTTATCGGTCTCACGAAAGACAAGGCAAATGGTTTACCGACTGTAGAGTTTGTGAGATTGAGGTCCAAAATGTATGCATATAGACGCAGAGGCGGGCAAAGGGTGTTAGACGTGCGGCATCTCAAGCTGTTACAGTTGAAGACTATTGGCAGTGCCTGTATGGTCGCAGCGTTCAAGGCGCTCCTCCACACATCGTTCGGCAAACTAGCATTCGATCACGAGGTCACGAGGTGTACACTGTGCTACAGTCTAAAGTCGGGCTGTACCCTCATGACGATAAAAGAGTCATTTGTGAGGATGAGATAGAAACCCTCCCATACTCTCGCTATTTACTTGAAGCGAAAGTAGGGGTGGCGAACTCTGGTTGATAGAGAGAGAATGAGCGTGTGAATGAGGTGATGGGGGCTTATGCATCGAATAGTATGGCTCTTTCATCATAGTGTAAATAATGGATGAGTTTTTTTTTCTTTATTGTGATTTCATTCCCCTGCCCCATATGGGCAGGGGAGGGCTGTCAGCAGCACAATCCGCCGCTCTTCAGCCGAGTGACATGACAACTAAAACAAGAATAAAATAATACATACATAAGGAGGTAAAAAAAGGGGAACATAAAACAGAGTAAGGGGAGAAAATGGAGGTAAAAATACATTGATATGTAGACGTTCATTGGGGACAGTTAAAAAAAAGTCACCAGAAAGTTAAAAAAAAAACACAGTGGACGATTCTGAAAACACAGAAGTCACTGGATGCGCAGGCACAGGTTAAAAGTCGGCCACAGTATTAAAAACACTCCGAAACAACACACTTAAAACCCACTTGGAGCACACACGACGAAGAATAAAACTACCAGGTGGGACCTGCCGAGGGAAAGGTCAGAGAGGATGGAAAAGGAGGGGAGAGCATGGGGCAGCCGGGGAAGCAGCGGGATGAATAGAGGAGGGGCAACCGTGGGTTCACGAAGAGGCAGGAGACACATGGGGCGGGAGAGGAAAAGGGAAGACAGGGCAGGAGGGGGCGCAGAGACACTGAAAGAAGGCACAAGAGATGGAGGGGGAGTAGGAGGGGAAATCCGCTCAGAAGGAGGGAGGGGGAGGAGAGGGAGCCCTGAGGAGGAGGCAGGAAGAGGGGGTTAGAGTTGGTAGGAAGGGTAGATGTCAGGGCGAAGCTCATCATCCGGGAGTGGTAGACGGTGGAAGTTACGTTGGGAAAGGAGATCGAGGGTGTGGAGATGGAGAGAGGGAGGGACACAACGGTAAAGGCGCGGCAACGGGGCGGGAGTGGAGAGGAATGGAGACACCAGGGGGTGAGGGGGATCAAGGCGACGGACAATATATAGTGTGCGGATGTGTTCAAGGAAAAGGAGAAGGTGGGGGAAGGGGATGAGGTCATAGAGGATGCGCGTGGGGGACGGAAGGCGGATGCGGAAGGCGAGGCGGAGTGCATGACGTTCGAGGATTTGGAGGGCGTTATAGAACCGGGGAGGGGCGGAAATCCAAGCGATGCTGGCATAACAAAGGATGGGGCGGATCATGGATTTGTAGGTGTGGAGGATGGTGGAAGGATGCAGACCCCATGTCCGGCCGGACAGGAGTTTCAGGAGGCGGAGGCGGTTGTGGGCTTTGTTTTGGATGGTAAGGAGATGGGGAGTCCAGGTGAGGTGGCGGTCGAGGGTGAGGCCAAGGTATTTGAGGGTAGGAGTGAGGTGGATAGGACGGCCATAAATGGTGAGGTAGAAATCATGGAGGCGGAAGGAGCGGGTGGTGCGGCCTATGATGATAATGGATGAGTGTATTACGTGGTGTATATCAGTCTGTGTGCTTCGAGCCCGCATCTCGTGGTCGTGCGGTAGCGTTCTCGCTTCCCACGCCCGGGTTCCCGGGTTCGATTCCCGGCGGGGTCAGGGATTTTCTCTGCCTCGTGATGGCTGGGTGTTGTGTGCTGTCCTTAGGTTAGTTAGGTTTAAGTAGTTCTAAGTTCTAAGGGACTTATGACCACAGCAGTTGAGTCCCATAGTGCTCAGAGCCATTTGAACCATTTTTTTTTTGTGTGCTTCGATGTATGTCTGAGTGTGCGAATGAGTGTGGGAAAATGTGTGTAGGAAATAAGTGTATGTCTGTGTAAATATACAGGGTAGTTCACTGATCGTGACCGGGCGAAACATCTCACGAAATAAGCGTCAAACGAATAAACTACAGAGAACAAAACTTGTCTAGCTTGAAGGGGGAAACCAGATGGCGCTATGGTTGGTCCGCTAGATGGCGTTGCCATAGGTCAAACGGATATCAAATGAGTTTTTTTTTAAATACGAACCCCCATTTTTTATTACACATTCGTGTAGTACGTAAAGAAATATGAATGTTTTAGTTGGACCCCTTTTTTTCACTTTGTGATAGATGGCGCTGTAATAATCACAAACATATGGCTCACAATTTTAGACGAACAGTTGGTAACAGGTAGGTTTTTTAAATTAAAATACAGAACGTAGGTACGTTTGAACGTTTTATTTCAGTTGCTCCAATGTGATACATGTACCTTTGTGAACTTACCATTTCTGAGAACGCATGCTGTTACAGCGTGATTACCAGTACATACCACATTAATGCAAAAATGCTCAAAATGATGTCCGTCAACCTCAATGCATTTGGCAATATGTGTAACGACATTCCTCTCAACAGCTAGTAGTTCGCCTTCCGCGCACATGCATTGACAATGCGCTGACGTATGTTGTCAGGCGTTGTCGGTGGATCACGATAGCAAATATCCTTAACGTTTCCCACAGAAAGAAATCCGGGGACGTCAGATCCGGTGAACGTGCGGGCCATGGTATGGTGCTTCGACCACCAATCCACCTATCTTGAAATATACTATTCAATACCGCTTTAACCGCACGCGAACTATGTGCCAGACATCCATCATGTTGGAAGTACATCGCAATTCTGTCATGCAGTGAAACATCTTGTAGTAACATCGGTAGAACATTACGTAGGAAATCAGCATACATTGCAGCATTTAGATTGTCATCGATAAAATGGGAGCCAATTATCCTTCCTCCCATAATACCGCACCATACATTAATCCGCCAAGGTCGCTGATATTCCACTTGTTGCAGCCATCGTGGATTTTCCCTTGCCCAACAGTGCGTATTATGCCGGTTTACGTTACCGCTGTTGGTGAATGACGTTTCATCGCTAAATAGAACGCGTGAAAAAAATCTGTAATCGTCCCGTAATTTCTCTTGTGCCCAGTGGCAGAACTGTACACGACATTCAAACTCGTCGCCATGCAATTCCCGGTGCATAGAAACATGGTACGGGTGCAATCGATATTGATGTAGCATTCTCAACACTTCCTGTATCTGAACACTTCCTGTTTCCTTAAATAACGTAACTATCCGGCGAACGGTCCGGACACTTGGATGTCCAGGATACCGAGCAGCATACATAGTACAGGCCCATTGGCCATTTTCATCACAATAGCCATACATCAACACGATATCGACCTTTTCCGCAATTGGTAAACGGTTCATTTTAACATGGGTAATGTATCACGAAGCAAATACCGTCCGCACTGGCGGAATGTTACGTGATACCACGTACTTATACGTTAGTGAAAAAAGTGGTCCAACTAAAACATTCATATTTCTTTACGTACTACAGGAATATGTAATAAAAAAATGGGGGTTCCTATTTTAAAAAAACGCAGATGATATCCGTTTGACCTATGGCAGCGCCATCTAGCGGGCCAACCATAGCGCCATCTGGTTTCCCCCTTCAAGGTAGACGAGTTTCGTTATTTGTAGTTTTTTCGTTGGATGTTTGTTTCGTGAGATATTTGGCCCGGTCACTATCAATGTACCACCCTGTATATCGTCATTAGTACAAATTAATTTTCCAAGGAAAAAAATAATAAAAACGAAAAAAAAGAATTAAAAACTGAAAAAACTGTCAAGAAGAAAACTCTCTATGTAAATATATTTGATATTCATTATTAATTAATTAATATGTCAAGAAAAACGAAAAAAAAACAAGTTTTCGCACTTCATATGTGAATGTCTGTGAGTGTTTATAGATTAGATTTTGGTTTGTAAGTTTCAGCTGCCGCTAGCCATCCACTCAGAACTAGTTAAGTATGTGAGTTCCACCCAATTAAATTATTTATATATATGTTCACTTGCTTGCGGTAGTGGAAAATGTTTAGAGCCACCCACTCAGGAATATATGTTCATTTGCTTGTGATAGTGGAAAATGTTTAGAGCCACCCACTTCAAAGAAATACGTTCACCTTTACCTAAAACTCTTTTCTGTTTCAGGTGGAACTTTACTACAGTAGGACCCCTCTAATCCGTCACCTTCGGGACCGGGACCATAGTCGGAACGAAAAAAAGGTCAGATTATCCGAAAAATCTAATATTTATTGCAAAAAATTAAAAAGACATTTAGTACAAAAAATTAAACGATTTAAGAACTAAAAGACGACTACAGTAATATAAAAAGATGTTTTTACACAGTGTTAAACAATATATTAACCAAATAACGTCTTCACACACTATAATGTGTATTGGTTTTAAAAGGAAAAACGACAAACAAATTACAGTACCGTACTGTACTTAATAACGTATAAACGATATATAGTGTAACCTAAGAAATGTTTATAGCACTGTATATAAAAAAGAAATTTTTTACAAAGAAATAAACTCCTGTATGTATAAATTAAGAAATGATTATACTGTATGCATTATTTTCACAGTAAAAACGAAAAAAAATTACTTGGAGAAAAAGTCAGTGATACATTTTTGTTTAGCAGATGCTATTCTAGGTTTAGCTGCAGTGTCCCTCCATTTTTTTTATCCACAAAACGTCCACTGGAGTTGAAGTTGGATTCTCCTCGATGTATTGAAGAGGGGGTTCGTCTTCGCGTTCCGAATCCTCATTCACAGTTTCCTGGCTAACAGCAACAACAATCTGGTCGTCATTGAGGTCTTGAAAAGTATCACAGTCTTTGTCACATTCGTTGATCCACTCTTCAACTTCATTGGCAGGGACATTCGGCTCCAGAGTTTGTAGATCTTTAACGATTTCCAGTGCGTCGTTGTTTTGCTCATCTTCGGTATTTTCAGTCATAACTTGTGGCCATAGCTTACGCCTCGATTTCCGCAGTGTGTCAGGTTTCAGTTCATCCCATAATGCAGCGATTGATGTTCAGGGATTTCATTGCCTCAAGTAAGTTATGACCTCCTTCAGATTTTTCCAAGATTGAGCTGATACACTTTCTGCGATATCGCCTTTTTAACCATTCGATAACGCCCTGATCCATTGGTTGGATGAGTGAGGTCACATTAGGAGGCAGAAAGAGAGCTTTTATGTCCCCTTTCACCAAATCTTCCTCAGATGGATGTGATGGTGCGTTATCCAACAGCAGTAGAGCACGAACAGGCAGATTGTTTGCTTCAAGTCTTTTTCGACCGATGGCACAAACTCGTCGAAAACCAGGATTTAAAAAGGTTGCAGTCCATCCAAGCAGATTTTTGATTGCGGTAATAAACTGGTAAGGAAGTTAAGTTTATACTTTTGAATGCCCTTGGCTTCTTCGATTTGCCAATGATGAACAAGGGGACTTGTGGGTACCATCTGCGTTGCTACAAGGAATGAATGTTATTTTGTCTTTTATAAGTTTCGTTCCCACCACGGATTCATTTGAAGCTGCGAGCGTTTTTGTTGGCAACATTTTAAAGTTCAGCCCCGTCTCATCGATGTTATACACTTGGCAGGGTAACAGTTCATTTTCTTCTACAATTTCTTGAAACTTAACAGAAAACTTGTTAGCAGCTGTGGCATCGGCAGATAGCTTTTCAACGGAAATAGAAACACATCGGACACCATGACGAGTTTTCCAACGATCAATCCAGCCTTCACTGGCAGCAAACTCACTTTCAGCTTCCAGTTTTTTGTGCAAAACTATCGCGTTTTCTTTGAGAAGTGGCCCAGATATTGGAGTTCCTTTCCTTCTTTCTTGACAAAACCACATCCACAATGCGTTATCAAGCAGTTCAAGTTTAGGCTTTTGTAATATTTTGCGATTCTTCAGAGCGTTTTCACCATCAATCCTAACTGTATAGGATTCAATGTCTTTCCGATTCTTCCTCCAATTCTTAACTGTCGTAACGCCTACATTCAGTTCCTTTGCAATTTTTTGGAGCGATTCTCCTTCGTCCAGTCTTTGTAGCACTGCTAATTTTTCATTTAGTGAAAGAGTTACGTGTTTACTTTTGAATCCAGACATGTTGAAAAACAAACAACTATACACACAATGAATCTACAGTAATAAGTACTGTAAAGAACATGAAATAAAGCAAACAACGACGTTTTTTAATGCCAACAAAGGATAAAACCGCACAATAACGTACAGTATAACAATATGCACAGTGGTAGACACCGCAACAATGACTCGACAAGCGTCCAGCCAGGGTCGGACTAACCTGAGTGACGGACCATCCAAGAATGGATTAGAGGGGTTCTACTGTAGTGATAGTATTTAGTCAGTAAGATAGTGTAATTAGTTTGTAGTAGAACCTCTGCATTAGTTGTAAACTGATATAATGTAAATCTGAATCACGAATCTGTAAACTCATATAATGTAAATCTGAATTACTTATCTGTAAACAGCAGAATGTTGATATTTCTCAAAAAAGTTCTAAATTTGAATCACATAACTGTAAACTGATTTATAATGTAAATCTGAATCATGTATCTGTGAACTCATATTTCGCAAACAGTGTTAAATATGAGTTTAATAATAAATTCACTATTTTTGGAAAAAATGCAGAATGTTACTATTTCAAACCTCAATCATCATTCTTTTGATTAAAATCATAAATGTTCAAAATGTTCAAATGTGTGTGAAATCTTATGGGACTTAACTGCTAAGGTTATCAGTCCCTAAGCTTACACACTACGTAACCTAAATTATCGTAAGGACAAACACACACACCCATGCCCGAGGGAGGACTCGAACCTCTGCTGGGACCAGCCGCACAGTCCATGACTGCAGCGCCTTAGATCGCTCGTCTAATCCCGTGCGGCAAAATCATAAATGTATTTCTGTACAATGGGCAGTTACATCCGCATTGCAATGCACAGATCTATAAGCTCTGTTGCTTTAAACACTATTTCAGTGAGAGTTGCGAATTTATCATAAATGTTTTTCTGTACAATGGGCGGTTACATCCGCTTTACACTGCAGAGGTCTACAAGACTTGGCGTATTTAACATACGCACAATTTAAGAGAATTGGCTGCAGGCGAAAGGCAAGGAATGTGAAAGCGCACCTATTAATAGCACAGGTAGCGCTACTCCTCAGGTGAAAGTGCGCAAAAGCTGTGGTAAGTGGGTCAGACAGTTCCAGTGGAATGCATTTATAGATGGAGTCAGGTATAGTATCTCCGATAAACTTACTTGCTAAGGACGTAGGTGTCAAAAAGAAAGAAAAAGTATACAAGGGTTGTTAGGGAAGAAAAAATTATTTATTTCTCATCCAACTTAAAAGTAATTTTACATTCTCATAAGCAGATACAAAAGCACTTTTTTGATACATGTCCTTGAGTCGATGGATAGATGGACAGACATAGAATTCCAGGTCTTAAATAGAAGCAAATTTAAATATTCAACGCATCCATGAGATCTTGTCCTTTCCCTTCACATAGACGATGGTGTCCATGTGATCGAATAATTTAAGCGCAGTCACCATATCAGGATCGTCCTAGTGAATTCCAAGGAAGAAATGTTTTAACCACTTTGCACTCTTCCTCCTCTTAGCACACCTCACTTGCTTGGAAGATTTTGGTGATGCAATGTTTGTGGAGAATGTCTCTATTATTCCAGAATCCTCTGTGTACGCTAAAAAGGCGAAATATTTAAATACAAACTGTCTACGCTCACCGTCATAGAAACCTTGAGCCTCTGCAATGAAGTTCACACCATGACGCGGCATCGTGAAATGCTCTAGGTACGGAGCAGTACCTATTCATTTATACAGCTCGCTGCACAACGCCTGTGAGTGGACAGTAGTTTATTACACGGTCATGTAGAACTAAAGCATACGCGGCAGTGTGTTCTGGGAAATTTGTCGATGATTCAAATTCAATTCGCACATCTATGGGTCAAGACTTAATTATCTCATTCTGTTTCGAGCAATGTATTACGATGATCGGTGAAAGCTCTTTGAACTTACGCGGACCGAGTAGACACCCCCCTCCCTCTCCTTCAGCAATTTCATAGTAAGAAGGGCGAAACCCTGCATACATATCATACGCTAGACTGTATACATTTTGATTCCACCGCAGATGTAGATTGTCATATGGGTAGAATTCTGAATTGAGGTAGACTTTGGCATTAGTTAACTTGCAGTTATCGAACACGCTGGAATCAATTGCTATATTATCTCTTCTATCAGTCTGAAACGCAAGTATGATGAATCTAGGTGTCTCTAAATGGCTGGCGGTTTTAATAGCCCATGTTTGTCTGCTTGCCGTCAGTAACACTGGGTACTCGAAAATCTCCGACGAGTGAAATGTCAGTGACAGAAATGTACCTGAATTCAGAACTTTTAAAAGCTTCAAACGCTCCTTGTCGGATACACTGATGTGAAGCATTTTCCATATTATCTTGCTCATTGTGATCATATTCTCCTCTTCAGCTCCTTGAATGTATGAGTTATTGTCCGTCGCACTCTGCACCAGAATGAGCGTTCATAATAACCTGTCTCTTGTCCTCAAAGTATCCCATAAGCACTGTTAGAGGTATGCATGCAGTAAATCGCTTGTACTCTTCAACTGCTCTATCCTCTGGATCGTCTATGAACCATCCTGCATTTTCTAAACTATGCAGATCTGGTGGTGATGCCAAGACGAATGTTTTAAGGGTTGATGTTATGCCGACACTGCGTGTACGGTCGATCTCACACCCATTCAGTTCATAGCATATCTCTTGGAGTAAGAATGCTAAAGCGTTACGTGTCAGCTTGGATCCCACTATATTGCTGCCATTAGTTTTCTTGAATGATCCCTCTAGATATATGAAACTCTTGCATGGAAGCATGACTGCGTCTTGGTTTTGGATCACAATCCAGATTTCATCGTTCTTGTTAAATGTGGTTGAAGCGTAAGGATTACGAGAGAAGTATTCTTGACATATAATTCTCTCATCATACTCTACTGGACTTGTTATATTGAATAATGATATCATTGCACGGCTTCAGGCCAACTGATTTAAGAAACTCGTAGTTCACTGGTATTATCACTTTGCTGTTCGGTAGTGAAGTAGCACGCTGTGGATTGCATGCACTTGTTTTATACCGTACGCCCATCCTGTCTTAGATGTAATCATACAATGATTTCCTCACCACGAAAGTCAACAAGTCGATTATTCTGGTCAACAATACGCAGCTCCAAATAGTCCAATGTCTGAGCTGTCACTGGAAGGTATACTGCATTGGCAGGGGTCTCAACAATCTTATACTCCATTGCAACTGAGGGGAAGAATCCGTAAATAGTGTGAATCAGACTATCGTTGAGATTGTAGTTCTTTGCAATGTTACACTCAACACGGATTGTGCTGACTGGGAGTATGTCAACTGTCTGGTCTGACTTGTAAAATTTACTTGGATCCTTCTTCAAAATCTGTCATTTTGTGAATTCCAGCAAGCGACCTATTGAACCTTTCTGGTTAAAGTCAATCGTTGCATTTACAGTCCTTATTTCAGAGTTAAGTGTATTGATGTTTGCACGTAGTTCAATTCCTTTTCCAGACTGTTTTAAGAGTTCGTTTAAATCGTCGATATCGCATTGATCCGGTTCTATTTCCACAATATCTTTTTCACCATTAATATCGAGATGAAGTTTATTGTTAGTCTCGATGATATTCGGCATGCTGTTGTATGTCTCCAGTCCAATCAATGCAATACTCCATTGACCAATGCTGAAATCAATTGGCGGGAAGTAATTTGCATGCAATACAGGTGATCGTCCTTTTAACGTCAAAGTGAACGATGTTGCGTCTGAACCTCAACTGATGACTGAATGTTTAAACATCCTCCTTATATAGCGTACTTCCTCTTTGTGAACGTCAAGACAAACATGATGCATAGATGTCCACAAAGGTGTGTATTAACGCCCTGATAGTGTCGATAATTGTAGAGCACATGTCTTCTGTGAGTGAAGTATTGTTGTAATTCTTCTGGTGGCTGCAGGTCACCAAATGAGTCGAAATAGTAGACGGTATCCGCATCTTTCATAACATATGACACCGAGTGGGTGCCCGGGGCCTCCAGCAATATCAAAATTCACAATACCACATTCACCAGTTTTCCACATAGTCTTCGGTAATGTATCTCGCATAAACACACCACGGAATCTTGGTATCTTGAATTTATCTCTAACAAACTTAAGAAGATCTGTATTTGTGAGTTGTCGATCTGGTAGGAACGCTAATGAGCTTCTTTTTATTTATGAATAGACCAAGCCCTTTCCTGTATGGTCTCAAGTATAGTCCTTTTCTAATGGCTGTGGCTTCCATCATGCGGTTATGTCTTCTCGCCTCTTCTAACTGTGCTTGAGAGTTTTGCGCGTTCTTGACCGTTTGAGCAATAGCTGCAGCACCACCGGCGAGGGAACCTACCGCTGAGAGAGCGGAGAGGGCCGGGATGAGAAAAGGAATAAAACCGTCGGATGTCTTGGATATTGCTAGAACTCTAGGTGCTTTAACCGATCTTCTTCTTCCCGCATCTTTCTGCTTCAGTGCGATTTTAGCTGCATACATCGCTGTGAGGATACAGTTCTTCAAACAGCCCTTCTTGTTCTTGTTCTTGTTTAGTGCGCAACGTTCAGCATTCATAGCTCGCTTGAAATTCATCACTCCCAAACCCAACTTGATTTTTCCACTCATGGTTTCAACTGCAAATGCTGCGATGCGTTGACCTATACCAATATCCTTTCTTCTCCGCATCGCCTTAGCCTTATCAGCTAAAATCCTATCTGCAATGTGACGACTTGATAGATCTTTATTTGCAGGGCATGCAATGTCGTGTCCCATACACGCTTCATCAAGCAGATTAATTCCCTGTCACCTCACGCCAAGCGCTTCTGAAGCTTTGTCCCAGCTCCACAGTAGTTATATCCAGGGATGTGTAATTCCACTGGTAGTTTATCTAGAATACCACCACCTCCTCTAATACATCTCCTAGCACGCATGTTAGGCAACTATGGTGTTGTGGACAATGCACTCCCATTATATAGTAAATCGTCGGCATCAATCCAGCTGTTTTGTGTAGCAGGAAAACCAAGCCATTTGGCTAGTGCCTTATTTCCTCGACGTCTTATGACTCTCTCCACGAGAAAAACATCCGGTTCTGAACTTTTCTGCATCTCCTTAGTGTAGAAGCAGCCTGCAATTTCTTCGCTTTTACTATCCTTCAATATATAAGTTCTAGGATTCGTTCGTTGCATCTTTGAAACTGTAAATATCTCAGTTGACCAGTTCGGTAGGTATTTCTCAAATGCTGTCTTGTGTTTTGAGATACGTACCAAATCACTTTCATTAAATTTCTGTTTGCGTAGATCCAGCATCTTAATGCGATAGTACACCGTATCCATGAGTCCATTATCACTAACATCGAGTGGTCTCATTTTTATTGTGGTATGTTTGGTTCTATTATATTGAGCAATTATTTCTGGGAGGATATCTGTCCATTTGTATGAGCAGCGAAGGTTAAAACGCATCCACATTCGACCTTTTATTGTTCTGTTCAGGCGCTCCACGATACTCTCCTTCAGGTGAGTGAATGTCGAGTAGTGATGTATTCCATACATCATATATCTTGAAATACCTATTGTAGAACTCCTCACCACGATCGGTTTGGAGGTTGTCTGGGCATCGATTCATTCCTGTTTGTAGCAAACGCCTGTAGCAAACGCTCAAAAACATCGGCGACATTTCGACCGTGTTTTTTTTTTGTATTTTAATCCATTATTCTCATGTGAATATTCCCTCATATCTACAAGATCAGCTTGCCACAAGACATCAAACCCTTTAATCATAACATGCCTGCAATGGCATGTTTTGCGTGCTGGCTTGTGCAGTTCTCGAACTACTGTCTCCATACTTATCCGATGATACCTCTCTCTCTAGGCCCCGAGATTAACGAAACAACCTCATTCGAATGAGCCGTATTAGCTGCAGCAGCTGATGTCATGAGCAGTCGTAGTCGATCTATTAGTTCGTTGGAGTCGTCATAATACAGTATATATACTGAAGGATTCGATTGTTCACTGCTTTATGCTCAATGTCCATACCATCACCGCTGCTGCCGTTGTTGTTTACGCCTTCAAGTATTGGTTTTATAATGGTTTTATATTTCTTGTTGCTCAAGCTTTTCGTGATCTTGTGTACACCAGACATGTGCAGTATTTCACGGTACGTTTCCCTATCATTAACGGAATAATTTCTAGGTTGTTTGCTAGATCTTAGGAAAATAAGATTCATTAAGCCGGGTGTTCTCTCAAACCCTCTGTCACCAATCTGTATTGTGTCTTCAGTTACAGTTATAGGATGCGTACGCAACATGTACGGTCTTCCCCTGCTAACGTCGAATATTCTATGTATCTCACGTGGGGTGTGACGAATAATGAATTCATCAATGGCAACACCTTCGTTATAGTGTGTTTTAGTTTTTGCTGAGAGCTGTCGGAGAGATTCATTAACCAGCTTAAAGGTCTCTCTTAGTGCTTGCGGTCGATCCATACGCCCTAACCTCAGCAACCATAATTTCTCACGAACTACTTTTCACGCCTGAATCACTTTCTGCTTCGCTGACATCTCGGTGTATACTAATCAGACATCTCCGCAGCGTGATTCTTTATATATCCAGTCATTTTCTTCCTCCTCTTATTATGATCCTGGTCGCCCTTCTCAACAACAAGGAGGTCTACATCTATTTTCCCCTAAACTGCGTTGACCTTTTCAGTTAAGTTGGTTTCTTTGTTACGGACATGATTAACTAGCTCATTTAACGCATTCACCATTCTCAGAAGTCTCTAGTTCCCTGCACATACCTCCAACTTTATGCACAGTAGCCTGAATTTCCGCATCCATGTACAGGCTGTGTACACCCATTCTCTCGGGTTGATAGGTAGCCATACGCATGGATTTGTCCATGTTGTAGCGTAGACTGATGTATTAACCACTCTTACCATGCTATATATGCAAAAACTCTTGAAAGTTTTGCCTGTACCTACCATCAGTCAGTTTTCTTGTTTTATCAATAACGAGAAACCTATACTGTGAATGATTCCAAGTATCTTTACAACATCATTGAACGACATGTCCGTTCCGACATGTGCCTGGTAAATGTGTTTTAAATTCAGGTTGTCTTGTTTGAAGGCTATAATGAGGTTTGCAAAATCCCTAACCAACTGTTTGTGTTCAAATGGTTCAAATGGCTCTGAGCACTATGGGACTTAACTTCTGAGGTCATCAGCCCCTAGAACTTAGAACTACTTAAACCTAACTAATCTAATAAGGACATCACACACATCCATGCCCGAGGCAGTATTCGAACCTGCGACCGTAGCGATCGCGCGGTTCCGGACTGCAACTGTTTGGGGATTCTGGAATATGTTTGACTTGGATAAAATACATCAGCACCCATATGACGACTGAAACAGAAATATTTTCGAATTATTCTTGGTTTTCCACGGCAACATCGTCAAATATGAAGTGTGTGTTTGGCTTTGCTTTTTTGGGTGGAGGGATATCACCGCTTTCACTGAATGTCGTGTATGTAACACCATCGACACCGCGCAATATCTCTTGCAACAGCTGATACTTGGGTTGAAACAGTGTTTTTGAGAATACACAAACATGATCAAATCGGACCCCATCTACATGTTTTAGCAGAGTCATGAGGAAATTAGTCTTCCCACAATTGGGTGGGCCTACAGTAATTGCTCATATATTATCAGGAAGGAGAATTCCTTTCTTCTTGTTCTTCTTCAGGTGTTCTTTTGCATCTTCACAGGACCAATCACCGACAACAAAGTCCTTGTGACGAGGGTGCTTCACCGAGCCCGCCATGATACTAAATGCGCCAGATACAGACAAATAGGTGACCTGTATATAGAAAAATACACATGAAAGGATAATAATAGTGCGTGTAGCTACTATAGTTCCATCACTTAACTGACTGAGCTATATTGACTACACATAGAAAAATGCTATATATTTTACCCATGAAGCGTAACATGATCATCTCAGTAGCTCGGTTAACATAGAAAAAAAAATTGTAATACTTTGATTATAATGAGAGAGAGGTATGAAATAAAACACAAAAACGGTTTGAGATTATACATACATTATTTATTTAAAAATCATACATGGGGTGTAGTATTTCAGGAATATCATTACAATCTGTATGTATATTCTTCTTCTTCACACCTGTACAGTATTTACCAAATAAAGCTTTTGGCAAACAATAAATTCAGTGTGTATCTCACTCAAGCCAATAGGTGACTCAGAGTACTTAGGTTTATCACACACACACATTTCATCTGTTTCTCTTTAGGTTTAGCGTTCATATGTCAACAAAAGTGTTGCTTAAGATCGTCAATATGTATACTACTCACATTTAGGCAGTTTACAACATCAATGTATGCAGAGTCCATGCTAGGCAACCAACGATTCCGTCTGTCCAGTGCAAGACGTATGGCAGAGTGCGGATGGTATAACTTCACAACTGAGGGATGTCTTAGATAAACACAGTTGTCACCCGATTTCACACATAATCCACAGTCATCATACACTGTTGTAATAGAAAGTGTCACACCAGTAAGGCGAATGTCTGGGCGAGAATGAGTTGGATAATATTCCGTAGTCATCTGCTGATTGATGTAGCGCTCTGCACGGCACATTTCATCCCAGTCGAACTCGGAAATTGGCTCCTCAACACATTTGGATACATTTTCAATCTCCATTCTAGCATGCAACCCCAAGACATGATGCACTTCTATAACAATGTTCACATGTTTCGATCCACTGGGAGTTAAATTGTATGTGGAGGTGAAAAGCGTAGGAGCACTCGACGCCTTCTTATCTACAGTATCTGCACTCTGAGGGTGCGCTATCACAGGGAAGTTCTGCTGGGATGGGTCATATGTTGGCGAACAGTACTGACCTTCATCTTGTTGTTTAACAGAGCCGGCGACAGCATTCGATGTATTGCGGGCAGATCGCGTGTCCTCATCACATAAATTGATGAGTGGGATGGACAGCAGCAACTCCTTGTCCTGCTCCAACAAGTGGGCTATGTGTGCTACGAGATCCCATGTGGCCGCTACTGGTTGAGACGCGCTGGGGGCTGTTGCTGTAGGTCGCGATGAGATGGCAGGTGAGGTTGCTACAGAGCTGGACATGTCAGCAGAGCTAGGCATGTTGGTGCTCCACCCTGTTTAGCAAAGATGGGGAAACATTAGATTAGACCAAGACATGAAAATTTTGAATAATAATAGTAATAAGCTAACCAGAGAGAATGATGTGATGTGGGATACTTACTTTTCTGTTTAATCCTGTTCTGCATGACTGTGCTGGAGTGTGACTGCTGTTGATGGTTCATGGTTCTTCTTCTTCTTCCGCTGACTGACTGAACAAGACTGAGGTCACGGAGCTGCTGAGCCTCACCTATATCTCCTACAATGACGTCACCAGATACTTCCATCCTACTCGCTGAAGTAGAACACGTGACTGGATTAAGGGTTCCTATTGATTCCCGCCATTTCCCCCACCCGAGAACGTCATCAGCTGATGTCACGACAGTGCCCTCTAGTGCCAGTGCTGGATACTGGGTCGAGACCACATGGTGAATGCACTGTTTGCCGCCCTTTGGATAACAGTATTTGCATCATCACCTGACATCACAGTGGCGCCCTCTGGCAGTGGCGATATTACTAAGTCAGTTGGGCTCCAGACCTCGGGGTGAACACACTAGTTACCACCATCTTGGATTACGTCACAGATGAGAGCACCCTCTGGTGAAGCGATGTGTACTAAGTCAGCTGGGCTCTGGACCTCATGGTGAACACACATGCAAAAAATTGTTTAAATAAAGACTTATGTCCATGTCCTTTCCCCACGAATGCTTAGGAGGAGGTGGCGGTTGGGCGACTGAGGTTAGTACAAGTGTCCTTTCTTTTGCGCCATTTTCTTAGATTAGTAACGAGACCCTAAGTGATCTTTGTTTACTGTCAAAATTCAAACTTGGCGTCAGTTCATAGGAGGAGGTGACAGTAGGATGACTTAGGTTAGTGGAGATACCCCAAGTGGCCTATCTTCCCGCGATTTTCTTTGCTTGGTAGAGATAATCATGGTGTGATACATTATCCTGTTAGGATTTGAACTTCCTGCCATTTTTCTGGGGAGGGGTTAGGTTAGTGGAGGTAGCCCAATTGACCTTCTTCCCTCCAAAATTCAAACTTCGCGCCAAAATCCGCCATCTTGGATGACGTCATGCGCTGTTGCCAAGACTATGCACCACCGTCCTGGATGACGTCATCACCGCTATCTTGGATACATCTGGCAACAATGCAGAGTGGCGTCGTATGAACGTTGCCCCAATACTAGTGTTAACACCTTTCTAGCTTAGAAATGGAAAAAGAGCCTTAAGATTTGTCATAAAACATCGTTCAAAATTGTGCTAAACGCAATCTCCGAAAATAATTCCGAGCAGTTAGTCCATGAGCCTGCTTAAATGGTAAATGGATGTGAAAAAAACACTTCACTTCTTAACAACAAACAATCCTGAGCCAATAACGAGCATCAAAGCAGATACAGGGATTAGTAAACACAGTGCTGCTGTAGCGAGACTGAATATTGTGACTCCAAAATCCTCCAAAAATAAACATAAAATTTACTCGTTCAAAACATCAGATAAAAATTCACTTGATGCCTTGCTGAGAGACAGTCCTCACTCCCTCCAAATTAGCAATGTACCAATAAGTGTAGACCAGATGTGGCTTGAATTCAAAGATTGAGAGATTTTTACCAAATAAATTAACAAACGATAGAGCTTATCTTCCCTGCTACACAAAACGGGTGAGAACATTGTTGCAGAAACAACGAATAAAGCATGCCAAATTTAAATGAAAGCAAAATTTCTAAGATTGGCTATCTTTTACAGAAGTACGAAATTTAGCGCGGACTTCGATACGAGATGCTTATAATCGTTTCCACGAGGAAACTTTCTCTCGAAACCGAGCAAAATCCGAAGAAATTCTGGTCTTATGTAAAGTATGTTAGCGGCAAGACACAATCAATGCCTTCCATGCGCGACAGAATGGGAAAACTATCAATGAAAGTTACCAAACGCAACCTTCCGAAATTCCTTCACCATAGTAGTTGAAGTAAATATTACAGAATTCGAATCAAGTACAGCTGCCAACATCAGTAACTTAGAAGTACATATCCTAGGAGTAGTGAAGCTACTTAAATCACTTAATAAAGGCAAGTCTTCCAGTCCAGGCTGCATACCAGTTAGGTTCCTTTCAGAGTATGCTGATGCAATAGCTCCATACTTAACAATCACATACAACCACTCGCTCGACAAAAGATCTGTACCCAAAGACTGGAAAGTTGCACAGGTCACAACAATATTCAAGAAAGGTAGTGGGATTAATCCACTAAATTACAGCCCAATATCATTAACGTCGACATGCAGCATGATTTTGGAACATACATTATGTTCGAACATTATGAATTATCTCGAACAGAATGGTCTATTGACACACAGTCGCCGGCCGGAGTGGCCGTGCGGTTCTAGTCTGGAACCTAGCGACCGCTACGGTCGCAGGTTCGAATCCTGCCTCGGGCATGGATGTGTGTGATGACATTAGGTTAGTTAGGTTTAATTATTTCTAAGTTCTAGGCGACTGATGACCTCAGAAGTTAAGTCGAATAGTGCTCAGAGCCATTTGAACCATTTGACACACAGTCAATATGAATTTAGAAAACATCATTCTTGTGAAACACAACTAGCCCTTTACTGACGCGAAGTGTTGAGTGCTATTGATAAGGAATTTCTAAATGATCCCGTTTTTCTAGATTTCCAGAAGGCTGTACCTAACAAGCGGCTTCTAGTCAAGTAATGTGCTTACGGAATATCGTCGCAGTTATGTGACTGGATTCGTGATTTCCTGTCGCAGAGGTCACAGTTCGCAGTATCTGATGAAAAGTCATCGGGTAAAACAGAAGTGATTTCTGGCATTCCACAAGGTACTGTTATAGGCCCTCTGCTGTTCCTTATCTATATAAACGATTTAGGAGAAATCTGAGCAGCCGTCTTAAATTGTTTCCAGATGACGTTGTCGTTTATTGTCTAGTAAAGTCATCAGAAGTTCAAAACAAATTGCAAAAAGATTTAGAAAAGATATCTGCATGGTACGAAAATTGGCAATTGACCCTAAATAATGAAAAGTGTGTGGTCATCCACATGAGTGCTAAAAGGAATCCATTAAACTTCAGTTACACTACAAATCAGTCAAATCTAAAGGCCGTAAATTCAACTAAATAACTAGGAATTATAATTATGAACAACTGAAATTGGAAAGAAAACGTAATGTTGTGGAGAAGGGAAACTGTTGACTGCGTTTTATCGGCAGAACACTGAGAAGATGGAATAGATCAACTAAGGAGGCCTTTTACACTACGCTTGTCCGTCCTCTTTTGGAGTACTACTGCATGGTGTGGGATCCTTACCAAATATCTTTAATGAAGCACATCGAGAAACTGCAAAGAAGTGCAGCACGTTTTGTACTGTCGAGAGATAGTGGAGAGACGGTCACGGACATAATACAGGATTTGGGATGGTGGTGGTTAGTGTTTAACGTCCCGTCGACAACGAGGTCATTAGAGACGGAGCGCAAGCTCGGGTTAGGGAAGGATTGGGAAGGAAATCGGCCGTGCCCTTTCAAAGGAACCATCCCGGCATTTGCCTGAAACGATTTAGGGAAATCACGGAAAACCTAAATCAGGATGGCCGGAGACGGGATTGAACCGTCGTCCTCCCGAATGCGAGTCCAGTGTGCTAACCACTGCGCCACCTCGCTCGGTCAGATTTGGGATGGACATCATTAAATCAAAGACGTTTCTCACTGCGACAGGATCTTCTCACGAAATTTCACTCACCATCTCTCTCCTTCGAATGGGAAAATATTTTGTTGCTGCCGACCTACATATCGAGACACAATCACCATAATAAAATTAGGGAAATCAGAGCCTCAGTTGAGAAGGCCAAACTTACACTGATCAGCCAGAATATTATGACCACCTACATAGCCGATATGTCCACCTTTGGCATGGATAACAGCGGCATCACATCACTGCATAGAACCAGTGAAGCCTTGGTAGGTCGCTGGCGAGAGTTGGCACCACATCTCCACACACAAGTTAGCTTAATTCCCGTACATTTCAGGGTGGGGAAATGAGCGCTGACTCCACTTTCAATCACATCCCAGGTGTATTCGATCGGGTTCAGATCTGGCGAGTTGGAGGGCAAGCATAACAATTGGGAATCACCACTGTGTTCCTCCAACCACTCCATCACACTCCTGGCCTTGTGACATGGCATATTACCTTGCTGAAAAATGCCATTGCCGTCGGGAAACATGATTGTCATGAAGGGGTGTACAATCAGTGTACAATCCTCCTTGGCTGTCAAGGTGCCTTACACGACCTCCCTCCACTGGACCCATGGATGCCCACATGAACGTTCCTCAGAGCATAATGGAACCACCACCAGCTTATCTCCTTTCCACAGTAAAGGTGTCATGAAGCCTTTGCCCTCGAACACGACAGATTCGAGCCCTCCCATTGGCATTTTGAAGAAGATATCGGGATTCACCAGACTATGCAATGCTCTGCCACTCTGCCAACGTCCATGCCCATTTCAGTCATAGTTGCCAATGTCATGGTGTTGAACATTGACACATGAAAGGGTCGTTGGCTGCGGAGGCCCATCGTTAGGAATGTTTGGCGTACTATGTGTTCAGACACACTTATACTCTGTGCAGCATTAAAGTCTGATGTTAGTTCTGCCATAGTTCGATGTCTGTCCTGTTTTACCAGTCTGCCCATCCTATGACGTCCGACATCTGTAATGCAGGTGGCCGCCCATTCCCACGACGTCTAGATGTGGTTTCACCTTGGTTTCACCACATGTTGAAAACATTCACCATGGCATTCCTCGAACACCCAACAGGTCATGCAGTTTCTGAAATGAGATCACGGACCTTCCCCATTCTACACACATACAGCATGCTCACTAATACTGCATACACCATACTTGCATCTGACTAGCAGTCATTCCTCGCCAGGTGACGATGCTATCGCCCGGATGGGCTTATATCGATAGTAGGTCGCTGGTCATTATGTTCTGGCTGATAAGTGTATATTTCACGTGTTTGGTCTCTACAGAAGTGTCCGCCGGCTTAGCTGAATGGCAATGTGTTTGCCTACCAAGCAGTGGAACCACATTCGATACCCGACCAGGTTGGAGATTTTCTCTGCTTGTAGACTGGGTGTTGTGTTGTCATCATCATCATTTCATCTTCACCAATGCACAAGTCGCACAATGTGGCGTCACCTGAAATAAGACTTGCAACCTGGCTGCCAAACTTCCCCATTTGGGTCCTCCTGGTCAACAATGCCACATGTGCATTTCATTTTATTTTCTACAGAAATGGGGCAAAATTTTATTTAACTTAAGCCACATATCTAATCTGCAACTTTATTATTATGCAAATGGTGGTCCATTTTATGTATTTTAGTAAATCACAACATTTATTGTGGGAATGAGTGTTTCTCATTGCATGAGTGGGGAGGCTAATGGACATTTGGATTCGTGGAGTGGTTCTTCCCGCAAGGTGTGATTTCTGTGAGATGAGGAGAATTGGAAACACCTGGCATTTAGATATGACATGGTGAAACATTTCGTATGGAGTGATTCTTCAGAGAGGAATGGGGTACTAAAAACTCTAGTACATAGAGCGCGCACTATCTCTGATGCAGAGAGTCTACCCCAGGAATTGGAACATCTGAGAACTGTATTTCCAAAAAATAGGTACTCAGAGTGGGAGATTCAACGTGCTCTCTGCACAACCACTACAGCAGAACCTGTGGAGATCGATGAAATCACGAGGGAGGAGGTAGGCACTGCGTTTATTCCATATACAGGCGCACTATCGGCGAAAATCGCCAGCATTTTGAAGAAACACCGGGTCGGAACTGTGTTTTGTCCTCCGAATAAAACTCGTGCACTGGTGGGGAGCACCAAAGATGACCTCGGTTTGAGGAAGGCCAGCGTGTACCAGATTCCATGTCAATGAGGCAAGTCGTATATTGGTCAGACGATGCATATCGTCGAGGATCGATGCCGTGAACACCAGATGCACACTCGACTGATGTATCCGAGCAAGTCGGCGGTCGCTGAACATTGTTTGTCGGAAAATCACGCTATGGAGTATGAACGCACGAGGATTCTGGCACAGACGTCGAGATACTGGGACAGCGTTGTTAGAGAGGCCATCGAAATTCGCACCAATGACGACCTTATAAACCGTGACTATGGCTATAATCTTAGCAAGGCTTGGGAACCAGCGATTGGGTTAATCAAGAGTAAATCGAGCAAACGTATAGTTGTGACGACCACGGCGGACAGAGCCATCACACCGACGTCATCTCAGACGCCGTCGCATTCTGTTCCACCGCGTGACCGTGACGCGGACGGCGGAGGGAGTGCGCCGCGGGCGGAGGGTGTTTAAATCGGCCGCCGCCGCGACCGAACCCAGTTCCCCCTGAGCAGCCATAGTGTACGGATCTCCGTACCGGCACGTTCACAGGAGCTCAGTCCGTCAGTTCACCTGATGATGGCGACATGTATGATCGCCGAAATATTGTGCCTGTTGGACACTGTAGACCGGCAGTACACCTGTAGATATTTTGATTTCGTATGGAAATGGGATAGAGAGAGAATTTCATTCCGAGATGTGATGGCAGATGAGTGGCTAGCACTAGCAAATACTTTAAAGCTTACCCAGGTGGGCCTCGAAGAACTTTGACGTGACTTACTTGCTGTTTGGGATTATTTGTGTCTAATGGGTCTGTTGTTTGGCGAACTAGCGATTATTTGTTTATTTCTGGGGAGTCTACTATCATTCTCATTATGCAGATTTACATTGTCTTAACTACAATTGAAATTTTGTCAATTTGTATATTATACATTAAATTATTATGGGATCACAATTTATAGATGTTCTTTCATGTCAGTGATTGAATAAATTATCACTTTATTCAACACAGATTTGTGGTGCCGTCTACATCAACTTATTATCAGCAGAAAATGACCTTTTATTGGCATTTATTATTATTCATTTAATTGCAATTTATTTTTATTTAAAATTTCACTTAACTTGCCACTACTTTAGCTGTTTGACCACAGGATTATTATCTGTAACAGCTACTTCACCTATCTTAGCTAATGATCATGAAAGCAAATGTAAGCAGCTGGACCCTATGACAACATTGAGGCGCATTTTCTGAACAAAGACATGCATAGCCCAAATACTTACCAACCATTGCCTCAATTTTATATGTCACAAATACGGTTTCTAATCATAAAATCTTATTAGAAAATCTATGTGTATGATTCAACAGTTGGACTGTCATAAATGGGGTTTTTCTCGTCCAAATTTGAATCTAACCCCTTTTTCAAATGCAAAGGTGATTTAAGTAGCATTACTAACATTTAGTGATGCAGGTCCAGAATCTGAAGCATAGTGGACAGTTTTGTGTGGGGGCTCTCACTTGACATTTTGTAGCAGTTGTGTGCATATGAATGTATAGCAGAAGTTAGGAATGGAGAAAAGTAGATGTGAAGTGGTATAAGAGGAAAGAAGATGGCAGCAGCATGAAGGTGTGCTGACTATGAGACTTCGGCAGCCAGCAGTAGAAACATAGACAGTAGAGCAGATTTCATCATCAATTACAGCATCAGAGGGCTATGGGAGTGACTTTGAGATCTTCATCATCGACATCATCAACGGTTTCAAATGGCAGCAAGAACTTTACCTTCAGATACAGCAGCACAGCAGAGGCAGTCAACATGACTGATAAGCTAAGTGCTAATGATGAAAGTATGAATATGTATGATTTCGCAGGGCTGCCATTGGAATTGGAGAATCTTATGATGAAACAGTCTCAGGTTCTATGTGGGACAGAACAAGTTAGCAAGTCAGATAGTTCAATATCAGTGTAGGGAAGCAAATTTGGTTCAAGGTAGGAGTGGGAATGGATATTTTAAATGGTGTCATAAATAAATTCTCACCTTGAGGAAATGGTGCCAGTTTCGACTATCAGGAGATGGGGCTGTACTAGGCATGATCAGCACCTCAACGGGTTTGGGAAAGGGAGGTTGGTGGATTTGACTAGTGAAGAGTATGGTGGGTGGATGTGGGACCACACATGACCAAATACCTGTTGTCATGGATAGGAGACTAGGCCTTTCTTAGTATAAACCAGGATAACATGCTCCCCCCCCCCCCCCTGTTAACAGTATTTCAACCAGATTAGAGACTTTTACACTTTGTATGCGAAAAATAGAGTGTACCACACTGGAGTATGAAAGCTCAGAATGATCTATTATTCATTAAAATATGCACTCCATTAAAAATAAAGTACATCAGCTGGAAGACGAACTGCAATCTTTGAGTAGCACAGTAGCATGCATTACAGAGTACTGGTGTAGAGATGATGAACTGCAGCATACAGTGTTATCATCATATGAATGTGCAAAATGCTACTGTCAGTCTACCTTAAGGGGACATGTTCGTGAAAATCACCAAACATCTGAAAAAATATTCTTGGTCGACAGAAAAGAGCATTTCATGCTGATTTCAAAAATGTATAGTTTATGGACATTACCATTTTTTGTTTGTTCTAAAATTGAGGTTGAACGTAATGTCGCACAGGGGCCACGCCCATCTGTCAGTTGGAAGTGTGTCGGAATACGTGATGCATTATTTTGTTCTTCCGTTTTTTCCGTCGTTAGTTACGGATTGTTAATACAGGTATATTCTAGAAGGCACTGACTCCCAGAACCAAAGTACAGACATGTCTAGAAGGCTATGGTTCGAATGTAAAAAAAGATCTGAGAATATACGATTTCGGAATTTCATGCGCATGTGGTTTTGTAGTTATTGGGTGTTGTTTTGTTCCTGTGTGTGTGTTTCCTGTGCCACAAATGCCAAGAGTAAAGAAATTTAGCCCCATACGAAAGTTTCGCGACAACCAGTTCCAAACACAATCGAATAATACACATCAGTTGCTTCAAAAGTCACCCACAGAGACTGTGTCTACAGGCAGTGCTTATAGACGTAAACTTTCATTTTCTGAATGTAATAAGAACAAGCCTAGTATTATTGCGACCAGCAATAACGACGGAAATATTGCGAACCTAAATATGCTGTCAAGACTTTTGAAGAGAGCTGTTAAATGTAAGTCCTGCAATTGTGAAGATATTATTGACGTTTCTGAGGGCATTTCAGCAAGGAAGGGTCTTTCAAGTCTGTTAGTGATTGCCTGTAGCTCGAGTAAGACACACAGTGATACTATGACATTGCCAGTAACTGATAATCGACATTACAGTGTAAATATTCAGCTTGATTCTGCAATTCGATGCATTGGAGGGGGAAGGAGAGCTTCTCAGACTTTTTGTGCAGAGATAGATTGGCCTCCACTTCCACTGAGGTTTGGCAGATACAATAAATTAATACATAATGCTTTATGCGGTGTAAGTGAACATTCAATGAAAAGAGCAACAGAAAAAGCAGTAGCCTTGTCTGAGAATAGAGACATTGTAGCAGCATTTGCTGGATCTTGGCAGAAGACAGGTCATACTTCTCTGAATGAGGTTGTAACTGCCACATTTATTGAAACTGGTAAGATACTAGATTATGAATGTCTAACAAAGCACTGCCAGGGTTGTTTAAGTAAATTTATTGCCACCCATGTTTGTGTGAAGAACTTTGATGGCCCAATTGGAAACATGAAAACGAAAGGAGTTTTAAACATTTTTAGAAGATCAGAGGTCAGTCGTGGTGTGAGGTATGTAGGCTACCTTGGGGATGGAGACTGTAAAGGACACACTACTGTTGTTAATGACAGACCATATGGGGACACTGACAGAGAAGCTAGAATGGGCATGGGAAAATTATGTAAAGACGTCAGTGGAAAAAAACTGTCAGACAGAAAACACGGAGGTGGTCCAGGTCGTCTTACAAAAAGTGAAATTGATTCTTTGGCTTAATATTATGGACTAGCAATAAGGAGAAATGTAGGATATTTGGAGAACATGAGATGAGCTGTTAGGGCAACATGGTTTCACAGAGTGTCAACAGATGAAACCCCACAGCATTGTTTGTGTCCAAAAGGCGAAGATTCGTGGTGCAAGTACCGTTTGAGCAATGCTACAGGCATACAATATACCCACAAGCATTCCTTACTGCTTGCTGTAATGGAGGCAATTTGGCCTACAGATATAGAGATCTGGCAAATAAAAATCTACTTACCAAATGTATGCATGGTCTCTGTCAGAATGCAAATGAAAGCTTCAGCAGCTGTATATGGGAGAGAATAGCCAAAACTGTATTTGTTGCGATGACAGTGCTGAATCCGGCACTGCAACAGTTTGTTGATCATTTGAATGGTATACACCAGAACATAAGATTTACAGTGGAGGTGGAGAAGGATGGGAAGTTACCCTTCTTAGATGTGCTGGTGGAGCCAAAATCAGATGGACGTCTCATACATTCTGTGTAAAGAAAACTGACACATACAGATTTATATCTAAACGCACATAGTTTTCACCACCCAGCTCAGAAGAGAGCTATGCTGAATACCTTGGTACACAGAGCAAGGACTATTTCGGACAAGGGTCATCTCGGCTCCGAGATTAACCATCTGACGATGGTATTAAGAAAAAAAATGGATATTCTGATCTTGATGTCAGATCTACTGTGGCGAAGAAACCTAGGAAGGATGCTGTTCGAACAGATAAAGAGGACCAACACATCACACAGCTACCATTCTGCAGTGCAAGGACCAGCAAGATCGACAGAGTCCTGAGCCGGTAGAGAATCAGACCAGTCTTCCGGCCACCCAGGAAGATTAAGGAAATGTTGCGACCCATGAAAGATAATCTCGGCCTGAGAGTACCGGGAATTTACAGCATTCCTTACGAGTGTGGCAAAAATTATGTAGGCCAGTCTATAAGAACTGTTGCCGATCGCTGTGTGGAACATCAGCATCACCTGAAATACAGGTATTTGGAAAAATCGGCGGAGACTGAGCACAGTTTGTTAAATAAACATAAGATTCTGTTCGATGAAACAAGAATACTTGCTCACGCTTCAAACTATTAGGACTCTGTCATCAGGGAAGCAGTTGAAAATAGACAATGTGAAAATAATTTGAACAGTGACTCCGGATATGCACTTAGCAAAGCATGGAAGCTCACAATTGATAAAGAAAGAGTGCAGAGGAGACTTCTTAGATTCCTCGCAGTTCTGCACCTGTTGCAATCGATGGCGCTGCAAGCAACGCTGGATAAAGTGTGCAAACAAAATCTATGGACATAGAGGCCACCACCTCCGCATGCTGCGTTTTCACTGTGATGTCATCCAGCCAATGAGAAGCCATCCACTGCTTATAAAAGCGGAAGCCTCACCGGCCCACAACAGTCAGTTTTAGCCCTGAAAAAGATGATGGAGGTAGTCATCGAAAGCTCGGGATTTTATCCAAATTTGAGGCGGCAAGTAAACCGAGAACTTTTTATGCAACAATCAGCATAGCTAAACATTTTGATTTGTCAGCCACTGAAGCAGCAAAGCTAGATTCTCATAAGAAGCTAAACATTTTGTGTGTTTACCACTCACCTAGTGGCGATGCAGATACCTTCTTCCAAAAATTAAGTGAAATCTTGGAAAGGGTCTCCACTGTTAAAACTAGGATAATAATATGTGGAGACATGAATGTTGATACAGTTGTTGAGGGTGAAATTAGTAATAACTTCCTAAACATTTTGAGCACATTTGACACTTGGTATGGCACTTCTATAAGGGTTTCCAAAAGTTCAGCGTTAATTTTAGACCATATGGTTATGGATATTGACGGGAGAAATCGTAATGCACTTATTAGAGAGCTTGGCATTTCAGGTCATCACTGTCAAATCATAAAGCTAAAGATAAGTTCGGTGAAACCTAAAACACTGCAAGCCTACAAAAGGATTTTCTCATCTTATAAAATACATACTAGAGGAATAAGTGTGGATATTAGAAAGTACTCACAAGCACTTACATTTTTCAGTTCCTTGCAAAAGTTCTGCACTACTCCACAGTTCCTAGAGTACTATCACAGGTATAAGAAAATAATCAGGGGGTACTACTTAAGGCAAAAAAACCTCCCATTATAAATTAATATATAATGCACAGAACTAAAAAATTGGTGAGGGATGTTGTAAAACAGGGAACTGGGAAAGGAGGACACGAGTATAACAACATACAACTCAAAATGGGGACAGGATAAGAGAAAGTCCGCAGGAATTAGCAAATTTTGTAAATTATTACTTCTCTTGTATTGCATAAAAGCTGCAGCTAAATTGTCCCAAAAGACATAACACCCACAAAGATTTATATAGCAAGCAGAATCATGATGTTTCCTACAACAGATCTTGAACTTAAGAAGACAGTACAACAATTAAAATTCAATGAACTGTGGATAAAGCCCGAAAAACAGGCATTACATGCATTGACCAAAAATGATAGTGCATTGAGAATGGATAGTTTCTAGCTGAAATCTAGATCTGCCAATAAAATTTCAAAAGGACGACTGATAGCTGGAATCTATTTTTTACAAATCTATACAACAGTCGCTGCGTGCAACAGCCTTAGGAATGGAAGGTAACCTGAGAAAAAATATTCTTTCAGCAGGCACAGATGAGATTCCTGTCTCTGTTCTAAAAGCATGCATAGATCGCATATAAGCCCCATTAACAAACATAATAAATGAATTCTTCAGTTCAGGTGTTTTCCCAGAGTACGTAAAGTATGCATGAGTAGTCTCCTTAGTTAAGCAAGGTAATGTGGAAAGCAGTGAAAACTACAGGCCAGTTTCACTGCTGTCTTTATTCTCAAAAATAATTTAAGCTACCATAAAAGAGAGACTGGTAAGTTATGTGAACAAATACAATCTCTTTAATGAAGTACAGTTTGGTTTCAGAAGTAGGAAAAGTACAACATCAGCTATTGCAGAGTTCACAAAAGTGGTACTTGAAGCTCTTTCTATGGATGATTGCGTTAGAGGCATTTTCTTAGACTTCTCCAAAGATTTTCACACTGTTGACCATAAAATACTACTGAGCAAGCCAGGAGCACTAGGTACAGTGAATGTTTGATTTCAGTTTTCGAAAACAGAATACAAAAGGTGAACAGTGTTCACATGTCTGTTGATGATAAATTTTCAGTAAAACAAACATCATGTTCCTCAAGTTACTGTATTCGATCCAGTCCTGTCCTTAATACTTATCAATGACTTTTGATGTTGTGTAAGACATGGAGAAACGTGTTCTTTGCTAATGACAGCAACATCATAGTCGCTAATAAAACATCAGAACTCCTATAAGGGAAAGTAAATGAAATCCTGAAGGATTTTTACAGATGGGCAACATGTAATAACTTAACGTTGACTATAAAGAAAATAAACAGTGTGCAATTCAGCATAAAGAGAGGAAGCAACTCTGTCACTTTAAGGATCTAAAATAAATCTGTGGGCACAAAGTCGTTAGCGATGATCATTGTTTATCAGTTAACATGGAGTAAACATAGAAAGGTACTAGCAAAAAGAATATCATCATGCTACGCTCTTAGGGTGTTAGCATCAGTTTGTAACAGCCAATGCCTTGTGGTGGCATACTATTCCTACAGACACTCAGTTCATAGCTGTGGGATTCTTTTCTAGGGATCGAAGGCACAAACGTGGACCTGGTGTTTAAACAAAGAATACTTATTTACAGTATATCTCGCACTAGAAGAATTGCAGAGAATTTTTTTGAATATTATCAGCAGTTTTTCGGTGTCTTCGAGCAACTATGCACTTGAGACCTTGAAAAAGAAACATTAGTCACTTCTGCAGCTGTGTCTTTGAACAATTTTCTTAGACTAAATATAGTGCCACAGTTTACTCACCAGGTGACAGTTTTGATGTGGAAGATCCGGAAACAGGCAGGGTTCAGATGGCAGTTGGAGGATGTCTCCGCAAAATAAATTTTCAGGCTGGCCGTTGCGGCCAAGCTGTTGTAGGCGCTTCAGTCTGGAACCGCGCGACCTCTATGGTCGTAGCTTCGAATCTTGCCTTGGGCATGGATGTGTGTGATGTCCATAGGTTAGTTAGGTTTAAGTAGCTCTAAGTTCTAGGGGACTGATGACCTCAGATGTTAAGTCTCATAGGGCTCAGAGCCATTTGAACCAAATGTCTTCAGGAAAAGGGAGGCAATACAGGAAGAGCTGCAAAGAATATAAGGGATGAACTTGCAATCTATTTTGTATCAGATGCTGCTAAAGCGAAATGACAAGAGAAATATGCATAAATAAATATCGAGTGAAAAGACAAATGTAATTAAAAACTTCTGAACAAAGCCCTTGTAGCTTTAATCATTAACAGTATAAGCCTTTAATTTGCAAACTACTTAGTATCAGATGTTGACAAAGAGCTATGACAAGAGAAATACATAAATTTCTAACGAAAATACAAATGAAGTTACAAAATTTCCGACAAAAAATCTTACAGCTTTAGTTACACTAGTGAATGACATTTTACTTACGCTTGTAAATATTTTTCTCCCTGGCTTGTTCACGCCTTCCAAAATCTTCATATTCCCGTAAACTATCCATTTGGGAACCTATATCTCAGTTGTCCCACACCCACTTTTAGTTTTGACCATTTTACAATATTCACGATTCTGCTGTCTTTTTATATTTGTCCATTTCCTTTCACACTCCTCAAGTGGTACACCAACTTTATCCAAAATTTCTTTCAGCAAATCTTTCCTTTTATATCTGTCTTTGTATGCAGAATCAGAAGGTTCCCGCAGAGGTTTCCTCATTTCAGTTCTATCAAAAATTTAATTGTTAGATCTGTTGACCACTTGTATGTTGCCATTGTCGAAATAAACACAGCAGACGAAGAAAGAAACACAGCAGATCATACAGCAAATGTGAATGTGCAAGTAACATGACTCTGGCATGTTTTTGCTCACTGACCATAAACTACAAACTCGAGACAAAACTTCCCTCAACTAGTCGTTCAAACTCGCTACTCCAGGCAACTGTTGAAAACTAAGCCAAACTTCGAGCTGAAACCAGTTGTCAACCAAGTTTGTTGGAGTTGGTTTCAGTGTGAAGGTACCTTTAGTGTGAGTGGTAGTGAACAGTGGAATTATGTTTTACATAGAAAGTGACTAGAAACAGTTCAAGAGTCGTCAGGGGGTGTCTTCAGTGTGGGCAGTGAAGAAAAAGAGCTTTGTTTATATTGCAAGTTACATGAAACAATTTGTGTGTAAATGATGAAATTTTATTGATTAGAATTACAACAATGGACAGTGCAACTGTTAGGACACTGACTTCTATTTGGGAGGATGGAGGTGCTCTGTCCAGCTGTTGTGACTTGGGTTTTACTGGATCGCTAAGGCAAACACCTGGATGGTTCCTTAATCAGGGCCACAGCCAACTACCCATCCTATCCCCATAGGCTAACTGTCCTATTCTCTTAAAACATGTTATGTATGCTGTGTGTTATATTTTGTCCCATTGATTGGCACTGTATTTCCTTGATATATCCTATGTCACTGTCAGATGATCCCTGGATGAATACATAAATAAATAAGTCGCTTCAAAGTGGTATGTAGTATACAGCACTAGATAATATTACATGAAGACACATTTTTGTCTTCGTTATGGGCACAAACAATGAAAATCTCATGTTCTAATTTACATCTCATCACCTCTAGCATTAATGTCAATTCACACTGGCCATCATGGGACTGGCATATTAAGGTGTATTCACACTATCTGCCATGTCACGGCATGTAAAGTCAATTTAAGTCGTGATCACAACTTACATGGCTGACCTCAACCGGTGTTTCACAGGAATTGCGACCTTTGCAAGATGATTTTCAACTGTTTTTATGAATGGAGTTTACACATGTACATGGATGCTGGAGTCCACATTTGTATCAAAATGATATTTATTCGATGCAAATGGTTTGCAATTTACACAGATAGCTTGTATATTAGAGAAGGCAGACAGAAGTTCAAAACAATTCAAGAAAATGAGAGTGGATCAGAAAAATGTCATTGCAGTGTATAAATGGGAATTTCTTTCACACACTATGTAAATCGTTCGAGGAAGAGGAATCCGCATTTTATAATTATTTTAGAAATTTGAAGTACTGGTTTTATCATTTGTTATGTGGAAGTGCACCCATAATTACTAAAAGGAACACAGTATCATGACTTGTAATCACTTCCCATGAATAACTGGTTTGTTTAAATTTACTTGCCACTCCAGTACACATTTTGATGCAATAATCATGTCCCTCAATACCTTTCCCTTCGAGATTTATAGTTTTTTTTTTGCATCTTGTATCTGGCCTATAATAGTTCAAGGGCATTATCTGTGCTCAGGTTACTAGTGATATCACATAATAATGACCACTGACACTTGCAAAACCTTCACATAGAGTTTAGAGTGCTACTTAACGATAAATACGCCTGCCACAAACACATATTTAAAGAAACAACTCTAATACATTACTTGAGGTATATTTCACAAAAAAAAAACCTTTTGCAACTGTTGCATGTCTGAAGGTTTCAGTCCATTTCTTTAAGAAAACATTACAAATTCCTGACAACATACAAATAAATTCAACTTACTAATTAATCAGAGTCTACCCACACTATTTTTTCACTTAGAGTTGCATCCAAATTGCAATCCATTTCATTGTAAATTACGGAATACTTTACCAGTATGTATAAAAATCCACTGTACAAATGTAGTAAATGGAAAGTAATTCAGTACTATAATGTCACAGAATTCAGACTGCTGCCTCCCTGCTTAAATTAATCTTTCGTCATCTTTTCTTACATTATAAATTTTAACAAAAGAAATAACGAAATGAAACAATTTATAGCAAATACCAAACACAACGAACAACATCCATTTCCATATTCCGTTTCATCGTGTATCATGAGGAAATGAGCTTGTGGGTCATGTGATCAATGGACGGATGATGTCAGCCCATAAAAACATTCTTCCCGAAAAACCATGACGTGACGAGATGGGACGGCCAGTGTAGATGCCATTTGAAATGCATTGCACAATGTTTTGACGGGGCGGGACGTAACGTAACGTGACGTGATGGCCTGTGTGAATTGGCCTCTACAGATATAAAACAGTAACATCACTGTTTACACAACCTCACAGATGTAGTTAGTTTCATGTTTCATAGATCAATTGCATTATAAATCGTAACAATGTGGAGCGACCGTTATATATATATACACATCATTCATTATTTTGAAAATACCCCTAAATGCTGATCATTGACAAGGTCTGTTTTCTGTTCCTTTATTAAATAAAATATAAATAAATAAAGAAGACAGAATTTTATTCAAGTATTTATTGTGATATATACATGTAACAGTAAAACCACTTTGTTCACACTACATTATAAATGTAATGCTCTTCAAAAAGCACACTTCAACTTCTGTTACTATTTACTATGACTGTTCATTTATTTCGCTTACTTTGGAAATTATAACACTCAATATAAAGTTTTCGTTATCATGCAAGCTGAAGTTTTCAGAATTTGAACACTTTTACACGTTATTACATGTTATATTTCCAGAACAACCAATCTTCCAGCACATTTGCGCCGTCGGTAAATCATGTTTTTTATATATTCTCACATATGTAACTCTGTATATTGTTACTTACCGTACTAGGTGTCACTGTTACAAAAGGTATTTTTAAAATTCCGTGCGTTCATGTTACGGAACCATTCTGCTCTTAACCTTTCCAAACGTTAAGTTACGCCGCTGACTTGTAGCTGCATCGTAGACTGTGGCTACATTAAATACCTTGCAGTGGGTGCTACGTATTTTGATCGTTGATCTTTGAAGTTGTTAACGTCCGCACTCAATTGTCTCTATGAAGCGCAACTGTTTGTGCTAGAGAAGCCAAAGCATTCTAAGTTAAACGTGTTTGTGATAGTGAAATTGTGATCTCTACGAACTGAATTGTGCAGTGACACATTCCCGTAACGTGCCCAGTGTTCGACAGAACATAAAATGTGCGTTGCTGTAGTTGGAACATAAAGTTGTTTTTATATTTTAACTGCTAACATGTACGTTTTTAGTGCAACTAGTACATACACTGAGTTATGCTGCCTATGTAGTGTTCCTATGAAGACGTGTGTATGAATAAGTGAGCGAAACGTAATTGTTGAATGTTTGCTAGATATGTATCAGGACTCTATAAAGTAGACGTATGTGTCAAACGGTAGGGTGTTTAATGAATTGTACATATGTGAATAGCACAAAAAATTCGCGGGTGAGAAGTTTATGCGTTAGTCAACATCCCATAAACACGAATGCTTCAAAGGTTCATGGAATCAAAGGCATGGTGGGACGGGGTGGGTGGTAGAGAATTAGAAAATTGTTACAACCCTGTGCTAGAAACAGTGGAAAGTGTATATAGAAATCGCTTGAATATGTTAATTATGTTACGGCTTCCTGTTAAGATACCAGTTTTATAAAATTTTAAGGCGTCTACTGGTGTTATGGAAGAAACTAATATGACACCCAGGAGCAAATTGCGGTAAGACAACTTGCAGATAAAATTGCTTAACACTGTTGATATGAGCAAATGAATAACTTCGCTATAAGAAGAACTTTGAGTACTATTTCGTGTATGCACTGCGGATTGGAAGATAACATTAAAAGTTATAAGGAAAAATGCTGAAATTAATATGAACTAACCTAAAAACTGGTACATCTACCAAGAAAATATTGGAGAAACTTACATATCCATAGCACTGCACCTACTGCCCTTCTTATCCCATTATGTAGGTAACCTCTAGTGGTGGCAACATGGATAGTATGGAACTAGTATTTAATGAGTCATTTTCTCTTGTTTTCGTTAGGGTTTCTAATCTATTAGTGTGATACGTAGGAATGTTCTTCCAATAGACACGGAAGTTGCTTTTGTTCGTTCCAGTTTCTCGCAGCTGTTTCTCCTCTATAATGGAATATAAGTGGATAAGAAGTCAGCTGTGTCCAAGGCATTGTGATACAATTTTCCACGAAAAGTATGTCCCACCACACCATATCTGCCATCTGTTTCCCCTTGTCAATTACGAATAATATATAGTTACAACATAGTACACCATATTGTTAGGTAATTTAACTGCATATCTATCTTAAGACAAAGTTTTATATGACACATTCGATAGATTATTATTTCTAGTCAGGGTGTACCGAAACGTTTCAACGTCTGTGTAAATTTCAAATTTTCTTATTGCTCCTGATAAATATTTCAGTAGCGCCTATCATTTCGAATTTCTGATAACAATACTTACTAATAGGTCAGGTAAGGGGATAAAATTCGTGGGATTTTTGTGAATGGAACGATGGTTCTCCTAAATTGCTCAAGGAAAATGTGGGATGATTTTTTTTTAAAGAACACCTAGCCAATTTCATTCCACAGTGTTAGTCCGTGCTCGTTTGGACCTCATTATTAGTGGGTATTAAACATTAAAAATAAGCATCCGACGTACCTACCTAGCGAAACGCTTTACTTTCTTACTGCTCACGATTTCAAGCAAAATTAGTATGATAGGTGCGCCTCAGCAGAACTTGAAAACATTTAAACATTTTTAATAACGTAAGGTTCAGTATCTAAAACACCAATATTGTATGAATAATTAATTTAACTTTGCGATCAATATCAAAGGAGGGTGTGATATCAACCGGCCACTGTTCCAGCCTCTACAGATATCAAATTAGAATGGGATTTGTGACGTGGTGGTGGGGGGGGGGGGGGCGGCGGTTGGTTTACGTGTCAGGGAAAATTAATGATTTTACTTTTTATATATTTAGAAGATATCTCTTACATAAATGGTATCGAAATCTTCATATTTTAGATCATCATTGTTAGAGGATACTACAGTACCTGCTATTTATATTCATTACAAACAGATCTGACCTTAATCCTACACAAAAACTCATACAGGAACCATAAACAAACATCTTTAGCTCCCCCCCCCCCCCTTTACATGAAATTCACTGTATTAATTTCTTGTGGGAAGCACAAGGGACATAAGTAATAACAAACTAAAAGGGAAACAATACATTGATAATACTATGAAAAAAAAAAAGTTAAAGCTGGTTAGGTTTTCAAAAGCTGGTTAGGTTTTCATCTGCACACATAAATGCTACCAAAATTTTCATTGTTAACGAACACTGTTCTACAGTAATATAGCACAAATCTAAGAACCTATTCTTTTAAAGTGAATCTGTGAGAATACTTTCTACTTTCAGTAATGAAATACATATCACTCTTAGTGGACTGATAATCATTTGTGCGCTTACACAAAAACAGCATATATTGCTGGCATATATGGCAAGAAATAAAAAGTAGTTAAGTTGACTGCAACTGCAGAACAGCTTTTCCTGGTTTTACATAAATTTGCCCTAGACAACTAGTGTATTTATAAAGTGACATTAGTCGAACTCCATGAATGCTGTGGACATGGGACGAGTATGTGGAAATAAGTCAGAGCTGTATATTTTAATGTGGTATAATGAAATGAGTTGATGCCATATTACATTGTTGTATTGCAGTTTATAAAATAACTCAAATCATTGATATAGTGTTTCTATGGAGATATTATTCAATGGATTAGGAGTAGTTGTCCAACAGTGTTCTTTAATCGTCTCTTAAACTCCACCAATCACCTAAAAGGCATTTTATATAGTCTGGCATGTTGTTGAATACACTTGTACCCAACCCATATATCTGACTCCTTTCTGGATCAGTGTTAATCTCTTGAAGTGATTCTAGAGGTTGTCTTTTATTATTTTTGTATTCTTGTTTTCACTATTTTGATGAAAAAAGAAAATATTAGTAATGACAAAGCACATTAATATATGGGCTCTGTATATTTTTGGAATAGATCCCCACAGGGTGTCCTAGAAGTAATATCAGATATGGGTCATTGCATGGTTATGTGCGTGGCTCTTCACAACAAATACTCTTACATTATAGTAGTCCCCATCTTCAGTAAGATGGGCAAGAAGTTGAAGCTGGTAAAGATAAATACAGTTAACATAAACAAATTTGATATCTTTGTTGTGTGTGTGGTGTGACGAATGGGAACACTTTTTTATCTTCAGATAACTAGAGATTTTATTAACACTCTGGTCTCTTGGTCCATCAATTGCAGTGAAATACTGTTTTATTATAAATCAAATATTCACTAGGACAACATATTATGAATTTCTCACAAACATGTATATCACATTTAAATTCCAGTTTGAAAATGTGTGTGTGTGGGGGGGGGGGGGGAGAGGGATAAGAAGTTTGTATTAAATGGGAGAAACAAGATAATTTACCATTGAAATGAACATAAAACAATCATACAATTCAAGATATGACATTTAAAATGGGGGGAAACCAGGTGTGGAAATGTGCATGTATTACTTAAACGTAAGCTGGTATGTTATACTACTACTACTACTACTTCTTCTTCTTCTTCTTCTTCTTCTACTACCACCACCACCACCACCACTACTACTATTGCTACTGTTGCTGCCGCCGCTTCTGCTGATACAACCAGACTTCACTGGCTTCTCTTATTCAAAAGTTACATATACTTCCAACACTGCTTCCATAGTAGGCGCTGTCACATAATTAACGTAATGAATGGTTAGCAGCAAAATGCAGAATACGTGTTTTGTTCGTTCTGCACATTTTAGCGAGTTTGATAAACTCACGCCGCGGTGATGTTCTTCGGCACGCCAGTGTAGACGTGTGCACAGAACCAGCTAGGTGAAAATCCGTGCAATATGCACGTATATTTATATATAAAAACCGACATAGGAATTTTCCTTTGAGTGAGACCTCGTGTACGACATCTGTCTATTGAAAGGTCGCATATTTTACTGTTCGCGTCGTTTCTGCATAATCTTTCGGTGATTGTATCAATACCTTGTATTGTGATACACTGTGAATTTTTGAACATTAGCGAGTGTCGTGATGAACTCGCACTGTTATCAATTGCAGGCTTAAACTTTTGCTCTTTCATAACTTTTGAGAACAGAAGGCGAATCCTCGTTCAAAATAATCGTTCTAATTTCATTGTACTGTTATGTCAGAAATATGTTATTTTGATAATTTTCGGACGCTTATTAAGCTATATTTTCGTAACTTACCGGTACGAGTGATTTGGATACGTAATTTATTTCGTAGCAAATCAGCGTTTGTGGTTCACAGTTCTGCCAACTAATACATCACCCTTGAACTTCATTGTTTATAAACGCAAATAAACGTGCGTTTTTGTAAATTTTCCGAAGCCACCATTGTCCTTTGCATAATCTGAGCTATTTGTAGCAAATCGGCGTTTCTGATTTAATTACTGTAGCAGATTCTCTAACGTATTATGTTACATCTAGTTCTCCCTTAAAGAGGAATAGACCTATATGTTATCTGCATTTATCGTAAATTAACACTGTTTCTGAGTGTGCTAACAACTATAATTAACCTCAAAACGTTTTAGGAAACTAGTAGTTTTTACCCAGGTTTTTGTGTTGTGTTAATGGAAATCCTATTTTGTCTATTTGCTTCAGTTCTTATGGGGAATTAGCAACTTTTTAGCTCAACAGATTGAAGGATAATCAGCGGGCTTAATTTAAACTTATTTGTTCACTACATTATAACACATTGCACCAGCCAAAATCCAGCCCCACTGTGAATTGTGTTCTCAAACACGGGAAGAGTTGGTTGACTTCTGTAGGCCTAAGCAGCTGGAAATTACCTTGACTACTGTCAAACGATTGGCACCTGCTGTGAATCAGTGTGTAGGAGGAGCGCCTGAGAGGTGGGTACCTGTGATACCTGCACCAGAGGTACCTCAAGTATTATCCTGCAGAAAGTCTGTGATCTGTCATTACTCATCCACTTGACAGTAAGCGGTGTGTCAGTGGTAGATATAGGCATGCTGTATGAAGTGGACAGGTACCAGGGAGGACTCGGGGTGCTGTACCGACCCCCAAACCAACAAGTTTGACGTGATGTCTTTCACTGCAACTGAGCTGGTGAGACTCACTTTGCCCGTTTTGGGGAAACCTGTTTTGTCTGGTGTCAGGAGGAGGCAAACTCAAAAGGTAGGGATCTATTAATCGTAGGTACTTCAAACGTATGGCGAATGATGGTACGCTGTAGGGAAATGGCAGCAAGGAACAGGAAAAGACACTAGAACACCAGATACATTCAGTGTGTATGCCTGTTGGCCTCATTCAACATATTGAAGAGGCTTACTACAGCACCCAATGAAGGAACAGGGTACAACCAACAGCAGATAGTCTTGCATGTTGGAACAAATGAAGCCTGACATCTGATCATTGTAGTGACTGGCAGAGAAGGCTAAGAAGACCAGTCTTGTGCGTGGAGTCTCAACGACGCTCTTAATTTGCAGTGTTCTCCCCAGAACTGAGTGTGGCCCTTCGGTTCTGAGTCATGTAGAAGGACTGAACCAGAGACTTCAAACGTTCTGTGACAAGCTAGGTTGCGTCTTCCTGGACTTATGCCATAGAGTTAACTGTAGGTTCCCCCTAAGTGTTCGAGGTTTGCACTACACATCAGAGCGTGCTACTCAGGTAGCCGATTGTGTGTGTGGTGCATGCAAAGGTTTGTCAGATTGGGCGACTCTCCATCCAATCCACATGATGATAGTTGTAGGAAACCCAGATGTATCAGTGCAAGATTGAAAGAAATGTCTCCCACAGATGAGAGTATGAAAATCCTACTGCTAAAATACCGAAGCATTCGCAACAAAGTGCCAGAATTTGAAGTGCTCATGGAAGAGCAGTGAACCTGATTGAAACCTGAAATTGACAGCAGTGCGACTTTTGGAGAAAGTTAAAGTGTATATCAAAAGGATAGACAAATGGAAAATGAAGATGGTGTATTTGTCGCAGCAGAAAAGAATCTCAAGTCCACCGAGGTAGAAATTGAAGCCGCATGTGAGATTGTTTTGGAAAGACTTGATATCAGGGGTGGGCATAAACTAATTGGATCCTTCTATTGACCACCACTCATCTCCTGATGTAACCAGAAACTTTTGAGAAAATCACTTTTGCACGAGTTCCACAATCCTACTGTAATCATTGGTGAAGACTTTAATCGTCCGGCAATTCATTAGAGAAAATTACAGTTTGGTTAGAAGTGGGTGTGAAATAACATCCGTGAAACTTTACTAAATGTCTTCTCTGAAAGCTACCTAAAACAGATAGTTAGGTACCTCACTCATGAGGGAAATTATTCACTCTAATGGCACCAAATAGACCTGTCCACATTGAGGATATCCACATATAAACTGGTATCACTGACCATGAAATGTTTGTGGTAACAATGATTACCAAAGTACAAAGGACAACTAAATTAAGTTCAGTATATATGATCAGTAAACTAGATAAAAATGGTAGTAGTGTCATATCTCCGTGAGAAACTTGAAACTTTCAGCACCGGGCAGGAGCATGTAGAGGAACTCTGGTTCAAGTTTAAAAGAATAGTTGACCATGCACTGGATAGGTATGTACCCAGTAGAACAGTTCATAATGGGAAGGAACCTCCACGGTATACAGTAACTTTAAAGAAACAGGTATTACTGCATGATAGGTGTAAAAAAAAGTGTAGGGCTATGGACAGAGATGCTGAATTAAACGCATTTTGGCATCAAGAGAGCAATGCGAGATGCCTTCAATTACTACCGTAGCAGAATATTGTCAAGTGATCTCTCACACAACCCAAAGAAATTGGGGTCATATGTAAAGGCTGTTAGTGGCACCAAAGTTAGTGTCCAGTCTGTTGTGAATGAGACATGAACTGCAACTGAGGGTAGCAAAGCTATAGCTGAAATACTTGACTCTGTTTCCAAATTTTACAAAGGAAAACCCAACAGAATTGTCCCAATTTAATCTTCATACCACTGAAAAGATGAATGAAATAAGTATTAGTGTCAGTGGTGTTGACAGACAGCTGAAATTAAAATTGAACAAAGCTTCATGGCCTGGTGGAATCCCTGTCAGATTCCAAACTGATTTTGTGGCTGAATTAGCCAGTCTCCTAACTGTAACCTATTGTAGATCCCTCAAATAAAATCACCATCTCCAGTGGCTCAGGTCACATCCGTCTACTAGTAGAAGTGATCCACAAAACTGCCATCTAATATCCTTTCATCGATTTGTTTTAGAATCTTAGTACATATTCTGAGTTCAAACATAATGAGGTGTCTTGAACAGAATGACCTCATCAATGAGGTGTCTTGAACAGAATGACCTCATCAATGCTAACCAGTATGGATTTTGAAAACACCGATCATGTGAAACCCAACTCACACTTTTCTTACAAGAGACACTGAAAGCTTTGGATCAAGGTAGTCAGGTAGATGCTATATTTATTGATTTCCAGAAAGCATATGACTCTGTACCACACCTACACTCATTGACAAAAGTACAATCATATGGAGTATCAAGTGAAATTTGCAACTGGATTGAGGACTTTTTGGTAGGGAGCATGCAACATGTTGTCGTGGATGGAGAGTCATCATCAGTAACTTCGGGTGTGCCACAGAGAAGTGTTGGGGCCCTTATTGTTCCTGTTGTATATTAATGACCTTGCAGACAATGTTAATAGTAGAATCAGGCTTTTTTGCAGGTAATGCAGTTATGTATTATTTGAAAGAATCTGCATAAATATTCTGTCAGATATTGATGATATTTCAAAGTGGTACAGAGATTGGCAACTTGCTTTAAATGTTCAGAAATGTAAAGTTTTGCACTTCACAAAATGAAAAATGTAGTGTCCTATGACTATAATAGCAATGAGTCGCTGTTGGAATCACAGCTGATACAAATACCTGGTTGTAACACTTTTTAAGGATATGAAATGGATTGATCACATAGGTTCAGTCATAGGTGAAGCAAGTGGTAGACTTAGGGTTTGTTGGAAGAATACTGGGGACGTGCAATCAGTCTATAAAGGAGACTGCTTACAAATCACTCGTGCAACCGGTTCTAGAATATTCCTCAGGTGTGTGGGGCCCGTACCAGATAGTCCTAACAGGGGACATTGAATGTCTACAGAGAAGGGCAGGACGAATGGTCACAGGTTTGTTTAATCTGTGGGTGAGCATCACAGAGATACTGAAGGAACTGAACCGGAAGAATCTTGAAGGTAGACGTAAAGTATATCAAGAAAGTATGTTAACAAAGTTTCATGAACCAGCTTTAAGTGGTTACTCTAGGAATGTACTACACCACCATATGTATTGCTCACATAGCGGTCATGAAAATAAGATTAGAATAATTACTGCATGCAGAGATGCATTCAGGCAATCATTCTTCCTGTCTCTGTACCTGAATGGAACAGAAGAAACCCTTATAACTGCTACCATGGGACATACTCTCTGCTGTGCATATCAGTGTTTTGCAATGTGTAGATGTATGAAGGGATAGAATAGTTTGTACGTTTTTCGAGCATCCATCCAGAAATGATTGTGATGATATTAACTTCTGCAATTGTGAAAAGCAATGTTACACTTCTTAAATTAATTTTTGCATATTTACAGACTTCGTATGGCAAGTTTACTATCTCTTGATGTGATTTCATTACCCACTAAACAGTTCTTTTCAAAGTTCCTTCCACACCATCAAGTGCCCCTTTGCCATGGGAAGTACCAAAAAGAAAATTCCAGTTAGCAGAAATATTAGTCAGACTGAAAATATGAAAGATTAGGCAGTATAAAATGATTCTTGAACTGTGCAGTGCAGTCATCAGAAGATATTTTGATGTACTGAACATTTTCCCCCCCACTCTTGAAGGGTTTTAAGGAATGTCTAAACACTATATTTGCTCTGTGACAAGTCATTGCTTACAATGGCATCATTGTGAATAATACCATATTTTAACCAAGCAGCAGTAGGGAAAATAGTAGTCTGTTGCTGATGCCAATGAGCACTTTGAATGTGATCTTGGCTCACAGTGATGCAGTTTTCCACAAAATCAACCTGAAAAACTGCATCAAGATTTACAAATGCTCTGTTCACATTTTTAAAGTGCCAAGACTGTTTTCTTTCACATAACACTGTAGTTTGAATGCTGGCAATTGCATCTGTATCTTTGTCACAGTCAGATACAAATCAAGTTTCCATTTCAATTCTGGGCTGTCCATCAACATCTTTCCATTGAGGGCATTTTATTTCACTATGATTTGTTTCATCACTGAAGATATTGTACACGGAGTTACAGTTGCATCTTTCACACCTGTCTGACATGTACTCTTGTTTTCCGGATCAAATACAAGGAGGGCTATTAATTCTTGAATCCTGTGTGGAAGTACTCCTGTTTGTTTCTCTCTATTTTCCACCAAAAACTGCATATATTAGCGCTGTATCTCCATACGCATGTATTATGGAGCATAGAGGAAACAAGAAATATAAGTGGTGTGTGAAGCTCAAAAAACTTGTATTTTTTAATGGCAAGGTCAGGGTATTATTCATAAACTCTTCATGGATTTCAGCAGTGGTCATCATCGTTGGTTTCTGCGCCACTAATTTCTTTCCAGCTTTGGCCTTTTATATGGTAACTTTGACATTTTTACCTGATTCTGTCGTGTTAATGTCATCACAAAGATAAAACTATATCACATTAGCTTTCGTTTCTTCATTCACTCTTACATTCCTTTTTTAATCTACAAGCTAGAGTCAGCTTTTTCACAAGTTCTTGTACCTTGTTGACAAACAATTTAGCTACCACTGTTTTACATTACCTTGAGTCATTTGGCAAACCTCTCTTCACCTTAGCAACTGCTTTCCGTAGTAATCTGCTACTGCTATAGGAAGTCTTTTGTGAAAATGCTTTCTGGCTAATGATTTTAGCTTATATCTGTGCCACTTCTCTCCTATCTTATCATGCTATTTCTTGAGTTTTTACTTCTTACTGTTAGTTTGAAGTGCTTATTTTTCTTTCATTCTTCATAATTTAAACATTATGTGTTATTTTGATTGATATTTGGCATACTTCACAGGATCATGTCATCTCTCAGTAGATGACATTCTTAGACTGAGAAATAGTTTAGGCACCTCCAAATACAGGAATAACTGTTTAATTTACATAGTGTTAATTTCCCTTTATTGAGCAGTTCCACAATGATGAAATTGAAATACCTATAAAAAGAAAATAATGTTTTTTTCCAATTAAGTTGCTTAATAGTGATAATGGATCTTCTGCTGTAGAAAATTTATTATTACAGCTACTTTGAACTATTCTAATCTTTTGGTATAGAGGGTTCTTTCTCATGGACTGACCCTATATTTCTTATAACACACTTCTCAAAATAGTATCCCTGTGAGGCATTTCCCTATAAAATGATTTCATGACTCGTTAGTTATGAAAATATATGATCTATCTGTAGCACCCAAATGTTAACACTTTCACCTTCTTTTATTTCATTGTTTGAATGACTATTTTATAGTTTGTGGAATTGTGTGAAAGAAGTACAGAATGGTACGTACTGAGTCTTGTCAAAATTTGAAGATAAACTATTAGACTTGGTTCATCTGTTGATGTCCTCTAACTATTAATTAGATGCCCTTTCAGTAAGAGGATTGATAGTACTTTTATCCCACTACTTGTATGATCGGCAAATGGTCAAAATTTGTATCATCTGACAATACAAATGATACATCATTTGTGTGTATCAAAAACATAGGACCCGACATAGAACCCTGCAGTACACCATATCGGATGGCTTCAAACTGTGTGCGCCTATTGTTACATGATTGACATGGAACTTGTAAATTCAGTGTTCTGTCCTGTAGATAAGATAAAAAACCATGCCCTTGCTATAAATTAAATTTCATCATATTTTAACTTTTGTACAACGGGTTTGTTGTTGCACAGTTAATGGTCTTTGCCAAGTCACAAAATACTGCAATTGCTAGTAATTTGACTCATTGTAGTATATCATCTGTCAAGATAAGTGTAGCTTGCTCAGTTGACAGTTCTTTTTTTACTAACAATTGTTTTTCTGTATGAAGTGTTTATATATTCTTCTGTACAAAATCTTCTGAAACTTTTTGAAACTACAGGCAATAATGAGAGAGTTGGTTATTTTTACTAATGTTTTATCTCATTTTTGTTGAATGGCTTAACATCATGTTTCTTTGTCTGTGATAGTACCATTATGAAAAGATTTACTATATAAGTAACTTAATGGATTACATAGTTCAACTGAAACAATTAGATTAATTTAGTACTGATTTCATAACAACAGATTGAACAACTATTTTTAAGTGTTGGAAATTTTAAAACCTACTTTTGGAGATCTAAAATGTGGTTTAGTTCTGTCAAATTATTTATGCGTTTCTAAGAAACTGTAGCCTATGTATTGAAGGAATGTCCAAACCTAAATTATCTGTTACTAACAGCAAAAAGTTAAGAGGAAGTGTCTATGATTTTGGGACAATCTTGAATCAGTTCATTATCTGTCTTAAAAGAAATCGTCATTTTCTTGATTTTTGTTCTCTTTATCATTTTTTTTTACTGTGTTGCAAATAGTTCTTATCTTGTTGCTGGAGGAACAAATTTTTTCTTATAATTATTTTGGTGCTCTGACTGTTGACAAGTTTGTTATAAAATTTGTAATGAGATTTATCCCTGTCATATGTGTCCCTCCATGCTAAGTAGTCTCCTCTTAGTTTTGTCGATAGTTTGATTACTTTTGTGATCCACGGCAAACATAGGTTGGTTTGTTATACAATGATTTTCATAGTAGCATATGACTATATTACAGGAAACATTATATATTTAGTTGACACCAGGTGTGTTGTCTGCACTTTCACCTGTATATATCTGGCAGATACTTCTTTAATTTCTTACTTTTCGATTTATTACTTTTGGCATTTTCTAATTCTATTTATTTATGCTTTGTCCCTCATATTAAACATCAGTAGTTGATAGTTGTGATCTGTTAGATCCTTACATACAGGAGTTACATTTCAATTTCAGTCTCCGTTTGTTTGTACAAATATTATCAATTCCAGTTTTCATATCTCGTTTTAAATTGTATGGTTGCAGTTAGATCACAAGAAATTGCAAGGGATTCAAGTACATCATGAGAATAAGAGACTGTATGAAATGGTAAGGGTCTCGAATACACCTTAAGAATACAGGAGTGGAAAAAAATCCTGAAACACTGAAAACCTAACACATTACCATGCCTAATACAGTGTAGAAAAAACCATTGGCATTCAAAACAGGTTCCAGCTATCTCAGACTTGATAAGTGCTAGTCCTGTACAGCTTTTTCGGGGAAATCTTGTGCCTTCATTCGTACAAAATAGTGACGAGTTCAGGTAACAACAATGGAGATGCCTGGTGATCATGCATCCTTCTTTGTAAAGTAGACCACAAAAGCTGAATAATATTGAGACTTGGTGACTGGCAGCCAGGGGAGATGTGGCAATTCATACTTGTGATAACCAAACCAATCTTGGATGATGAGAGCTGTCTGAACAGGGTCTCTGTCGTCTTGGAACACAGCATCACCATAGGGGAGCAAACATTGTACTGTGGGGTGGACCTGTTCAGCCAAAATGGTCACATAGTCCTTGGCAGTAATGCGACCTTGCAGAGTACACATGGAGCCCGTGGAATTCCACACTGTGGCTGCACAAATCGTCATTGAATACCACCATGTTTCGCTCTTGGGACATAAACATAGCCAGAAGTTGCAAACAGTGTGTAAACACTCACCCAAACAAATGGCTTTCTCTCATTGAGCCACAGTCCAGCTTTTATAGCTTCAATGCCGTGTTTTCCTGTTGTGGGCATTAGCATTACAGATGAGTGGTTTTGGAATTCCAGCTTGCTCTGCAATTCCCTGTTTATGGAATTCCCTGTATGGTGTTAACGAATGTGACATTTGGTTCTACAGTGACTGCTGTTGTCCTCTTATTTTTCACAACAATCCTTTTCAGTGACCATTTGTCATGATCACTCAACACACAATTTCTTCTGTGTTGTGACTTAGCAAATAATGTTCTCCCACTTTTCAAATATAGGTATATATCTTCAGTAAGGTGCTACTTGGAACACCAAACAACCAAACACTTCAACTACCTTGGTGATGGAATCACCAATTATATGAACACCACCAATTTTCCCATGTTCGAATTCACAGCTCCAACATACTGCACTCAGTACTACATAGAACACTGTTCTGACCACAACTGATATAATATGTTGAGTACTTTGCTCCATTGCGGTTTGTGGTTAGATATGACAGCACAACCCACAGACTTGGCTAGCATATAAATTTTTGTTCAAGCATGCGTATCTCATGGTGTTTCCTTATTTTTGCCCAACCCCCTCGAGTAGGCTGTATGTCTCAATTATTAAACTCTCCTCTTATTATTACCTCAGTCTATTTGTCAGTTAAGATGTTTAATAATGCATGAAAAGTTTACATAAATAACTCAAAATTCCCAGAGGGAGTACTGTGAATTATGACTTTCCATGAAACTCTATTTATAAACACAAGCATTTCAAAAATGCAGACCATAGCAAAATGTAAGGATATTAGTGTTTTGTGTTTGTGTCTCTTTTAGTATAAGTGGCAACTCATTTCTCCAATTCTGATCTGCAGTAACTGGATACTAAATTAATCTATACATACTCAGGATTCCTATAGTATTGGTCACGTGATGTTCTGAAACACATATTACATGGGCATGATTAGTATGTTACTGACTATCTGAACAAATCAGAATTTCAAATCTTTTTTTTCATCCAGTATTTTGGTGTAGTTTATGTGCTTTAACCTTCTTTTTCTCTTCGCTTGTTTCTGGCTCAGAATTTTCCAGTATATTTACTTCTTTTAAGACTGATCAGCTGGAATATGAATTTGCCCTAAAAATGTGTTGCTCTCACACCAGTCACCACAGGAATACTGCAGTGAATAGCATTGCCTAATATTAAAGTTTCCACTATTAGCCCAGCCAGTTTCCCTTTCGTATTGAGGTTTAAGTTGTGAGTCCTGAAGCCTCACCTGCCAATACCATCAACAGTAACCAAACCCTCTTTTTACCTGACAAAAGCAGTCAGTATAGTGCCATGTTCACATGACTTGAAGAGCTTTTTGATTGCTGCCAATCAGAACACCTCCAATAAATTCAAACTGAATATTTACATGCTTTTTTGCAGAAGCTATCTGTTCCAGATCACTCTGTGCACTGTAGCCCTGCTCTGTGTCACTACTGTTTACTGTGTTCTTCATTATCACAAAATTATTCTCCTTTACAAAATCCTTGCAGAAAGAACATGTATCTTCCACCATTTAACTAAGCCACACATTTGAAGATATTTGAAGTTTGCGGCCTTCTACACATTTCTTAATTCTTCCAGCAACAACTGACCACACCTCTTCTCTGACTGCTACCAAAGAGTAGGTCTTCCCTCATCATTGCTACTTTCTCTGAAATTTTTAATTTGTTACTGAAAGCCTGCTTCATCTTGATGACACTTACTTCTACTGATATGGGTGAAGCTATTTTTTTTTACCATTGACAAATATATGTCTGTTCTCTTTTTCTGGCCTCTGTTTCTCTCTATTGCTTTGCACTATCCTTCTCTCCTATAACCTTCACACATCCTTCATATCACTGTCCAGTTTGGTCATAATTTTTCTTTTCTGTTCCTCTTATTATGTTATGTTGTCTTGTGCACAGACTCAATAATGTATGTAAATTTGTCCATCTTTGCTCAGCAAATATTTGAGTTCTGAAGACAAATGTAAATCAGAGAAATAGTGTATCCAGTTACTCAGCTACACAGGATAAATAGAGCAAAATGTATAATAGGTGCTGTGGCAAACTATCTCAGTGTTTATAAATTCAAATGTCTTGGGTTCAATTCTTAATTTGTCCAAAGTTTTCTTTCTGACGTTTATCACATCTTTCACCTCTGAAAATTATTTTTATGTGTAAAAGAATTTCAAATTGCAGCCCAATTCAGTGTCCACATTAAGCTGTATGTCTTACTATGACTGAGTGGATGAGAATACGAGAAAGTTGTTTGCCAGTGAAAGCCTTTCTTTCCTTAGGGGAAAGATGCAGTTATATTTTGATACAGTCAATTTGCACTTTGACCATAATTGCTCCAGTGAGTAGAAGTGTGATAAAGGATAGTAAGAGGGAAGGTGACCCCATGTTGCTTTCATTAAAGCCGTCATTAAACCCAAGTTTTCCAGCCAGTCATTTCTGTAGGTATGGGAATAGGCAGAATCCAGTTAGTCAAATTTGGCGAACAGGGTGGCTTCTGCAACAATCCACATGTCAGATGCATTTGTATAGTGAAGGTATGAACTTTGTTTCTGCAGACGATCCTAAATGGGTTACTACAAAGAATATGTTTTTCATCAGTGAAGAATACAAAACATTAAGCTTCACTGATTATCTGATCACCTTGTAATAGTAAAATTTTGCATTTGAGAATTTCATCATGCCATTAACTGAATGGGGCTTTCTTGGTGTAAAGTGACAATAGTTCTTTGTAACTCACAAGTTACTGCATCCATTATGCTACATGCAAATTCAAAATCATTCTCCTTGAAGTGACATTATTTCACCTGTCTGCCATATCTTACATGCCATGTAGAATAGCCTTGTCACAGTTTGTTCCCACAAGGATCTCAATAATTCTCAGCGAATATTATCAACTCTAAATGCTTTGTTTCAATGTAGATCTCCGTGTTGTCAAACTCTTTTCGCTGATATATCACACATCTCACCTTCATTTATATATTTCCTCTTCCTTTTCCATAATATTGCCTTCATGCTTGTTTTCCTTTTATAGATACTTTTTGTATTCCTTCCATCTTTCAACCCACCCTCCCTCCCTTTACTTAAAACTGGCTTGCCGTGTGGGTTCTTGATACTCATACATCTGCTTCTCTTTCCTCCAAAGTTTCTTTAATTGTCCCATATGCAGACCCATCCTCTCCATAGTGATGCATGGTTAAACGGTTTTCTATTTCTCCTCTGTCTGTTACTGCGTTGCCATATTCCACTTTTGTCAGTCTCAGTTTTTAGGCATCTGGTTTTCCTTTCACCTGCTTCATTTGCAGCATTTTTATATTTTTCTTTTAAATCAGTTATATTCAGCAGACCTACCTCACATAGTATCCAAAGATTTTTACTGATTGTTGCCTTTTTGCCTATTGGACCCTCTGGTGCATTCACTATTTCAGATCTCAGAGCTAAACATTCACCTTCTATTATTAGCCTTCCCCCTGTTAATGTCAATTGTTGCCTAATACTCCCTTTGAATCTTTCAGCAACTAGTCCTTCTTTCAATTTATCCAGATCTCATCTCCTCAATTTGTTTTAATCTGCAGTTCATAACCAATAAATTATGATCACCATCATATAATCTAACTGAAGCCTACTGGTGTCTCCAAGGATGTCCATCTATGCTGCATTGTTTCATGATTACATTATAAACAACGCAAAATTCTACTAGGCAGTTTCCACCTCCCAGTCTTCTTTTTCCATGAATTTTCTCCAACTATTTGTCTCTTCCTTTTTCTACTGTTGAGTGCACCCTCCAGCACAGTTATATTTTCATCTCTGTTAGTGATCTGAATAATTTGTTTTATCTCATCACCCTTTCTTTTTCTCTTCATCTGCAGAGCTAGTAGGCCTGCAAACTAGTGCTGCTGTGGTGATTGTTGGCTTTGTGTCCGTTTTGGGTGTAATAATTGATTCCCCATGCTATTCATAGTTGTTTACCTACATTCCTATTTGTTTGTTAATTATTAGACCTACTCCTGCATTAATCCTATTCAACTTTGTGATGATAACCCTATACCTGTCCTGCCATAAGTCCTGTTCGTCTTGCCACAACATTTCATTAATCACCACTGTATCTGATTTCAATCTATCCACTTCTCTTTTTGAATTTGCAAAACTACCTACCCAATTAACTGATGTAACATTCCATGCTCCAATCTGTGGAGCACAAGATTTTGATTCTCGTGATTTTGTGTGGTGGCGGTGGTCAGAGTCCAAGTAAGGCAAGTACTGATAGGTGTCGGTATTACTGAACCATTAGTACAACAACTCATGGATGTAAAATACTGACATGAATTACTGGTACTTACTGTTAAATGAAAAGACGGGTAGTAGCCAACTTTGGGATAGATCTGTGCGAGTTCCAAGGAAATGTAGGAAAATAAAAGGCAAAACTGACCCTTTGACTTATTGTAGACAGTAAACTGACGATAGGCAACCATATGTTTATAACAACTCGTGTGGAAACCAGATTGCAGTTCAAAAATGCGAAAGATGTGGAAGGGAAGCAGTTATTGGAAAGATAGTGGCACAGGGCTGTAGCCGAGCCCCATGTTGTTTAATCTGTACAAAGAGTAAACTGTAAAGAAAACCAAAGAGAAAATTGAAAAAAGTAATCAAAATTCAGCAATAAAAAATTAAAACTTTGAGGTTTGCTGATGACATTGTTGTTGTCAGCATCAAATGGCTTTGATAATGAGTTGAACAGAATGGATAGTGTCATGAAAAGGCACTAAGAAAAGTAAAACAATGGAAATGAAATAAAATGCAGTCTGGTGCTGCTGCTGAAAGAATTATACTAAGAAATATGTCGCCAGCGGTAGCAGTTATGTTTGGCCAGCAGAATAAGTGACAATGGCAGATGTAGACTCGCAGTAGCAAGAAAAACTTTTATGAATGAGAGAGATTTAATAATGAAGTTAAATTCATCTGTTAGGTCTTCCCTGGAAACATTTGTGTGGAGTATAGACTTGTGTGGAAGTGAAACATGGAAGATAAACAGTTCATACAAGAAGAGAATATAAGCTTTTGAAATGCGGTGTATCTATGTCCTGAACTCAGTATGCAGTGAACCTGTTCCCCTTCAAACCCCTCTTGAAGCTGTGGCTGTCGGGATAAGAATGACACAGGAAATAACTGTCTGCAATGTATATCTTCCTCCAGATGGTGCAGTACCCCTGAACACATTGGCTGTACTGATTGATCAGCTCCCTAAACCTTTCCTACTTTTGGAAGAGATTAACGCTCATAACCCCTTGTGGGGTGGCACCGTGCTTACAGGCTCAGACAGAGATGTCGAAAATTTACTGTCACAACTCAACCTCTGCCTCTTAAATCCAGGTGCCCCCACACATTTCAGTGTGGCACATGGCACATATTTGACCATTGATCTCTTGATTTGCAGTCCTGGCCTTCTCCCATCTATCCACTGGAGAGCACATGACAACCTGTGTGGTGGTGATTACATCCCCATCTTCTTGTCACTGCCCCGGCATCAGCCCCACGGACACCTGCCCAGATGGGCTTTAAACAAGGCAGACTTGAACGCTTTCACCTCTGGTGTCACCATTAAATCTTCCCCACATGGTAATATCGATATGGTGGTTGAGCAGGTAACTACAATGATTGTTTCTGCGCGGAAAACATGATCCCTCGTTATTTAGGGTGCCCCCGCGAAAGACGGTCCCTTGGTGGTCACTGGAAGCTGCTGAGGCAGTTAAGGAGCGTGGGCGAGCTATACAGCGGCATAAGCAGCACCCTTCCCTGGAGCACCTCATAGCCTTTAAACAGCTCCGTGCACGTGTTTGCCAACTTATCAAAAGATGGAAACAGGAGTGTTGGGAGAGATAACGTCTCGACCATTAGGTGCCATATGTCACAAAGTCTGGGCAAAGATCAAACTTGTTTTTGGGTACCAGACCCCCAACAGGTGTTCCTGGTGTTAACATAAATGGCGTGTTATCTACCAATGCAAACACGATTGCCGAGCACTTTGCTGAGCGCGATGTTCGCGCCTCTGCGTCGGAGAATTACCCCCCCAGCATTTCGCACTCTCAAATGGTGGCTGGAAGGGGAAGTCCTCTCACACACTACACACCGCAATGAAATCTGTAACGCCCCATTTACAGAGTGGGAGCCCCTCAGTGCCCTTGCACATTGCCCCAACACAGCTCCTGGGCTAGATCGGATTCACAGTCAAATGATTAAACATGTCTCATCTGGCTACAAGCGAAATCTCCTCGTGACCTTCAACTGGATCTGGTGCAATGGCGTCTTTCCATCGCACTGGCGGGTGAGCACCATCATACCAGTCCTCAAACCTGGCAAAAACCCGTTTGATGTGGATAGCTATTGGCCCATCAGCCTCACCAACATTTTTTGTAAGCTGCTGGAATGTATGGTGTGTCGGCTGTTGGGTTGGGTCCTGGAGTCATGTGGCCTAGGCTCCGTGCCAGTGCAGTTTCCACCTGGGTCACTCTACCACTGATAATGTTGTGTCCCTCATGTCTGCCATCCGAACAGCCTTTGATGCAAACACCTGGTTCCCGTCTTATTTTTTACTTACATAAAGCATACAGTAAGACCTGGTGACATCATATCCTTGCCTTATTATATGGGTGGGGTCTCAGAGGCCCACTCCTGATTTTTATCCAGAGTTTCCTGTCGCTTCGTACTTTCCGTGTCCAAGTTGGTGCCTCCCATAATTTGCCCCATATCCAGGAGGATGGGGTCCCACAGGGCTCTGTATTGAGTCTCTCTTTTTAATGGCCATTAATGGTCTAGCAGCAGCTGTAGGGCCGTCTGTCTCACCCGCTTTGTATGCAGATGTTGTCTGCTCTTCATACTGCTCCATCAGTACTGGTGTTGCTGAGCAGTGCAAACAGGGAGCCATCCACAAGATACTGTCATGGACCCTAGCCCACGGCTTCCAGTTTTTGGTCGCAAAGTCATGTGTTAAGCACTTCTGTCAGCTTCGTACCGTTCATCCGAAACCAGAACTTTAACTTACTGACTATCCCCTCACTGTAGTGGAGACATACCGATTTTTAGGACTGGTTTTTGACACCCGATTGACTCGGCTTCCTCACCTTTGTCAGTTTAAGTGGAAGTGCTGGCAGCACCTCAATGCCCTTCGCTGCCTGAGCAATACCAACTGGGATGAATATTGCTCTACACTGCCACAGAGCGCTTGTTCAATCCCGTCTTGACTATGGGAGTCTGCTTTATGGTTTGGCGGCACCCTCAGCATTGCGTTTACTCGACCCGTGCACCACTGTGGCATTTTACTAGCGACGGGAGCTTTTACGAGGAGTCCGGTGACCAGTGTCCTGGCGGAGGCTGGAGTCCCTCCACTGCAGGTCAGGCATGCGCAACTGCTCGCCAGTTACATTGCACATGTTCGTAGTTATTCTGTGCATCTGAATTACTATCTCCTTTTCCCACCCACAATGGTTCATCTCCCACATTGGTGGCCCAGGTGATAATCAGGGGTTCTGGGAACTGGGGTGATGCAAAACTTTTTTGATGTGCGTAAAATCTCGAAGAGGTTTTCTTTTGCCCTTATTCTTGAGTACGTCATTACTGTGAGATTTGTATCTTAGTTTCATTAGGCATACATTTAATGTACTTAGTTAACACTTGTTGGAAAATACTGGTTTGAATTTACACTGGTATGGGGTCAAAGTGGTGATGTGCTGATCTCAAGATTAATATGAAGAGACAGTCTCTGGAACCAGTAACAATAAAATATTGTGATAGGCACTTTATATTAGCAGTGTCAGCTAATAGCTTCTATTTTACTTGTCAAGTCATGAGAAGGAGAGTTAAATTTTTTGTTTGTCTTCTTGACTCTCCTTACTTCATATGGTTTTCCTCCATGGTTTTTTGCCCAATGTTGGGATTGGGATTGCTATAAAGTTTTATCATATTTTTATTTCTCAGATAATGTGCAACGTGAAGTGATGTGAATAGCGTCATCACATAGTGCTTGATATTTTCTTTTAATGGTCAGACTTGTAAAATATCTGATCAGAGGATGTACCCTCATACTCGCTTAATGGAGTGCTGTCTCCACATTTAAATTATCATTAGTCTGGTAATCTTGCTGTTTTGGAGGCCAAAAAGAAGTCAGCTTCATTCATGCTCTAAATGTGAATATCCACTTGTATCTCCATTGCCTGTATTCCTTGATGGCACCCTGTCCCACATTATAAAACTTTCTAAATATCAGATACAGAACAGTTTACTGAAACTTTATAACTGTAATGATTGATTCAGGCTGGAAAATATTTGAAATTATGAGACATTTTTGTGGCTAAAAATTGTTTTTATTAATTATTTTATTATGATCTGATTGTGCCTACTGATCAGTTTCTAAATGTGTCGATTAGCATTTTACATTGTGAGCCAACCAGTGAACTCTCCGCTTTCTTATTTGCTGTTAGATTCAGACGGACTCTTCCTATTCTTCTTACTGAGTGAGGTGGCGCAGGGGTAAGACATTGGACTTCTATTCATTATGATGCCATTTCAGATCCATGTCCAAACATTCAGATTTGGTTTTTCCATGATTTCCCTAACTTGCTTCAGTCAAATGGCTCTTTTGAGGGGGCACAGCCAATTTATTTCCCATTCTTCCCCAATCTGAGCTTGGACTCCTTCTCAAACAGTGTTTTGAAGTAAGTGTTTTGGACTTTTTCACTTATTAATTGAAAATGTTTAAGCCACGTTGTGTCACTAAGGTAATTTACCTGCTCTTTTGGCAAAAATGGACTTAGTGTACTGTGGCCTTTCCATTGCATGTTGATATTGGTAACTGCTGGCATGCTGAATTGTTGGCAGTGGAATGGTGAATCATGAGTCAGGTATCGGTAGCCACTCAAAATGCTCATTTATAATTTTCTATGGCTCAAAATAGTTATCTGGTGTTTTGTTTTATTAGGTTAGAGTTTAAACACATCAGAATTTTTGGTGAAATCTGCAAGAAGAGATAAAAGTAGGTTATTGCAATGACAAATGTATATCTTAGTTTACACTACACAGCAATCTACGACAGCAATCTTGTCTTCACATTGAGATTTGTTAGCTTCTCCAACACTTAATCAAATTGTCACCTTCTATCCTAAGCTACGCTTCAGGCTTCACCACCGGTGTATCTGCAGTGCATCTAGTTTACTAAGATTCATTCGTTGGCTTCGCCAACTTACAACCAAATTGTCAGATTCTAGCCCAGCCTGGACTTCAGGCTTCACTACAGGTCAGCCAGTGTGCACATTTAATTTTCGTCCCCATCTCCATATCAAAAACAAATCAATTCCCATACTCTGCCAGAAGAAGTCATTATATTCTGTGGTTCTCATTGGCTGCTGTGTACTATCACGCACTTGGACATGTCCAACGGGAACAGCTCATCAACAGCAGTATGCCCGCCCAGGGGATCCACAACTCTTTTGGGGATACGTGCGTAGCGAGCACGGGACCCCGAGCTGATGTGGCCTTCCTTCCTTTCCGGGCTGCATACCTTCCCTTTCCGCATCCTTCCCCATCCCCCATCTTCGCTCCCCCCCCCCCCCCTCACCTCTGGCTCTATCTTTCCCTTTCTCCCCCTCTGGGGTTATGGTTTGTGCCTACGTCCGGAGACGGACGCTTGTAAATATACTACATTCTTCGCCTTCCTTGCTTGTAAGTCTTCATCCTTCCTTTGTCCTTCTCTTTTCCTTACCTCTTCTCTCTACCCTTTTCTCCGCTGCGGCATTTGAGACCTCTCTTCTTTCCTTTCCCCATTCTCTTTCTTCCTCCCTGTGCGTGTCTGAAGGCCGACCCACGCATTTCCATGCGTAGCCGGTGACGGGGTAACGCGTAATTCCCCGCCCCGGGTAGACAGGTAGGACACGTACGTACCCCCTGGTAACGGCCAGGCCCGGGGAGGGGTGATTACCCAAGCTGATACCTTCCGAAAGTGCCGATTGGTCCCTCCGTCCGTTTGTCGGGAGGTGTGACCTGAGGTGTGAACAATCACCTAAGGCGGGAGTGCCCTCAGAGAGGGCCCCCACAAGGGAGGAGCGCGCCATCGGAGACGCCGGTAATCATGGGGGATTCTTCCGCAATGGTTTCCTCACCTTCCACTATGTCTGCTCACAAACGTAAGTTCACTGAGTCTCAGCCACAGTCAGTTCTTCCATCGTTGCCACAGTTCCTTGTTGTTTCTCGGTCTGACGAAGATCACGACTTCTCCATGGTCAACCCTTTCGTTATTCAGAAAGGTTTCGACGCAATTGCAGGTCCAGTAAAGTCTTGTTCCAGATTACGGAATGGCACCCTGTTGTTAGAAACAGTCAGTGCCCTCCAGGCCCAAAAATTGCTGCGTACCTCACTACTACACACCTTCCCTGTCCGGGTGGAACCGCACCATACCTTAAATTCCTCGCGTGGAGTCGTTTATACACGCTCCCTCGATGGACTGTCTGACGAAGAAATTCAGCACTACCTGCCTGACCAGGGTGTAACGGCAGTTCATAGGGTTATGAAAAGGGTTAACACGAACATCATTCCAACCCGCACTGTCTTCTTGACATTTGACAAAGTTCAACTCCCATCGAAAATCAAAGCAGGCTATGAGAATTTCCGTTCGCCCTTATGTCCCAAACCCTACGCGCTGCTATCGGTGTCAGCGGTTCAATCACACCAGCCAGTCCTGTTCCAATCCGGCCAAATGTGTTACGTGTGGCAAGGATGCCCATGAGGGTGCTTGTCCACCTCCATCCCCTCGCTGCATCAACTGTATGGGTGACCACGCTGCTTCCTCTCGAGATTGTCCCGTTTTTAAGGACGAAAAGCTCATCCAGGAAATTAGAGTAAAGGAAAAGGTGTCGACCTTTGCTGCTCGAAAATTATTCGCCAGTCGACAGCCCACCGTGCCTCAGAAAGGAAAATACAGCGCTGTCCTTGCTTCTCATCGGCCAACAAAGGAGGCGGCCACGCAGACATGCGACCTCACCTTTAGTGCCACGGTCGTCAGATCGGCCAGCGCAAAGATCGCACGTTCAACCTCACCACTTTCGCCTGCCCACTCTCTGGCTCACCCTTCGTCGAGTTCTGCTAAATCTCGAGCCCACAAGTCAGACACCAAGACTTCGAAAAAAGAGCATACTCGTGAAGAGTTTTTACGTACGGCAACTTCCCAACCATCGGTTCCTCCTTCCACTAAAAATCATACTTCCAAGAAGGCTACAAAGAAACCCAGTTCCTCTCCTTCTCCGCCAAGGCGTGTCCCATCTACAGCACCACCTGGCGGAAATCGCCCTCGGCCGTCTTCTGTGTCGCCGAGGCGCACTGCTGGCGGCCGATCAACCGGCCAGTCGCTGGTGGCAGGAGCTGCTCCTGACCAACCTATGGATCAGGATCTTCTGCCTTCGGCTGAATGCCATTCCATGCTGTCGGTCGCAAGCTCAGAGGAGTCGTTGAGTTGACAGCGACCTTGGTCACATTCCTCCATTTTCTGTTCACCCTATGTCCATTATCCACTGGAATATCTGCGGTATTGGAGCCAATCGGGATGAATTGTCGATCCTCGTACAATCCTACTCGCCGGTCATCTTCTGTCTTCAGGAAACAAAGCTGCGTCCCCATGACCACTTTGTTCTCCCTCATTTTCAGTCCGTCCGATATGATCTCCCCTCTGTTGAAGGCACTCCAGCACATGGAGGACTCATGATTCTTCTCCATGAAACTCTCCATTATCACCCAATCCATTTAAACACCTCCTTCCAAGCTGTCGCCGTCCGTCTTTCCCTTTCCGGATACACATTCTCTCTTTGTACTGTATACATTCCATCGTCCACACCAATGGCACGAGCTGATCTCCTTCATCTTCTTGGTCAGCTTCCACCCACCTATTTGCTGGTTGGGGACTTCAATGCCCACCACCCGCTTTGGGGATCTCCACATCCTTGTCCACGTGGCTCACTATTGCTAGACGTCTTCCACCAAGCGGATCTAGTTTGCCTCAACACTGGGGTCCCCACATTTTTGTCTGCGTCCATGACAAATTTATCTCATTTGGACCTTGCGGTCGGTACTGTTCCGCTAGCTCGGCGCTTCGAATGGTCCGCCCTTGATGATACACACTCGAGTGACCACTTTCCATGTGTCCTTCGACTGCAGCCTCAACTGCCATATATGCGCTCGCGACGCTGGAAGTTTGCCCAAGCCGATTGGACACTTTTTTCGTCTCTAGCGACTTTCGATGACCGTCGCTTTCCCAGCGTCGACGATGAGGTCACACATATTACCGACGTTATTCTTACAGCTGCGGAACGTTCAATACCACGCACCTCCGAATTTCCCCGGTGCCCCCCAGTTCCTTGGTGGAATGAGGCATGCCGTGACGAAATACGTGAGCGACGACATGCTCTTCGCATTTTCCGTCACCATCCTACTTTGGCCAACTGTATTCACTATAAGCAGCTCCGTGCGCGATGCCGTCGCGTCCTCCGCGATAGCAAGAAGGCAAGCTGGAAATTCTTTATTAGCTCATTTAACACCTTCACTCCCTCCTCGGAAGTTTGGAGTCGGCTTCGACGGTTCTCAGGCGCGCCTAGTTTCTCTCCGGTCTCTGGGCTCACTGTCGCGCATGATACCTTAGTGGACCCCGTCGCAATTTCTAACTCATTGGGTCAGCACTTTGCTGAGATTTCGAGCTCTTCAAATTACCCGCCAGCGTTTCTCCCGAAGAAACTTGCAGCGGAAGTGCGACCTCTTGCTTTCTTCTCTCAAAATCACGAAAGCTACAATACTGTTTTCTCCATGCGGGAACTCCAACATGCCCTCTCTTCTTCTCGCTCCTCCGCCCCAGGACCGGATGGTATCCATGTCCAAATGTTGCTGCATTTATCAACCCGTAGTCTGCGTTACCTCCTTCGCCTTTATAATCGAATTTGGACTGACAGTACCTTTCCCAGATGATGGCGGGAAGCTATTGTCGTTCCCGTTCCGAAACCTGGAAAGGACAAACATCTCCCCTCTAGCTATCGCCCCATTTCTCTCACGAGTAGTGTCTGTAAGGTTTTGGAGCGTATGGTGAATTACCGTTTAGCTTGGTGGCTGGAATCCCGCAGTCTTTTAACACCAGCCCAATGCGGATTCCGAAAGCATCGTTCTGCAGTTGACCATCTTGTTGCTCTCTCCACTTATATCATGAACAATTTTCTCCGGAAACGCCAAACAGTAGCAATATTTTTTGATCTGGAGAGAGCATACGATACCTGTTGGAGGACAGGCATCCTCCGCACACTGTTCTCTTGGGGCTTTCGAGGCCGGCTGCCCCTTTTTCTTCGCGAATTTATGGCAGAGCGCACATTTAGGGTGCGGGTGAACACTACTCTCTCCCGTACTTTCTCCCAAGAAAACGGGGTACCCCAGGGCTCCGTGCTGAGTGTTGTACTGTTTGCCATCGCCATAAATCCAATTATGGATTGTCTCCTTCCTGATGTCTCGGGCTCCCTCTTTGTGGACGATTTTGCGATCTACTACAGCTCTCAACGGACCAGCCTTCTTGAACGACGTCTTAAGGGATGTCTCGATCGCCTCCACTCTTGGAGCATCGAAACCGGCTTCCGTTTCTCACCCAGTAAGACCGTTTGTGTTAATTTTTGGCGACGTAAGGAGTTTCTTCCGCCCTCCTTACATCTAGGTCCTGTCAACCTTCCGTTTTCAGACGTCACTAAATTCTTGGGTCTTATGTTTGACAGAAAACTGTGCTGGTCCTCCCACGTTTCCTATCTTTCGGCTCGCTGTCTGCGATCCCTTAACACCCTCCGTGTCCTGAATGGTACCTCCTGGGGAGCGGACCAAGTGGTCCTTCTCCGCCTCTCGAGCGCCTTAGTGCGCTCGAAATTGGACTATGGAAGCATAGTCTACTCCTCTGCTCGGCCGTCTATTCTTCGGCGTCTCGACTCTATCCACCACCGTGGATTACGTTTAGTGTCTGGAGCTTTTTACACTAGCCCTGTGGAAAGCCTTTATGCTGAGACTGCTGAACCTCCGCTGTCCAATCGGCGAGCAGTCCTTCTGAGTCGTTATGCTAGCCATCTGTCTTCCATGCCTGCTAATCCAGCCCATGACCTTTTTTTCGACGCCTCCTTTGATGTAGGGTACGCAGGCCGCTCCTCCTCCCTACTACCCCCGGGAGTCCGCTTCCGTCAACTGCTCCATTCTCTTTCCTTCTTGACAACTTGGGGTACAGCACCGCCTTGGCTCCGTCCCCGGATCTGCCTGCTCCGTGACCTTTGTCGATTTCCCAAGGATGGTACCCCTTCACTTGTTTATCGTTGGGCATTTGCTGCTCTATGTGCACAAATGACGGACGCCACATTTATTTACACCGACGGCTCGAAAACATCGTTAGGTGTAGGGAGTGCCTATATTGTTGGCGACACCCCAAATCACTTTCGGCTTCCCAACCAGTGTTCGGTTTATACTGCGGAGCTTTACGCTGTTCTCCAGGCTGTCCACTACATCCGCCGCCATCAGCGGATACAGTACGTGATCTGCTCAGATTCTCTCAGCTCTCTCCTTAGTCTCCAAGCTCTTTACCCTGTGCACCCTCTGGTCCACCAGATTCAGGACTGTCTGCGCTTGCTCCACCTGGGGGGCATCTCGGTGGCGTTCCTCTGGCTCCCGGGACACGCTGGTATCTGTGGGAATGAGGCGGCCAATATAGCGGCCAAGGCTGCAGTCTCTCTTCCTCGGCCAGCTATTCAGTCGATTCCCGTAACCGATCTACGGAGCGTTTTATGTCGCAAAGTTGCTCATTTATGGCACGCGCATTGGTCAACACTTCCCCATAATAAATTGCGGGAAGTGAAAGCCCTTCCTTGCGCTTGGACGTCTTCCTCCCGAACACGTCGTCGGGAGGAGGTAATTTTAGCTAGACTCCGGATAGGGCACTGTCTTTTTAGCCATCGACATCTTTTAAGCGGCGATCCTCCCCCACTCTGTCCCCACTGCTCTCAGCTGTGGACGGTAAGACACCTTTTAATTGAATGCCCCTATTTTAATCCGTTACTCTCCCGTCTACAGCTATCGCCTGATCTATCGTCGATTTTAGCAGATGACACACGCTCATCCGACCGCGTTCTCCAGTTTATTAGTGACAGTGAAATGACGTCAGTCATTTGAAGCCTTTTTTGGGACAACCAAACCCTTTCTGTAGTGGATTTTTAAGCATTCCTTCTGCTTTTAGTTTCTCCAATTTTATGACTTTGTTCCCATTGCTGCTGGTTTTCAATTTCGGTTTTTTACTGTTTCCTAAGTCACGGGCTGGGCGCTAATGACCATAGAAGTTTTGCGCCCTAAAACCAAAAAACAAAAAACAGCAGTATGCAGTGGAAAAGGCTGGTACACCAAAAGTGCACTTCGGCTGCTCTTTTTAATATGATTTAGTATTGGCCACTGGCATGCTGTAATATGAATTTTCCATTACAGTTTTAGAACAGTGTAAATTATCAGAACTTTTCCATAATACTTTGTGTTTAAATATTTCAGTGGAAAAGGTTTTCACGGGGTTATAAAACGTTTATTTTTGCAAATATTTAAGCCGTGTTTTAATACTCCTAGTTGATTTTTATTGCTGCAAATTAACTTTGCAGTATTTTACTTTTTATTGCACAAAATCACATACTACTTTGCGGTGTTTTAAATAGTTCAAGTAAATGGGCTGTTAGAGAACTAAATTTTACATTCTGAAAAATTATAGTATATATGTAGGAAGCAAATTTTCACATAAAACTAAATTCCGGAATTTAAATGCACACGTAAAAATTGCACTAAACAGGTACGAAAAGAAAGTATGCAAAACTGACATTCAGTACTGGAATCTACTTTTTTTTTACCATCACTCACAGCTTTTGATTTTAACTAACACTTCAAGTATTTTATTGAAGAAAGAAAGGTCCACATCACCATTGTCCTGAAGCACTTCCTCAGAATGCCACTCTTGTTTACTAATTGAATTGTGACTGTTGGCTATTGCTAAATTGTCTTTTTTTTATTTTTTTTATTTTTATTGCTGACATCATCCTCCATCCAGTGACAATTTCATGAAATTGAGGATTCTTAAAAATTGACACGTTCATAGGAACAGATTTTGTACAGTTCTGAAGAAAACAGGTAGAAAGTTAATAAACTGTCATCTAGTAAACCCAAACGTGTCAGCAACAAAGAAAGAAATCGATAATGCAACAGACAATAAAACACTGTAGGGTTGGCGATTTAAGCAGGATTGGAGGAGGGGGGGGGGGTAATTATGAAGCAATCTTCCAGAAATGAAGGGGGGGGGAGAGGTAGGGGGTGTTCAAAAATTCTTGCCCACACTGAGAGATCACACCTCATGAATTAAGGGCTAAAAAGCATTTTATCTACCAAACAAAAATGAAGCAAGTATACAAGAAATATAGGGACAGTTGCAATGGAGCAGATGCACAATTGGCACAAAGCAAAAGCATAAGGTCAAACAGGTAAGCAGACACTAATCAAATTTTGAGATGTCAAAAGGGCAGTGCTTTGTGAAGCCTTAAATAATTGCTATATCAAAATCTTATCGCAGGGCCTACCCCAAACCACCATCGACTTTTGATTATGTAGAAAATGTAAGTGGACCAAAAATTGACACATGAACAAAACAGAAAATAGCAAAACAAAAGCAGAAATGTAAAATTCTGCTTTCAAATATTCCGCTGCAACAGAAAAGTGCCACCGTTTGACTGTTGTACTACTGCATAGATGTGTTTTAATAATCAATACCAGTGGCGGTGTGAAGCAACTATAATTGGCAAAATACGGCATACAGGGTCTAGAGTCTTCTGGAAAACATGGAATTATTAGGTACCTGGAAAAATTGGGGAATTTCAGGAATTTCATAAAGTCTCAGGGAATTGCATGTTTTTAACCTAGCATCGAAATTGAATTTTATTAAGTTTTATAAATCACAAATTTTACTTAATATGTCAAGGAGTGTTCATTACATGATGAAAAGGAAAGTTGCCACTCACCATATAGCGGAGATGCTGAGTTGCAGATAGGCACAACAAAAAGACTGTCACAAATACAGCTTTTGGCCAGTAAGGCCTTCGTCAAAAATACACACACACACACACACACACACACACACGACTGTAGTCTTGGACAACACTCAGTGTGGCCTCAGTTACCCAAGACTACAGTCGCACATGCCCGTGGGGGGGGGGGTGAGAGAGAGGGGGGGTGTGTCTATTTTTGATGAAGGCCTTATTTGCCAAAAGCCTTATTTGTGACAGTCTTTCTGTTGTGCCTATGTGTGACATCTTCACTATATGGTGAGTGGCAACTTTCCTTTTCATAATATTGTTACATTCCATCCTGGATTTTCCATTGTTTGAAAGTGTGTTAATTTATGAATAATAATCCATATAAATTATCAATGTTAAAAAACTGAGGTTAAACCAAAAAACTGCGGTTACACTACAGGTTGTTGTTGTTGTTGTAGTTGTTGTTGTTGTTGTTGTGGTCTTCAGTCCTGAGACTGGTTTGATGCAGCTCTCCATGCTACTCTATCCTGTGCAAGCTTCATCTTCCAGTACCTACTGCAGCCTACATCCTTCTGAATCTGTTTACTGTATTCATCTTTTGGTCTCCCTCTACGATTTTTACCCTCCACGCTGCCCTCCAATACTAAATTGGCGATCCCTTGATGCATACAAATACTTTCAGAAACGACTTCCTGATACCCAAATCTAATAGCAAAACTCCTTTACTACTTAAGTGTCTCATTTCCCAATCTAATTCCCTCAGCATCGCCCGACTTAATTCTACAGCTTATAGCTGGTATATAGCTCAACTGAGAGGAAAGAGTAGTCATTATTGTGGTATGCTCCCCACCCCTCTCCAACCCCACCTCTCACTCACCATTAGTCAGGAGCTACTTCATACCATCTTCCTCCACACACCTGGAATTATCAGGGATTTTTCCCCCCTCCAAGTTTGAGTAGCCACCCTGGCAGAGCACCTATCAGATGCTACACTGAATTAGAAAGTGAATTTGTGCTATTTTAACTATAATTTACTGCAGAGCCCTTGAACAGAAAAGCGTTTGCAATAATTGTAAGAGCTCCCACTTCTCCCCAAAACAGATGAAAGAACTTCTCCACAAAATTACCATGTTATACAGTTCACTTCTTTTTATGACAGGATTCTAGAACATATTCATAGTTCAGCAATGATCCAAGTGCAACAAACTGAATTTGTCCATTAAAACAGCGTATATGACAAAAGCCCTGTAAAAACCTAATTTATACTCTTATCACAATCTCTGAAAAGCCAGGGATAGAGGTAATCAGGTGGATTCAGCACTCTAGACTTTTGAAAAACTGTTGATTCAGTATCACGCTCATGCCTGCTAAAGAACATGACCTTACACAAAATGTCTAGCTGAGTTTTTGTAAACTTGTAAACTTACATGTAGTGACAAAAATAGTACTTAATACCACAATAGAGGCAGTGGTGACACACGTACAAACAGATATAGAATTCATCCTTTGCAATGTTTCTTCCCAATCCCGAGAGAGAAATGACCTACTGTGAAATAGTTAATCTCCTAGCTCTAGCTCCACCCTTTCCTTAATGGGTGATTTTAATGCCTGTATTTTTTTATGGGGCAGCTCTAAGACCTCTGTCAGTGCTAAACATTAATTCGGGTGTTTTTAAATTTTTACATTTACATACTGAATAATGGCTAACCCACTCATTTTAGTTCAGGACACAGATCCTTTTCAATCATAGAGCATACAGTCTGTAGTGGTAGTTTCTACTCTTTTACTCAGTGGAAGGTTGGTGATTGCATCTGTGATGGTCACTGATACTGAACTAGATGTCTCCTGCATTGGATTCTTAATACTGATGGCTGTCATGCTTTTAGCACTTGTATAACACTTGATATTGAAGGGACCCTCAGACACAACCCCGAAGATCTTGCACTCAGCCGAACTAGTGATACCATTTTCCTCAGGGAGGAGATCTCCACAACCATAAATTGTCATGAAATGGTATTCCAGCATGTTAGGGCCATATGTTGAGAGATGCTCATATCACCTTTAAATGTCTCTGAGCCAGAGCCCACTGCCTCATAAAAAGACAAAAAAGGAATGCTGTGAAAGTTTCGTATCCATTATCAGAACTTCTCCTCCCCCCTCCCCCCCCCCTCTCTCTCTCTCTCTCTCTCTCTCTCTCTCTCTCTCTCTCTCTGTATAACACCCCTTTTTTTCTAAATTAGAACTGCTTGGCACACTTACAATGTGCAAAAATTAGGCTGAAAGACCTGATAGAATAAATAATCAAATGTTACTCCATCTAACTATAAAGTGCAAGCACATGCACTTGCTATTTCTAAGCAAATCTGGCTTGAGGGAAAGTTCCCTTCTCAGTGGATGGCAAGTATGATTATCCCAGTTTTGAAACCAGGGAATCCCCCACAGGAAGTAGATAGCCACAGACCGATCTCTCTTCTCCGTGGCCTTTACAAACTGTTTTAGCATACTGTAAGCTGACAGCTGTGCTGTACCCTAGAGATGAATGGCCTCTTGTTTAACTCAGTGTGGATTTTGGGAGGGCCGGTCTCCTAGTGATCATCTACTCTGCCCGAAGTCTTGGGTTTAATCATCGTCAGCTTCTCATCACGGTCTTCTTTGACTTGTATAAAGCCTATGGTGTGATGTGGCACCGCCACATCCTCTCCACCCTACACGAGTGAGGCTATTTTGGCTCCTCCTAATTTTCATCCAAAATTTTCTTACTCGGCGAGTCTCCAGAGTCTGAGTAAAAATTATCCTACAGTGCTTCCCACATACAGAAAAATGGAGTGCACTGTCCTGAGTGTGACCATCTTCTCAGTCTGACTGGTGAACAATATGGAACATTTAACAAATAGCATACTTTTTAATTTATGGGCCTTATTTTTCATGACTTTCGATGTACTTCGGTGGTTTGTAATTTCTGTAGAAGACCAAAGGTATATTACAAAAACTGAACAAACTATAAACATTTTTACCTTAAAGGACCGTAGTTGGTCATTCTAACCTAAAAGGTGCTTTTTACGTTTCATATCTGTAAAGGTGCAACAATGGATTTTTTCATCCACTTAGTTTATTTCATTGTTGTGATCTCGTTCCCTCTCTCTTTACACATTTTGCTTTATTTCAAGGAAGGGTGGATATACTTTAGTTGCTAGTCTCCTGTCAGTACGCTGCTGTGCTCCGCAGAAGTTTAGCGTTCCTTCTCATCATTATGACGCACCAGTGTTTTTGTTTGGATGAAGAGTTACTGAATTATTTGAACAGTTTACCAGAAGAAGATTCTGAAGGAGAAGATATTTTTGAATGTGATGAGTTGACTGATAAAGATTACACAGAATATTCAGCCCCACAAAACAGAGCAAGGCGAATCGTCAGTCGGAAGATGAATATTCAGAACCTGTACAACACGTATGACTAACCCAGTGCTTACCAGTTCAATTCCAGTGGCACCACAAATTCCGGCTCTCAGCCGAGGAAGGGGTGGGGGTGGCGGGGTGGGGGGTGGCGGGTGAGGGTGTCTTGCTGGAATCAATGCCTGGATCCTTTGCAGAGAGACAACAGGAGGAAAAGTTTCTTTTCAAATTAGCGGAAAAACTCTCCTCTCTGTATGTACAGTCGAGGAAAGGACCTGTCTATACATTCACTGCAACCACTGAAATACGTGAGATATTGGTATGGAAGACATGCCATGTAGGAGGATACAAAAGTTCGAACAAAACTAAAAATTGTATGAAATGCAAGAAATTCGTTTGTGGTGCATCATGTGCTGGAAGTGTTCAGCACGTGTGTGTGAAGTGTTCTGACAAAGGTGATGGCTTTGAGTAAAAAAAACGTCATAGAGAAACAATTATTTCGTCATAGCTACAGCTATTAATTGATTGTGTATTTACAACGTATTCTGTAAGCGATCTTCTTTATTTAATTAAATATACTTTCTATAGAAATTTTTAATTATAACGCATTTGCACAACAAGCATAAAGTGCTACTGACCTAGAGAGACATTGTTCTGAGAACTTAAGAAGTAAAACTGAAAACAAAGAAGAAAACCTTCACCGGTCAAAATGACCAGTAGTGGTCCTACTAGGCAGTTCACTAATGCTGACCCACATAGTGATCAGTGTACTCCCAGAGGCAGTGGGATCTATAGTCTCACTTATACATTGACATCTGCATCTGCAATAGTTCTTTAAAAATGAGGGTCACTGAGTGACAACTACAGGTCTGTATAAGGAAAGCAGAATATTGGCCTCATACACATGGTTTCCAGTTTTTTCACTACCATGATTTGCATTATGCATTTTTACCGATGCAGAATTGAAACTTCCTGGCAGATTAAAATTGTGTGCCCGATCGAGACTCGAACTCGGGACCTTTGCCTTTCGCGGGCAAGTGCTCTACCATCTGAGCTACCGAAGCACGACTCGCGCCCGGTTTCATATCAGTGCACACTCCGCTGCAGAGTGAAAAACTCATTCTGGAAACATCCCCCAGGCTGTGGCTAAGCCGTGTCTCCGCAGTATTCTTTCTTTCAGGAGTGCTAGTTCTGCAAGGTTCGCAGGAGAGCTTCTGTAAAGTTTGGAAGGTAGGAGACGAGATACTGGCAGAAGTAAAGCTGTGAGGACCGGGCGTGTCGTGCTTCGGTAGCTCAGATGGTAGAGCACTTGCCCGCGAAAGGCAAAGGTCCCGAGTTCGAGTCTCGGTCGGGCACACAGTTTTAATCTGCCAGGAAGTTTCATAGCAGCGCACACTCCGCTGCAGAGTGAAAATATCATTGTGGATGTAGAATTGTTCATATGCACCCTAAGTCTACCTATGTAACAAGCTGCTAAATATTGGTCAAGACATACTGCTTTTTAGGAGTCATATTTTCTGTTAACTTGGTTATGTAATATGACAGTGTAAGTGGTAATGCCAGATAAAACTTAGTCATATGCTCTCTCACTAGCACTTCCTGGGGTATGGGCTGTCCTGCCATTTTGCAACTCTACGAAGCTCTCATTTTATCATGTTTATGTTATAGAAGCCTGACCTTTGGATCCCCAGCACCATCAACAGTATACTTCTAGAACTGATCCACCAATGTGGGGTCACACTTGTGACTGGTGCTTTCCAAACGAGCCTTGTGGACAGTCTCCTGGTTGGGGTAGGGATTCCCCACTTATGGATTAGGTGCCATTACTTCTTACAAAGCTGTTTACATCATCTGTTTGGTGTTACTGATATAGGACTTCCACAAAAGTGGCTGTGCTTGTGTCCCAGTACTGACATCGTTGTAGTTTATTAGTTCCAACTTCTGCTTACCTCCATTCAGTGCTCACACACACACACACACATAAAAATATCTTGTAACCGGAAAAGGGAAATGTATCTGACAGCAAGAAAGAGTAGTGACCCAGAAACTATCAAAAATTATAAAAACTACTGTGTTATATTAAGAAAAGTTATTAAAAAATCCAGGAGTATGTGTATCATGTCTGAAATCAGCAACTCTGATAATAAAATTAAAACAATTTGGAATATTATTAAAAGAGAAACAGGTCAACCAAGAGCAGAGGAAGACAGTATTACCATCAAATTGAATGAAAACTTTACGAACAAAAAGTCAGAAGTTGAAAATATTTTTAATAATCATTTTCTAAATGTTGTGGATATAGTAGGATCCAGGTGTTCATTAGAAGATGCTAGGCTGTTAATGGAAGAGGCCATACCTATGCAATTTGATACAATTGAAATCTCACCCACTTCTCCCTCTGAAATTAGGAAAATAATAAACTTGCTTAAAAGCAAAAACTCACATGGAATTGATGGCATTTCCAGCAAAATACTAAAAGCTTGTTCTCAACAGATAAGTAAGATTCTCAGCCACCTGTGTAATAGCTCTCTGGAACAGGGCATTTTCCCTGATAGACTGAAATATGCTATTGTTATACCTTTGCATAAAAATGGGGATAGATCTGATGTCAACAATTACCGTCCAATCTCCCTTCTAACAGCTTTATCCAAAATTTTTGAGAAAGTAATGTATTCAAGAGTAGCTTCACATATCTGTAAAAATGAAGTACTAACAAAATGTCAGTTTGGTTTTCAGAAAGGTTTTTCAACAGAAAATGCCATATATGCTTTCACCAGTCAAATTTTGAATGATCTGAATAACCGAACACACACACACACACACACACACACACACACACACGTGTATGGCGTATGCACAAATTCGCCTGGACCTTGCTCTTGGCCCACTGAGTGTGACAGACCACTGTTTTTCTGCCAATTGTTTCTCATCTTGGTGAGTACCCTGATTCAGATATAATTTATACAGATGGCTCAGAAGCTAAAGATTGGAATGGCTATGTCTTCCCTCACACCAGGACTAATGAGATACAGTCCCTGCCCGGCACACACATTTATATCAGAATTGGTGGCAATTTTACATGCCCTTCACTACATCTGCACCTAGACACGAGCCTCTTCAAATTTGCAGTTATTCCTATGGTCTATTGGTGGCACAAATACAAAATCTCAACCACAGGAAGTCAGTGGTACTCCTCTGACTCACAATCGCACAATGATCCTGGGGAATTAACTCGTGGAATGGCTCATCAGGATTCCAGGAAAGATGCTCTGGGAATAAAGATACTGGCATCCAATATGCTACCAAAATTGTATCAACAAATCTTAGTGGCCTGGAACGGTAAGTGGAGTGTCACAGCCACAACCAATAAGTTACAGACTATAAAAAAGTCTAAGACTGTGTAGAGGTCTTTTCGTAGACCATCTCACTGTAAATTTGCAATTCACTGCTTCCTCCATATTGGTCACATCATTCTGACCGATGGATACAGCCTGCAGAAAGCTGTCCACCTCATAGTTGTGGCATTCTTCTGACATTCACTCATACCCTGTTGGAGTACCTCAGCTTAACTGCTACACAGTGAACTTCATAACTGGCTGAGACCCAGCCTAAAATTCTGGCTGATAATGTTCAGACAGCATCATAAGTTTTTAAATTGTTTGTGGTAGAGTAGATTGTATACTTTTATCAGCATCTTTAATTGTTGTTGTCTTGCTGTTGGTTGGACAAGGGAGGGGGTCAGCTACCGCCACACAGTTAGCTCTGGGGGATCTCCAGTTGTCCCCGTATGAGGAGCTGGTTTGACCCTGACACCCTAAGTAAGTTTTATTTTTCTTAAGTTTTCTTTGTAAGAAGATAACAAAATTGGCGACTATTGATCTGGTATAGTGGGCAGCAGAGGCCGGTTGGGAGGGGGGGACTAAAATCTTGAAGGCCTACTTATTGTTGAGCTTTCTGTGTACTGGTCCTGTGGAGATTGTGGAAATTATGCTCTTAACAGCATCCACAGCATCTTCACTGTATTTGGAAGAAACTTTAATATGTAGTATGAAAAGTAAATTCTACTTTATATTTTATGGTGACTCACATTGAGTGGTTATTGATATAAAATGATAAATAAAGAAGATAATAAATTTAAGAAATCAGAAGCTGGGCAACTGATAAAATCAAACTAAAAAAGGGCCATTGAGTATGAGAGAAATGGAAAATACACACCTCACCAAGGACATAACAATGTTGTTGCAGTGAAATGAGAGGGATGTGAATTATTATTTGTTTCACCAAACAATAAATTAAAAAAAAAAATGCAACATCACTTCCATATAGTCAACTGTTTGTTAATTGTGATTCTTCAGTTTCTCCCGGTGTATTTCTTGCTTGAACAGTCCACGGGTGTACTGCTGGTCCATAGCGTCCAACGGGCACAATGTGTCACCATTGTCAGGTGCACTGACGAAATGAGCTCCTGAGGGTGGGCAGCCAATCTCAAATCCCCTCCCCCTGCAAGGCGTTCTCTCTGTGGTGTGCGCCCACGGCCAAATGTCAGCAATCGCTGAGATGCTGGTGTCAGCATCTGTGGTGGCATCGGTGTAATTGCCTCATCCACCCTGGTCGCCCATTCGTTTTCTTTGCTGTGCGTCTTTTTAATTAGACTCAATGCTGGTTCCCATGCCTTGCTGAGGTTATAGCCACAATCTCGGTTGATGAGTCCGTTCTTGGTACGAATTTCGATAGCCTCTCTAACGACGCTGTCCTAGCATTTAGATGTCTGTGCCAAGACCCAAGTATCTTGGTAGTCCATTTCATGATTTTCGGACAAACAGTGCTCTGTGACCGCTGACTTGTTGGGTTACCGAAGTCAAGTGCGCCTCTGATGTTCTCGGCAACGATCTTCGATGGTGCGCACTGTCTGTCCAATATAAGTCTTCCCACAGTGACACGGAATCTGGTTTATGCCAGCCTTCTGCAAACCGAGATTGTGTTTGACATCCCAATAATGCTCGTGTTTTATTGGGTGGGCAAAAGACAGTTCCTACTCCATGTTTCCTCAATATTTGTCCTATTTTCCTCGATAGTGCACTAGTATACAGTATATAGGCAGTGGCTCTCTCTTCCTCTGTGACTTCTTCCATCTCCACATGCTGTACTGTAGAGGTGGGTGGAGAGTGATCTGCCGTTCTGAGTACCCGTTTTTCAAGAATACAGTATTGAGGTGTTCCCGCTCATGGGCAGACACTCTGCATCAGAGGTGGTGCGCGCCCTGTGCACCAGTGTTTTTAGCACCCCATTCCTCTGCGAAGGGTGGTGGCAGCTATCCGCATGCAAATACAGGTCGGTCTATCTGCATGCAAATACAGGTCAGTGTGCATTTTTTTCCTGTATAACCCATGGGTCAGAGTGCCATCTGCTCTTCTTTCGACCATGACATCCAGGAATGGTAATCTTCCTTCTGCTTTGGTCTCCATAGTGAATTTGATGTTCAGATGTATGGAGTTCAGGTGTGTAAGCAATTAGAGGAGCTTGTTCCCTCCATGGGGTCAGATCATGAACGTGTCATCCACATAAAAAAACGGAGAAAACAAGTAGGTTTCCATTTGGAAGACACCAAAGTTTCCTCCTCAAAGCACTCCATATAGAAATTCGTGACCACAGGCGAGAGTGGGCTCCCCATTGCGACCCTTCTGTTTATTCATAGTATTCTCCATTAAATAGAAAATACGTGGAGGTCAGAATGTGCCTTAAAAGGTCGGTCGTCTTCTCGTCAAATTTCTGTGCAATAAGCTCAACTGACTCTCATAGAGGCACCCTGGTGAATAATGAAACGTCAAAACTCACCAGGATATCTGAGTCTTTCAGCTTGAAGTTATCGAAGTTTTACGAAATCCACAGAATTACGAATGTGATGAGGGCATTTGCCCACATAAGGGCTTAGTAATTTGGCCAGCAAATATGTAGGTGCCCTAATGTTGCTGACAATTGGGCAACAGCACCCCTTCTTTGTGGACTTCAGGGAGTCCATAAAATCTGCGGCCAGTGTGGCCGAGCGGTTCTAGGCGCTACAGTCAGGAACCGCGTGACCGCTACAGTCGCAGGTTCGAATCCTGCCTCGGGCATGGATGTGTGTGATGTGCTTAGGTTAGTTGGGTTTAAGTAGTTCTAAGTTCTAGGGGACTGATGACCTCAGAAGTTAAGTCCCATAGTGCTCAGAGCCATTTGAACCATAAAGTCTTGGCGGTACAGGTCCTTGAACTGTCAATTTCTTGGCGACACCCTCTGGTGAATCCACGCCCTTGAGAAGAGCCCTAGTCTTGTTCTCCACCTTCTTTGTGGGGTCAGCGTTGATCTTCCTGTAAGATTCGTCATTTAGCAGGCTCTGCTTCTTCTCAGTGTAGTGCTTATGGGAAAGAACAACCATAGCATTGCCTTTGTCAGTCGGTAAGACAACAATCTCAGGGTTCTGTTTCAGATCTCGAATGGCTGCCCTCTCCCTGTTGGTAATATTAGACTTGATTGATTTAGTTCTCATCAGAGCATGGCAGGTTTCCCAGCGTACTTCAGCTGCTTCAGGTGGTAATCATGCAGCAACCTATTAAACTGCACTGACAAAATCCGCTACTGGTGTGAACCTAGGCATGGGAGCAAAATTAAGTCCCTTCTCCAGAACAGAAACTGCACCTCCAGACAGCTCAATGTCCATGAGATTGATGACTGTCTTGCGGGGCCTCCAGCGATGGTTTGCCAGAGAGAGAGAATTTAGATATCTGACATCCCAAGGCCTTATTATGTGCAGAATTGGTGGTCAACCAGGTAACACAATCAGTCCAGTCCCATGTCCTGGAACTAAAATGATTGGCTAGTTGTAGATGTAGTTTAAGTAGTTCCTGGGTGTTGTACTCAAGGGTGCGTCTGGTAAAGTGCACCGTATCACAAACCAAGTTGAGGCTAGCACGCTTCTGCTGCAGAATCGATGTGATACGTGATCTTAGCCAAGTTTGGCACAACCTGATTGGTATGACATCTCTTCAGAAAAGCAAGAGCACTCAGCAAACGCCTCCTTCAGTGGTGCAGCTTGTCGAATTTCTTCATGATGCGATACATCTCCTCCCCGTAGAGGTATATGATGTGATTCTTCAGTTTCTCCTGGCGTATTTCTTGCTCGGCCAGTCCACGGGTGTACTGCCGGTCCACAGCATTAAACGAGCACAACATTGAGTCTAATTAAAAAGAGGCTAAACAAAGAAAACAAATGGGTGACCAGGATGGACGAGGCAATTACACCGATGCCACACAGACGCCGACGCCAGCCTGTCAACGACCGCTGATGTGCGGCTGTGGGGCGGACCATGGAGAGAACGCCTCACAGGGGGAGGGGATTTAAGACGGCCGCCTGCCCGCCCGCAGGAGTTCAGTTCATCAGTGCACCTTACGATGGCAACATGTCTGGTCGCCAAAATATTGTGCCTGTTGGACACTATGGACCTGCAGTAGACCTGTGGACTGTTTGAGCAAGAAATACATCGGAATAAACTGAAGACTCACATAATATACCTCTACGGGTAGGAGATGTATTGCAGCATGAAAAAATTTGACCACCTACGCCACCGAAGGAGCCATTTGCTGAGTGCTCTTACTTTTCTGAAGAGATGTCGTGGCGATCAGGTTGTGCCAAACTTTACTAAGGTCAGACGGAAATTCATAGAGTAAAAGAGAAGTAATATCCCGTTCCCCAAGGAAGTGTTATAGACCCTCTATTATTCCTGGTCTATAATAACGATATAGGAGACAATCTTAGTAGCCGTCTTAGGTTGTTCGCAGATGATGCTGTCATTTGCCATCTTGTAAAGTCATGAGATGACCAAAATGAATTGCAAAATGATTTAGATAAAATATCTGTGTGGTGTGAAATGTGGCAATTGACTCTGAATAAAGAAAAGTGTGAAGTTAGTCACATGAGTACTAAAAGAAATCAGCTAAATTTCGATTGCACGATAAGTCACACAAATCTGAAGGCTGTTAATTCAACAAAATGCTTAGGGATTAAAATTACAAATAACCTAAATTGGAACGATCACGTAGATAATGTTGTGGGTAGAGCAAGCAAGACTGATTCTTTGGCAGTCTCAGAAGGCGCAACAGGTCTACTAAAGAAAGTGCTATTCTGGAGTACTATTGTGCGGTGTGTGATCCGCATCAGGTGAGACTGACGAATGACATTGAAAAAGTACAAAGAAGGGCAGCTCATTTTGTATTACCGAAAAATAGGGGGGAAGAGTGCCACAGACATGATACGTGAATTGGAGTGGCGATCATTAAAATAAAGGCGTTTTTTGTTGGTACGGGATCTTCTCATTAAATTTCAATCACCAGTTTCCTCCTCAGATTGCAAAAAACATTCACCCATCTACATAGGGAGAAATGATCATGACGATAAAGTAAGAGAAATTGGGGCTCGCACAGAAAAATTTGAGTGCTTATTTTTCTCGCACTCTGTTAGGGTGTGGAACGGTAGAGAGACAGCTTGAAGGTGGTTCATTGAACCCCCTACCAGGCACTTTATTGTGAATAGCAGAGTAATCATGTAGATGTAGATAGATGTAAGTCACATCACTGGTGAAAATGTGTGTTGAGTGATCGTGGCAGATGGTCATTTAAGAGGACTGCGATGAAAAATAAGATGACAGCTGCAAAAGTCACTACAGAACTGAATGTCACACTTTCAAACCCTGTCAGCATAAAAACATGAAAGAAGCTCCATAAATAAGGAAATGAAGGCCAACCTGGAATTTCAATACTGATAACCTCACTGTTGAGTGCCCATAACTCCTGGAATTCCAAAACATCAGTGATGTAAATGCCCGTAACAGGAAAACAAAGCTATAAAACCTGGACTATGGAGTAGTGGAAGAAAGTAATTTGGTTGGATGAGCCTTTTTCACAGTTTCCAGCTTCAGGCTGAGGTTAGATCTGGCATACGCCGTCCCGTGCCTACAATTCAAACTGCATGCTACGAAGAGTAAAATATGGTGGGAGTTCTGTGATGTGTGCAGTCAGATTGTGTTACTCCACGAGCTCTGTGGTTACTCTGCAGGCCAGCTTATTGCCAAGAATTATGTGACCATTCTGGCTAATCAGATCCATCCTACAGTACAATATTTGTTTCCCAATGTTGATGCTGTGTTCCAACATGACAGGGACACTGTTCACACAACTTGCATCATGCAGGACTGGTTTGATGAGCATAAGGATGAATTGACACCTCTCCCCTGGCCACCACTGTCAACAGATCTCATTATTGAACTGTAGTGATCTAGAATGAGATTTTCACTCTGCAGCGGAGTGTGCGCTGATATGAAACTTCCTGGCAGATTAAAACTGTGTGCCCGACCGAGACTCGAACTCGGGACCTTTGCCTTTCGCGGGCAAGTGCTCTACCAACTGAGCTACCGAAGCACGACTCACGCCCGGTACTCACAGCTTTACTTCTGCCAGTACCTCGTCTCCTACCTTCCAAACTTTACAGAAGCTCTCCTGCGAACCTTGCAGAACTAGCACTCCTGAAAGAAAGGATATTGCGGAGACATGGCTTAGCCACAGCCTGGGGGATGTTTCCAGAATGAGATTTTCACTCTGCAGCGGAGTGTGCGCCGCTACTTTGGAAAGAAGGGCATACGATTGCTATCCTCCTCCACCACTGCTACCTGAACTTGCCACTATTTTACACTGCGAATTCTATAAGATTCCCTCAGAAATCATACAGGACTTGTATTTAACCATTCTGAGACAGCTGAAGCTGTTTTGAATACCAGCCATATTAGATGTGGTAATGTATTGTTTTTGGTATTTCCAAATTTTTCTCCAAGCACCCCGCCCCCTTCCCCACCCCATGTACACTCTACTGAATGTTGCCATGGCTGTCTTTTGTTGAGTTCACGTAATTGTTATAGGTTAAGTAAATATGTGAAATTGTAAATGGATCATAAATCTGAAAAAAGTCCATTATGGTAATTAGTCTAAAGCATGTTGTAATGAGGGGGTGGTGTGGTCACTTTAATCACATATTTTATAGGAATGTGTATACTTCTCCTTGTCATATTCTGGATTTAATTGGATTCCATGAATGAAGATCACCACCTGTCCTGATTACATGGTTGTCAATGAATAGTGGCTGAAAGTGTGTACAACAGACTGTAAAGCCACAATTGTTTGAAGAAGAAAACAGCATCAACACAGTTGTTGGGTATCTATGCACACTTCACATCATGCTGGATTTTGTAACTAGAACAAAGTTTGAGCTTTGACTGTGGGCTAACAGATGGCAGCACAACTTCCAGGTGGAACTTGAAGGCTGTGTTGCTTTAGGCGTGTGTAAAAGATCTCAACAAAAACTGTTTGTAATTGTGTAGCGAATCAGAAGGCATCAAAATTCAGAGTTGTGCTGCTACGGGGGTTGTTTTTTTAAGTAAGGGCCATTGGCGCATATAGTCCCGTAGTTCGCGTGGACGCCGCAACAAGCCACCGCGCCACTTGCCGGCATCCTTCCCGTTCACACTGATGCAAGTTGCAGCTCTGTAGCTGACGTGTACGCATCACTGTGCTACTTTATAATGTTTACGAGTATTGAATCGCCCGCCGCGTGTGAGATACGGTCAGTGATAAGTTTTTTGACCACAAGAAGCCTATCAGCTGCAGAAATTCATTGTCAGTTAACAGAAGTTTATGGCTTGAATGCAATGAGTGAAGGTAAAGTGCGTCAGTGGATTAGAGAGTTTAAAAATGGCCGTCAAAACGTCCATGACGAAGAACGCTCAGGCCGGCCCTCTGTGATCACTGATGATTTGGTGGCTGCAGTCGAAACAAAGATTCGTGAGGACAGAAGATTCACAATTTCCACTCTTTCTTTGGAATTTCCACAAGTTTCAAGATCAGTTTTGTACAAAATTGTCTGAAAACCTAAACTTTAAGAAACTGTGTTCTCGGTGGGTACTCAGACTCCTCACAGAGGACCACAAAGGGAAGAGATTTGCCAATTCATTGGACTTTTTGATTCATTACAAGGAAGAAGGGGATGACATGTTGAGTCAAATTGTCACTGGAGATGAAACATGGGTATCCCATATCACTCCAGAAAGCAAGCGACAATCAATGGAATGGCGACACACAACCTCACCCATCAAGGTCAAAGCCAAACAGACGCTGTCAAAGCGCAAGATTATGGCAACTGTGTTCTGGGACCGGCGCGGTGTTTTGCTAGTGGACTTTATGCCACGAGGAACGACAATCAACTCAGATGCCTACTGTGCAACTCTAAAGAAGCTCCGCAGAGCAATACAAATCAAAAGGCGCGTCATGCTGACAAAAGGAGTTTTGCTCCTGCACGATAACGCTAGGCCTCACACCTCTCAAAAGACTCTGGATTTGATTGATTCTTTTGGCTGGGAAGTTTTGGACCATGCACCATACAGCCCCGACCTTGCTCCTAGCGATTTTCACCTTTTCCGGTACCTGAAACACCATCTTGGCGGGCAGCGCTTCAATGACGACGATGAAGTGAAAGCGGCTGTGAACTCTTGGCTGTCGGAGCAGGTGGCCGAATTCTTTGAAGAGGGAATTAAAAACTTAGTTGTGCGGTATGACAAGTGCTCAAATAAACAAGGCAGCTATGTAGAAAAATGGGTAAAAGTGTGTAGAATCAGAAAATAAGTCTTTTTACAAAATAAAAACGGCCCTTACTTAAAAAGCAACCCTCGTAGATTAGTTTCTGGCAGATTCGGGCCACACCAGTCACAAAAACTGATGACAACTGGGAGAGGGGTGTTTTGACCACATGCCCCTCCATGTCAAGTGATACCTAAGGGCCAAGGATGACACGGCAGTTGGTCAGTGCCGTTGGGCCTTCAAGATCTGTTTGGACAGTCTGTTTGTTTTAGATTCAATCTACATGTGAGAATTATAGTAATGAAAGTAGTTTTATTTGGTACTAAACTCTTTATTTCCTGGATGTTGAATGCAGGTTATTTTATATGATAAGACATACCACTTCTGATAGAATGTACGAACTGATTATTTAACGAGGCTCTGAGATATGAGATTCCTTTTGGTCTCAAATAATTTACATACAGCAACAGTTATATATTAGAGAGATTAAGTTCTTTTCCTTTTGCAGTAATTAAATTACACGTGACTGAATACTGCAATTAAATTGCACATGACTGAATACTGGTACCAGGCGGGTACCAGGTTGAGATTCATTGGGAGAGTGCTTAGAGAATGTAGTCCATCAACAAAGGAGGTGGCTTACAAAACACTCGTTCGACCTATACTTGAGTATTGCTCATCAGTGTGGGATCCGTACCAGATCGGGTTGACGGAGGAGATAGAGAAGATCCAAAGAAGAGCGGCGCGTTTCATCACAGGGTTATTTGGTAACCGTGATAGCGTTACGGAGATGTTTAATAAACTCAAGTGGCAGACTCTGCAAGAGAGGCGCTCTGCATCGCGGTGTAGCTTGCTCGCCAGGTTTCGAGAGGGTGCGTTTCTGGATGAGGTATCGAATATATTGCTTCCCCCTACTTATACCTCCCGAGGAGATCACGAATGTAAAATTAGAGAGATTAGAGCGCGCACAGAGGCTTTCAGACAGTCGTTCTTCCCGCGAACCATACGCGACTGGAACAGGAAAGGGAGGTAATGACAGTGGCACGTAAAGTGCCCTCCGCCACACACCGTTGGGTGGCTTGCGGAGTATAAATGTAGAAGTAGACTGCACAAGTTCCATGTACTACCCTGAGCATAAGTGTGAGCTGGTAAATCAGATAGTAAAGAAACAGTTCTGAGAAAAGATTATGAAAATGAGGTGCTAGTAAAAGTAATAGATTACATGCATTTCAGTGTATTGATTGGATGTAGTTTATTGGTATTTTGAATGAGATCTTTCGTTTGTTGATTTTCAAGATTTTGCTAATAAAACTCAATGTTATGCATATAACAGTACACAATACTTGGAGGAAACCCACATCTATAATGTGATCAATTTGACAATCCATATTTTTACTACAAACACAAGTATCATATGAAAAGTTTGAATAGCAAGTCATTAGTTCATTGCGTATACCATAGATTATACTGTATTTGTAATAAGTGTTTTTAAATGGCTCACAAAGTAACATATTTTTAGTGTATATGTGCCTAAATGTGTACTTACATTAAGTGTAATTGTGATTTTAAATCTGTTAACATGTGCACACACAAACGCAAAATATATATTTTCTGTTCAAATTCCTCTATGTATTAGGAGGAATTATCAATCAGAAATAATTACAGTGATCTCAAGTGATGAGGGTGGTGTCTTTCAGGGGTTCGAATTCGATGGGAATGGGTAGCTTCAGCATACAAGGACGTACCTATGGCTCACAAGGATCAATAAACAACTTCCATTCTGTGTTCAATGGTGGCGGTGATACCGGTTCGCCACCTGTGCTTGATTTATCGGAGTTTCCCTCTCTGACCAACAGAGGGCAACCTGAGCCTGTACCTCAGCCAAGTCCGATGCAGAGCAAACAAACATATGGTAAGTTGGTAACAACACTTTCAGTGAATTTGAAAAATGTTGATATTGATTTTGTGTTTACAGTCCAACACAGATTTTGTAAGTGTTAATTTTCTGTTTGCAATAAATGTTACCTGGTGACATCTGGTACTACTACCACTGGCACCACCACCAAAATGTACTCTTCTCTCTCTCTCTCTCTCTCTCTCTCTCTCTCTCTCTCTCTGTGTGTGTGTGTGTGTGTGTGTGTGTGTGTGTGTGTGTGTGTGTCAAGTAGTGCATCAGTAACAGATTCCACGACCAGGGGCGCGAGCGTAGTTAAAACGTCTACTGGTGCGGAGTGTTCTTGCTGTGTGTTTTGGCTGCAAGTGATTGGCATAAATTCCACAGATTGATGATGATGATGATGATGATGATGATGATGATGATGATGATGATGATGATCATCATCATCATAAGATGATTTACTACCAGCAAGTTGCTGCACCACCTCATTTCCTCACAGAAGTTAGAGGTTTCCTCAGTAATCACTTCCCACGTCCATGGATTGGCCTTGAAGGACCAATCATGTGGCCACCTCGCTCACCAGACTTGACACCACAGGATTTCTTTCTCTTGGGTTTCATTAAAGACTGTGTGTATGTTCCTCCCCTACCAAACAATTTAGCCAACCTGAAGAATCGAATCTGTACTGCTGTTGCAAAAGTTCTGCCCGATCTGCTGCAATGAATGTGGGAAGAAATTGATTACCAGGGGGATGTCTGCCACATCACAAATGATGCATGCTCACATTGAACCGAATTGACCCTTGACACTTCCATGTGAAACTTGAAGTTGTTTGCTACAAGATGACACATCTACTGATTCTGTTAAGTTATCTCGATAAATTTCCATATCATTCCACTAATGTTAACTCCTTTTCAACTCACTATGTATGGCATCTCTATCAATGACATGAGTTCATAGAACACATAATAATGTATCTATAACTTTAAAAAAAATCAAAGAAATTAAAAAACATTGGATACTGAAATTGCAGAATGTAAGTAACAAAGGAAATGATGACAATAATAAACAAAAACCTTAGGATTTTACTTTCTCTTACAAATATTAATAATGGGCAAGGAAAGGAGATGATGGCAGTGATTACCGATTAGTAGCAACCATACCGGCATTTTCCTTTTTTTCTGAAAGCCCAAAACAGGAAGGCTGGATCACATAAAATATCTGAATTTGGTTCAGCTGAACAGTTTTCCTATTTTCTCAATTAATTATAGGAATTAGAAAAAACTGTTGATCCAGAGGAGATTTCAGAATGATTGACTGTAACAAGTTCAAGCTGTACACTGAACCATGATTTGTTTGAACTCTGATCGCGACTTTTTGTGGGTAGTGTGCTATTAATGCAAAAGGCAGGGATCCAGGTTTGAATCCATTTCACATGTATGGTGCACAGTCACACTCTTATAGTTGTAATCACAATGAAACAGATTGGCAAAGTAAGAAATATAGTTCAGACTTAGGCACTAAGCTTCTCGTCAGTTGATGATCCTGGCCTACTCCAAGCAACCTTCAAAGCTCAAATCGCATTACATAAGTGGTAACACAGATTGTGATACCCCATGGCATCAAATAACCAGAGCACTCACAATTGATGGCAAAATCTGGGAACTTGCTACTAAAATCACTGCTCTCCATGGTAGACATGCTTCTATTAGCACAATCTGTGTTAGAAAACCTCCTGTTCCATGGCTGATTACTGCATGTCATTAAATAATGAAGGATAGTGATGTTGCTCATAGACATTTCAATGCGAACATGAACTTCAGGAAGAATACAGAAAGCTATGAAGTCAGTTACACATATGCCTTTGCAATGCCATAACCAGCATGCTTATAACCTTGTATGCAGCCAAGACTCTATGCAAGAATCTTTGTAGCTTGGGTGTCGGAAAGACAAAATCAGAAACTGATTTTCGGTTCTCAACTGATTAACTGAATGATTTCTTCTCTGCACCCGCCAACCCCCGTGCGATGAAGAATTACTCATCACAAGTATCCGCAAACTACATAACTAATCATGGCTTTTTCCACTTAGAACATGTAACAATAACTAAAACGCGAAAAGCTATAACGACAATTTCATTTGAAGTGTTAGCGTAACTGTGATCAAGAATGACACTGATAACCTAGTACCTGTCTTAACTGACATACTTAATTTTTCTCTTGTGAATGAAATGTATCACACTCCATGGAATAAAGCAGTCTGAGCTATCCATAAGAGGAAAATTGTTGTGGCGTAACAAGACCGCTACGCCACACGAAGTAGCCGAAAGGCACGCGTTACTGACGCAGGCTAGAGATAGGTCTGAAACAGGAGACATAATGAATGCTATAAAGAAAAGTACGTAGCTGCTATAATACTTAACTTTAATCCATCATTTGTATGAAGTAACTAATGGCGCCTTGCTAGGTCGTAGCCATGGACTTAGCTGAAGGCTATTCTAACTGTCTCTCTGCAAATGAGAGAAAGGCTTCGTCAGTGTAGTTGCTAGCAAAGTCGTCGTACAACTGGGGCGAGTGCTAGTACGTCTCTCGAGACCTGCCGTGTGGTGGCGCTCTGTCTGCGATCCTGACTGTGGCGACACGCGGGTCCGACATGTACTAATGGACCGCGGCCGATTTAAAGCTACCACCTAGCAAGTGTGGTGTCTGGCGGTGACACCACAAAAATACACAACCTCACTGTGATTACTGACCAATTAGGTTATTATCTCCTGTTTTTGAAGCCCTGGACTATGTTGTTCATGACCAAGCTATTGACACTAGAGTGAATTCAGCCATTTTGACAAGTATGTCTGGCTTTTGTAAACACCATAGCACAAATACTGCACTAATTAAGGTAACTGATGATCTGGAATATGCTATGTAAAACTGAGAGACCACAGTATTGGTGCTAGCAAAGCTTTCACACTGCTAACTTTAAACTAAATGCAAAACAGTCCATAATTATCTTAAGTTCAGAATTTTGCAAACAATTGCTTTCTATGCTGCTCGACGGTGTTCTGATAGTGTACAGAAAACAGAAATTGGGCAGAGAATAACATTGCCATGTGCAAGAATACTTCTTTCCACAGGATATGAAGCATAAACTCGTGCAAGCACTCGTTCTTCCGAACCTACATTGCAGTAATGTAATTCAACATAGCATGAGTAATGAAAACACTAGACAATTAGGACCAACCATGAATACTTGTGTACATTAAAAGTGCAACATTCATAAGTATGACAATGTCTGCTTCATAGGCACAGTCGTCCTCTCTGGCTCGAGTCGTCCTCTCTGGCTCGAGTCGTCCTCTCTGGCTCGAGTCGTCCTCTCTGGCTCGAGTCGTCCTCTCTGGCTCGAGTCGTCCTCTCTGGCTCGAGTCGTCCTCTCTGGCTCGAGTCGTCCTCTCTGGCTCGAGTCGTCCTCTCTGGCTCGAGTCGTCCTCTCTGGCTCGAGTCGTCCTCTCTGGCTCGAGTCGTCCTCTCTGGCTCGAGTCGTCCTCTCTGGCTCGAGTCGTCCTCTCTGGCTCGAGTCGTCCTCTCTGGCTCGAGTCGTCCTCTCTGGCTCGAGTCGTCCTCTCTGGCTCGAGTCGTCCTCTCTGGCTCGAGTCGTCCTCTCTGGCTCGAGTCGTCCTCTCTGGCTCGAGTCGTCCTCTCTGGCTCGAGTCGTCCTCTCTGGCTCGAGTCGTCCTCTCTGGCTCGAGTCGTCCTCTCTGGCTCGAGTCGTCCTCTCTGGCTCGAGTCGTCCTCTCTGGCTCGAGTCGTCCTCTCTGGCTCGAGTCGTCCTCTCTGGCTCGAGTCGTCCTCTCTGGCTCGAGTCGTCCTCTCTGGCTCGAGTCGTCCTCTCTGGCTCGAGTCGTCCTCTCTGGCTCGAGTCGTCCTCTCTGGCTCGAGTCGTCCTCTCTGGCTCGAGTCGTCCTCTCTGGCTCGAGTCGTCCTCTCTGGCTCGAGTCGTCCTCTCTGGCTCGAGTCGTCCTCTCTGGCTCGAGTCGTCCTCTCTGGCTCGAGTCGTCCTCTCTGGCTCGAGTCGTCCTCTCTGGCTCGAGTCGTCCTCTCTGGCTCGAGTCGTCCTCTCTGGCTCGAGTCGTCCTCTCTGGCTCGAGTCGTCCTCTCTGGCTCGAGTCGTCCTGCATTCTACACACAGTTAAATGTCCTGTTGTTTTTAAGAAGTTAAAGCACTTCCTTCATCATCTTCATTATGTTTTCCTCAGAAACTAATGTATATGGCAAACTGTGTGTTACCGTGTGTTACAGTGTTTCTCTTTCCCTCCTTCCTTCGCCTCTTTCTCTGACCCCTATTGCTGCTAGTATCCTTAATTAAAAGCCTACTGTATTGTAATTTCTAGTTGTTGTACTTATCATGTATCAATACAAACTGTGTGTGTGCGCCCTCTTTTTTTCTTAACTTGATATCTTTGGGAAATAATTCACTGGTGATTATTCCTTTCTGGGAACCATTCATTTTTACTTGTTAAAGATTTCTTTTTTATCTAATTGTGGATCTTGTATATATTTTACACATCTCATTTCTACAATGAATAGAGCCTAACTATGGGGAGGGGGTATTGTAAAAATTCTCAGAAAGCATCATGTCAGTCAGGTGATGTGACAGGCTAGTGATTGTGAGTCAGGCACAGAGCAGGCTGCATGGGAGTACAGGATTCTGTAACCTGTTCACAACGCAGCACAGACCACCTCAGTTGTCATTCGGGGGGAGCTTCTAGTTACAGCAAGTTTCTAGTTATATCCTAGCACTGGCATTACTAGCATGAAGTAACTAGAAGTAAATTGTCATCTGTGAAACATTAGTGTTGACATTTACTGTAATTCTTTGTGTACTTCTCTGTGCCACAGGAGCTTCCCCATTAACATGTGAGCAGTGGTGAGTTCTGCATCTACATTGATATTCCGCAAGCCGCTGTACGGTGTGTGGCGGAGGGTTCCCTGTATCACTACTTGTCATTTCCATTCCTGTTCCACTTGCCAATAGAGCGAGCAAAAAACGACTGCCTATATTTCTCCATATGAGCCCTAGTTTCTCATATTTTATCTTCATTGTCCTTATGCACAATGTATGTTGGCGGCAGTAGAATCATTCAGCAATCAGCTTCAAATGCCAGTGACCAAATTTTCTCAATAGTATTTCTTGATAAGAGTGTCGCCTTCCATCCAAGGATTCCCATTTGAGTTCCCGAAGCATCTCCATAACAGGTGTCGTTCAACTCTACCGGTAACAAACCTAGCAGCCCACCTCTGAATTGCTTCAATGTCTTTTTTTCAATCCAACATGGTACGACTCCCAAACACTCAAGCAGTACTCATGAATAGGTGCATTAGCTTCATATATGTGGACTCCTTTACAGGTGAACCACTCTTAGGTAAAATTCTCCAAATAAATGGAAGTCGGCCATTCGCCATTCCTACCACAGTTCTCACATGCTCGCGCCACCTCATATCACTGTGTAATGTTACACCCAGATATTTAAATGACTTGACACTGTCAAGTAGGACACTAGTATCACTGTATCCAAACACTATGGGTTTCATATTCATACTCATTCACATTAACTTACGAGGGCAGTTCAATAAGTAATGCAACACATTTTTTTTCTCGGCCAATTTTGGTTGAAAAAACCGGAGATTTCTTGTGGAATATTTTCAAACATTTCCGCTTCGTCTCGTATAGTTTCATTGACTTCCGACAGGTGGCAGCCCTGTACGGAGCTGTTAAAATGGCATCTGTAACGGATGTGCGTTGCAAACAATGGGCAGTGATCGAGTTTCTTTTGGCAGAAAACCAGGGCATCTCAGATATTCATAGGCGCTTGCAGAATGTCTACAGTGATCTGGCAGTGGACAAAAGCACGGTGAGTCGATGGGCAAAGCGTGTGTCATCATCGCCGCAAGGTCAAGCAAGACTGTCTGATCTCCCGCGTGCGGGCCGGCCGTGCACAGCTGTGACTCCTGCAATGGCGGAGCGTGCGAACACACTCGTTCGAGATGATCGACGGATCACCATCAAACAACTCTGTGCTCAACTTGACATCTCTGTTGGTAGTGCTGTCACAATTGTTCACCAGTTGCGATATTCAAAGGTTTGTTCCCGCTGGGTCCCTCGTTGTCTAACCGAACACCATAAAGAGCAAAGGAGAACCATCTGTGCGGAATTGCTTGCTCGTCATGTGGCTGAGGGTGACAATTTCTTGTCAAAGATTGTTACAGGCGATGAAACATGGGTTCATCACTTCGAACCTGAAACAAAACAGCAATCAATGGAGTGGTGCCACACTCACTCCCCTACCAAGAAAAAGTTTAAAGCCATACCCTCAGCCGGTAAAGTCATGATTACAGTCTTCTGGGACGCTGAAGGGGTTATTCTGTTCGATGTCCTTCCCCATGGTCAAACGATCAACTCTGAAGTGTATTGTGCTACTCTTCAGAAATTGAAGAAACGACTTTAGCGTGTTCGTAGGCACAAAAATCAGAACGAACTTCTCCTTCTTCATGACAACGCAAGACCTCACACAAGTCTTCGCACCCGAGAGGAGCTCACAAAACTTCAGTCGACTGTTCTTCCTCATGCACCCTACAGCCCCGATCTCACACCGTCGGATTTCCATATGTTTGGCCCAATGAAGGACGCAATCCGTGGGACGCACTACGTGGATGATGAAGAAGTTATTGATGCAGTACGACGTTGGCTCCGACATCGATCAGTGGAATGGTACCGTGCAGGCATACAGGCCCTCATTTCAAGGTGGCGTAAGGCCGTAGCATTGAATGGAGATTACATTGAAAAATAGTGTTGTGTAGCTAAAAGATTGGGGAATAACCTGGTGTATTTCAATGCTGAATAAAACAACCCCTGTTTCAGAAAAAAACATGTGTTGCATTACTTATTGAACTGCCCTCGTACATTTTGCACATTTATGGCTAGCTGCCATTCATTACACAAACTGGAAATTTTGTCCAAGTCATCTTGTATCTTCCTACAGTCAATCAACTTAGACACCTTACTGTACATCACGGCATCATCAGCAACCAACCACAGATTGCTGCCCACTCTGTCTGTGAAATCATTTGTATATATAGAGAACAGCAGCAGTCCTATCGCACCCTGGGGCACTCCTGACAGAACTGTTCTCTCTGAACACTCACCATTGAGGACAACATACTGGGTTCTATTACTTAAGAAGTCTTCAAGCCACTCACATATCGGTGTACTTATTCCATATGCTCGTACCTTCATTAACAGCCTGCAGTGGGGCACCATGTCAAATGCTTTCCAGAAATCTAGAAATATGGAATCAGCCTGTTGCTTACTCCCCATGTAGTTTGTCATAAATAACAGTGAAAGACAGCTCTGATTACCCTGCATGTCAAGATCAGGAGATAATGAACCGCTAATGCTTAAATGTGTTTTTGTACCAATTCGTTTAACATTACCTAAGGAGGAAGTGAATTTTCTCACACCCCAAAAGTGTTGACAGATTTACTTTTTTAAAATATATTTATAAATTCATTGTCATACTAGCTTACTACCTATGCCCATTTTTAAAACTGGAAGTATGTTTCATTTTAGTTAGTACTTAGAGGTTTTATTTTGCAGGAAACTAAGTCCACATTTTGCATTCTTGTAATATTTCCTACTTTTAAGTTCACCACTTGCTCCATCATGATGGAATTTTTAAAGGCAAGCTAGACGTTTCCCCCTACAGGTCCAGGAGTAAGAATAGGCCCGAGGTATTCCTGCCTGTCATAAGAGGCGAATAAAAGGAGTTTCACACATTTCGGCCTTTATGCGATGGTCCCCTGTAGGATTTGACCTCCATTCTTCAAAATTTTCCCAAAGAGCGAGCCAAATGGGGAAGGGCGCCTTACATGGTGCATCGTGTCCATCATGCATTGAGATCTTTAGCCCACTTACTCATCGTCTCATTTTAGTCCTGCTCATTCTCCATCTCTTGGGCGAGGACACCTTCCTGGGTGCGTTTTACACCTTGCACTAAGCAGTGTCTCTTTCTGTGTCGACAATGACCGTGGACTTCTTTGCACCTGATACCCAGCACGGTAGCCAGTCCGTTGTGGTGGGGCCACCATGTACCCTGTTGGTTGTAGCCCACTGACCACACAAGGATCACTCTGCTGATGCCCGCGCCGTTAACTCCCCACGTATGCCAAGGGTAGATGCCCATCCTCCTGAGGCATCGGGACTCCCGGCAATGGCCATCCTGCCAGGTGGCCTTTGCTGCAGCTGGGTGGTGCCTGTGGCGAGGGCCTCTGGTCAGAGTGGATGGCATCAGGGCGGATGACACACAATGAAGTGTAGTCCGTCATCTCTTGCTGGTGGTGAAACACCAGCAGTCCCTAAGCGTTCACGAGCTCAATTCAATTCAAAGAAGTAAGACACGAAATTGTTCCCCTCCCTGGCCACACCATGGGAGGAATGTCAGACTAAGGATGGCAGTGGATGTTATTCGCCCCAGTACCTTGTATGTTAGAGAGCTGCTGGGGGATCTTTAAGGACGATGAAGCCTCAGTTTTTTTGTTGAGCATTTAGAGGACAAGTTGGGGAGGTGGAGGGCTTGTCCAAAATGAGATCTGGGTCAGTCTTGATCAAAACAGCATCCTCTGCCCAGTCACAGACGTTACTCGCTTGTGACAAGCTGGGGGATGTTTCTGTAACCATCACGCCCCATAAGAGCTTGAATATGGTCCAGGGTATCGTGTTTCACAGGGACCTTCTTTTGCAGTCTGACGATCAGCTGCGCGCCAATTTAGAGCGGCGAGGTGTACATTTCGTCCAGCGTGTCCACCGGGCTCTGAGGGATAATCAGGTTGCCACTGGTGCGTTCATCTTGGCCTTCGAGGATGATACATTGCCCGAGAAGATAAAGGTGATAGTCTACCACTGTGATGTAAAGCCCTATATCCCTCCCCTGATGCAGTGCTTTAAGTGCTGGAAATTCGGTCATATGTCTTCCCGCTGTACTTCCAGCATCACATGTCGAGATTGCGGACGCCCATCACATCCCAATACTCGATGTGCCCCACATCCCATCTGTGTCAACTGCAGAGAACACCATTCACCTTCCTCGCCAGACTGCAGGATTCTCCAGAAAGAAAGGAAAATCATGGAACACAAGAACCTGGACTGACTGACTTACACTGAGGCAAAGAGAAAATCTGAACGCCTGCATTCTGTAATGTATGACGTCGTCTTACGCTGCCGTGACAACAGTTTTGGCACCATCAGCTCCGCCAACCCCAGTCACTTAGCCGGAAGACTACACCTGCCCCCTTGATGGTGAGGGCAGTTCCCTCCCTGTTGCTCCTGCACCACCTACTTCAACAATAACACCCCCCCCCCTTCCCCCCAACCATTGGGGACGTCCACCCCCAATTCTAAGCTGGAGAAGCGTAAGTCTTCTTTGGCTTTTCTCGCTAGGAAGGGGTCCCTTGTGTCACTCCCTTCCCAGGTTTCTGCTAGTGGGACACCAGTGGCTGATGAGCTCAAAAGCAGCTGGTCATAGAGCTTTACACTAATCCTCAGGCCTGGAGACTGAACCAGTGAAGTCCTCCCAGCCAGGAAAACCCAAGGAGCAGGGAGAGAAATCCAAAAAGAAGACCCCTAAGACCAAGGAATTTATGGTGGCACTCACACCACCACTACCTACAAGCTCTGCGTCTGAGGATGGGGTGGAGATTCTGGCGTCCGCTGAGGACCTCAATCTCACCAGACCCTCAGACACAGTGGATATAGCCTGCTCAGGTAAAAAGTCGGTGGCAGCAGGTGACCCTGAGGTGTAAACTGGATTTCTGGTGGTTTTTTTCCACCGCCTGACTGAGCTACGGCAACTGTTAAGCTTTACACCACTTATCTGCATTGCCTTCCAGGAAACCTGGTTCCCGGCAATGCGGACCCCTTCCCTTCGCGACTGTAAAGGATATTACAGGAACTGTAGTGATCATAATAGTGTCAGGTGGAGTTTGTGTTTATGTCCTAAACTCAGTCTGTAGTGACACTGTGCCCCTTAAAACCCCTCTTGAGGCTGTTACTGTCAGAAGAAGGACGACACAGGAAATAACTGTCTGCAATGTATATCTTTCTCCAGATAGTGCAGTATCCCAGAATGTACACTACTGGCCATTAAAACTGCTACACTACGAAGACAACTTGCTACAGACGCGAAATTTAACTGACAGGAAGAAGATGCTGTGATATGCAAATGATTAGCTTTTCAGAGCATTCACATTTGGCGCCAGTGGCGACACCTACAACGTGCTGACATGAGGAAAGTTTCCAACCGATTTCTCTTACACAAATAGCAGTTGACCGGCGTTGCCTGGTGAAATGTTGTTGTGATGCCTCGTGTAAGGATGAGAAATGCGTACCATCATGTTTCCGACTTTGATAAAGGCCGGATTGTAGCCTGTCGTGATTGCAGTTTATCGTATCGCGGCATTGCTACTCGCGTTGGTTGAGATCCAGTGACTGTTAGCAGAATATCGAATTGGTGGGTTCAGGAGGGTAATACGGAATGCTGTGCTGGATCCCAATGGCCTCGTATCCCTAGCAGTCGAGATGACAGGCGTCTCATCCGCATGGCTGTAACGGATTGTGCAGCCATGTCTTGATCTCCGAGTCGACAGATGGGGGCGTTTGCAAGACGACAACCATCTGCACAAACAGTTAGACGACGTTTGCAGCAGCATGGACTATCAGCTCAGAGACCATGGCTGCGGTTACACTTGATGCTGCATCACAGACAGGAGCACCTGCGATGGTGTACTCAGTGACGAACCTGGGTGCACGAATGGCAAAACGTCATTTTTTCTGATGAATCCAGGTTCTGTTTACAGCTTCATGATGGTTGCATCCGTGTTTGACGACATTGTGGTGAACGCACATTGGAAGCGTGTATTCGTCATCGCCATACTGGCGTATCACCCGGCGTGATGGTATGGGGTGCCTTGGTTACACGTCTCGGTCACCTCTTGTTCCCAATGACAGCACTTTGAACAGTGGACTTTACATTTCAGATGTTTTACGACCCGTGGCTCTACTCTTCATTCGATCCCTGCGAAACCCTACATTTCAGCTGGATAATGCACGACCGCATGTTGCAGGTCTTGTATGGGCCTTTCTGGATACAGAAAACGTTCGACTGCTGCCCTGGCCAGCACATTCTCCAGATCTCTCACCAATTGAAAACGTCTTGTCAATGGTGGCCGAGCAACTGGCCCGTCACAATAAGCCAGTCACTACTCTTGATGAACTGTAGTATCGTGTTGAAGCTGCATGGGCAGCTGTACCTGTACACACCATCCAAGCTCTGTTTGACTCAATGCCCAGGCGTATCAAGGCCATTATCACGGCCAGAGGTGGTTGTTCTGGGTACTGATTTCTGAGGATCTATGCACCCAAATTGCGTGAAAATGTAATCACATGTCAGTTCGAGTATAATATATTTGACCAATGAATACCCGTTTATCATCTGCATTTCTTCTTGGTGTAGCAATTTTAATGGACAATAGTGTATTAGCTGCACTGATTGATCAACTCCCTAAACCTTTCCTACTTCTGGGAGATTTTAATGCCCATAACACCTTGTGGGGTGATACCATATTTACTGGCTGAGGCAGAAATGTCGAAACTTTACTGTCGCAATTCGACCACTGCCCCTTAAATACTGGGGCCGCCACACATTTCAGTGTGGCTCATGGTAGTTACTCGGCCGTTGATTTATCCATTTCCAGCCCAGGATTTCTTCCATTCATCCACTGGTGAGCACATAATGACCTGTGTGGTAGTGACCACTTCCCCATCTTTCTGTCACTGCCCTGGTGTCAGGCCCATGGACGCCTGCCGAGATGGACTTTAAAGGAGGAGGACTGGGAAACTTTCACCTCTGCTGCCACCATTGAATATCCCTGTCATGGTAACACTGATGTGATGGTTAAGCAGGTGATAACAACAATTGTTTCTGCAGCAGAAACTGCAATCCCTCGCTCGTCAGAGTGCTCCCAGTGTAAGGCAGTCCCTTGGTGGTCGGTGGAAGTCGCTGAAGCAATGAAGGAGTGTCAGCGAGCTCTACAGCAGCATAAACAGCACCCTTTGAAGTTACATTGTCAGAAGCATAAGTTTGCTTTGTCAGACATTTATTGATGATGAATTGCCATAAGTTACAGAGCATATGTGATTAACTTAATAGCACCACAATGTCAGATGATGATGCACCCATAAGAATGGTACTAAAACATGTATATGTCAGAGTACTGATATATACAGTTTGTGGGAGGTGTGACCTGAAATCCAGTTTTGTGGATACACAGCATACACTGTAACAATTCTCATGACAACTGATCACTGTTCTACCATTTTGAAAACTCTGTAACAACTTGTCATGCTGCTCCTATATAATAAGCAGCATTCCCCCAAAGTACCAAATATGGAACCTCACAATAGCTGCAGCATCATGGCTTTCTACCATGTCATACTAGCATTTGTATTCTATACGTAATTTCCTGTCATGCATTCATAAATTTTCAGTCAATCTTCATATATTTAGTCATCAGAGTACTGCAAAAGTGTTTGCAAGTGGCTCAGTTAATAAAGGTATTACTCACAAAAGGCAAAGACCTGGATTAATAATAATAATAATAATAATAATAATAATAATAACTAAATTTTCTTAGTCTCAGAAGTTCAAAATTAAGACTTTAAATATGACTATCTGACTACATTGATGACCTGAAAGTTCAATAACAAAATAGCTACACTTTTCAGGCACCAGTACTGTTAAAAATTAAAGAATTTGCACGAGTACCACATGAAAGTTGAAATTATCCCCCAACAGAGACAAAAAAGAAGAGATACCTGTAAAAATAAACAGCTGCAGCTAGGTTTTTAGGACTTGCAGAAAAAGATGTCATCTAGTCATCTGTGTAATGCAAAAAACTTATTTTCATCACCAAATTAAAAATCAGTTGTGCAATTTCTAAAATGTCATTGGTGAAAGTGAAAACAAAATGATGTCATGTGCTGCATGCCAATTCTATAGGTGTTTGCTGAAAGACATTGTACTATCATTGGTCTGACTTCAGGAGCTGAATACACTCTTGCTGAGAGTAAATTTTCCAACTGCGCATGGAATTTGTCATCACAAAACTGACAGTGAATGCTACTCGTTGGGATAAAGTGCTTCAAATATTACCACTGAAACGAGAAGTGTTCACCACTCACATGAGTGACACACCCGTCAGGTTTAAAAGTTTTGAAGTATTTGCTGTGTACCGTACCTTGACTAGTTAAAACTGTGTAGTGGTTTTGGACATGAACCTGGACCCACACCATTTTAAAGACCCTCTGACCTGCAAAAGGGTAATGTCCTATTTCAGCAAAAAAGTCACCATGTGCACACAGGACACACAATGAGAATAGGCATTCAGGATATATTAAACTGCCTGTATTGTTAGGCATCTTTTACACCAGGTGAATTTAGTCATATTGTGTAAATTGGTTTTATTAGAAAATAATCTGATACAAGTAATGTTGAAAATATAAGTTTATTTTATTTCAGATCTGAAATGGGTAGTATGGGAGAAGAAAAATGAAACTAGGTGTGTTCTTCACTTACATAGATACGCTTGAATAGTGTCAGTAAAACTGAGCCACAACTTGAAAATTGCATTTTTTATGCGGTGTGTCAGTTCCATACCAACAATCATGTTTATCTCAAGTTTTGCGAGACCCACAACTTCTGCAACAGTTTAGTATTTCCTTCACAAGGAAGAGAGTTTCGTAAGATATGTAGGAACCGTGGTACTGAATACTACAATTAATGATTAGAATTTTAAAGGCAGTCGACTTCTTCTTGTATGTTGAGAAGATTTGAAAAATCCGGAGATGACACAGATGTTCTGTGATTCTCTGGACACCATCAAACCATAGGTGTAGAGAAGTTAAATGTTTTGTGCCACCCTGACCTGCACCAGCTACTACTGCCCTGAAGCAGTGCTGCTCAGTCACTATTGGAGTACTGGTTATTCATCATGTTTTAATGTTCTTGTTAATACATAACAATAAAATGAATATTGCCCTTGAGTAATTTGGGATTGCTCCAGCGAATGGGAATGTAAAATTCAGGCTTCAAAATACTTTCTTTGTAACAGAAAACAGACACTTTGGGTTAACAGGGGGCTTCGCATGAAAGACGTGATGGGCAATATTTGTTTGGTCTGAGTCCAGCTGTATATTTCACAAGTGAAATTTCGAATTTCCAACACACACACACACACACACACACACACACACACAGTCAGGTGGTTTGTGAAGTGTTGTAGATGTAGAACAGCAGAGAAAACATGGATGCTAAATGTGAGACTCAATATATTCCATACTAAATTTGTGTCATTATTGTAAAGTAGCTTTCCTAAAACGTTTTCCAAAAGTCTATTTTTTAAAAAAAGTGTCACGCATAACTAAAGGGATTAAAATCTTGTGTAAGAGGAAAATCAGGATTATAAAGTCCAGATCAAGCCGAGGTTCGCATTCAACAAAAAATAAATTAAGGAGAGTCATTAAAATGTTACGAAATATGCATGTCCTGACAAGTTAATAATGCAGATAAGATGAAAACTGTATGGGATATTGTGAAACGGGAGACAGAACAATCAGACAGTGTACAAGACAAAATAGCAGTTAAAGTAAATGACAATGATTTGACTGATAGATTTACTATTTGATATATTAAAAATGTCATTCCACAAAACATTAATCAACTGGAAGTAGGGCTATCCTTCATGGAAACTAATAGAATTATAAAAATCTATAGCTCATACAGTGCTTGTTTAATTTCAGACAGAATTCTGAAATGTTATCCTAAATTAAGGTGCTTAGTGATGCATTAAGTACATCATTGGCATTGGGAATTTTTCCTTTTATCAAAACATGCACTTCAACCTCTTTATACGATGGGTGACAAGGAAGACATAATCATCATTCAATTTCCTTAATGACATTTTTCCAAAATATTCGAAAAAGTAATATACTCAAGGGTAGTCTTACATTCAAACAGAAATAATGTACTTGACGCATACAGTTCGGATTCCAGAAGGTTTGCTTGGCTGATAATGCTGTGTACACATGCACTCACCAAATATTACAAGCACTAAATAATAAAATATTGCCAGTTGGGGATTTTTTGTGATCTTTTCTAGGCATTTGATTGTGTAGATCACTCTCTTAGAAATTGGAAATTTGTGGTAAGGTCTTATGGGACCAAACTGCTGAGGTCATCAGCTCCTAAGCCTACACTCTACTTAATCTGACTTATACTAACTTACGCTATGGACAACACACACACACACACACACACACACACACACACACACACACACACACACACACACACACACACTCGAACCTCCGACGGGGGGAGCTGCACAGACCGTTACGAGGCACCTCAGACCTCGCTGCTACCCCGCATGCACTCATAGAAAAACTTGTTTAATGGAATTGACTTTATACACAACTACTTTGAACTGTTCTTAACAAACAGAATACAGAAGGTTGTGCTGAATAATTCAAACCTGTTGGAAGGAGAAAAAACTGTAGTAAATGGGAAGAAATATCAAAGGCAGTCCCACAGGTTTGAATTTTGGGTCTAGTCCTATTCCTTAGCCAAGGTGTCCCAGAAGGAATGGTCAGTATTCAGGGATATGACAGGAGCCAGAAGAAGTAGTAACAACAACTACTACTACTACTACTACTACTACTACTACTATGTTCATCATAAGAATAAACCTGATGTAAACAAGTACACTAAATGAAATTTTAAGGTATTCTAATGTATTCACAACCATCAACATTTTTCTTAATCACACTTTAGCTATGTAGTTTTTATTTCAAAAATCATGAACAGTCACAGGCTGTACTGTTGCGCTCTGATATGCAATATGAAGGTGGCTGAGGCTGCTTCCTGCTCTGTAGTGAAACACAGTTATAAAGTGCCAAGAGATAGGTTGTTCTTAACATTTTTCATAAATTTACAGAAAAAATCGGCTTTGAAGTTTTCAGAGGGGGCTGTATTTGATACACTTGAGATACAAATATGCATTGGATGTACAGCGGAATCGGTAGAATAGTAGATTGATAATCTGGTGCAGTTAGTCTCACCTTCTACAATTTGAAGTACCTACATCTCGTAATTGTAAAATTCGTCGTCCTTTTCTTATGCATAACACATGTCGTCTTGTTTCTGGTTACATACTGCACGCGAAATTCTTTCATTTCAAATATAAATTCTTAATTATCGATATTTTATGAAATATTGTTAATAAAGGTTGCTTAAATTTTAAAAAATCATAACAATTTAATTTTTTACAACAAAAAGGGAAAACCAGATACTCTTCATTTGGACTAGGTCCATTGTTTTATACCACAGATGTAGTCTCACACAAACCACTGATAAGTGTCGTACTAACATGAAAACAATCATTTTCACAGCATAGAGCACACAATACAAATGCTGCATTTTTACATTTGCCACTGTACCTTTACACTATGAACCCAACAGAACTTACCTGGAGCCAAGTTAAGGGATTTGTCACGAGAAATAACAAGACTACTAAGCTGCTAGATGTACTGGAATTTAAGCATGCAGCTTTTTTTACTTGTCACTCCTGAACGCTATCTGGATATAGAATGGCACATTGTAAAAGAAGCAGACAAAATACGGCACCTGGATGGCTTCGTGGATTCTGTTGTTGTTAAACTCGTTATCAACATAGCAGATGACAGTTCCAGACTGAAATGTGTTTCCCGGATTCGGATAAGGGAGCAGCTAGGAGATAACCAGACCACTGACTGTAACTAATATCTCGACGGTTTCAGAATTCAACAATATGATGAAATCTCTGCAGTATGCTTTTGCATCACACACAGCTCACTCAGGAAAATTACCCTGTGTTTAAGTTAGGAATTATCATCCCTCTTGTTTGTAATTGGAATACTATGTTAGATGAGAATAGAATCATTTTATGCTCTCTGTCTGATCACCTAAGAAGTGTGCCGTAGGGCTGGAATTGCGCCGAATATTATTTCATTCTCTTTAAAAATTAAATGACATTTGAAGCTATATTGTTTGTCCGCTAGTCTCTTTTATCTGAACTGCAACCACTCACATCATTGCAGGTTAGGTTATATGGACCAGTTGGCTGGTCAGTGCTGTCAAAGTTAAATGCACAAGTAAAGCTATTGTCCCAAATTATCTCTCTCTCTCTCTCTCTCTCTCTCTGTCTGTCTGTCTGTGTGTGTGTGTGTGTGTGTGTGTGTGTGTGTGTGTGTGTCACAGCATAAAATGTGTCCTTACGATCAGATCATACGTCACTGTACTGGATGCACCTCTACTTCTGCTCTAGGTGAAACGAAATCCATTGAGATTCGAACAAACGTGGAAGAATACATGGTGTGATGTTTACATTAGATTTATTCTTATGGTGAACACAGTATACCACTACTTTGTATTGACGTAAGCCCTATTGCATTTGTGCACTGTTTGCAGAACGTGTTGTGTTGTGTTTCTGAGTGGATAAGACATGTATGTACATACCACTAACCCAGAAACAAATGTACATTAAATGTGTTCTATCTTGGAAACTTCTTGGCAGTTCTTTGCTTCAAGTGAACGTTCCTGTCATCTCTGCATATTGCCCTCCTGGGGCACCCTGTATATATATGTACGGCGGCCTTCGACTTAACAAGCACAATTTTTGGCAGACTATACTAGTATTATAAAAAATCCCATTAGAGAGAAAGCAACGGAAGAGATTTCTTAATGATGTTTTTCAAAGAATTATTAAGTGGAACTCTGAAAATGGATTCTCCTTATATTTTGGAAAAAACACTAATTTCTGTATATCATAATTAATGTAGCACATGAATAGGAGTCGGTAAACAGGATAGAATGCACCATTTAAACTTGAACTGTAACAACCGTAATATTGAGCTTCTCAAACAGTTAAGCTACTTTTGTTCTTCATATAACTGCTAGTCTTCGAAACAAATGAATTAAGCTCAGAGCATATTTTGCTTATTTCCATTCAGTAATATCTTACGGAATAATTTTCTGGGATAACTCATCATTTAGAACCTATTATTGATTGCACAAAAGGGAGTAGTAAGATTAATGTGTGTTTACTCACAATCATCATGTAGGTACCTCCACAAGGAGTTAACTGCACCATCATAGTGCATATATTCACTAATGAAATTCATGGTAAATAATCTATCACAATTTTAGAACAAAAATTATGTTCATCCATATAACACAAAGAGGGAAAGATAACCTTTATTACTCATTATTAAAGCTGTCAGTGGCACAGATAGGCGTTAAATATTCCGAAAAATCTTTTAATCACTTGCCCAGTACAATAAAACACTTGACAGGTAGCAAACCAGGTTTCAAATCTAACCTAAAATCTTTCATCTTTGCCTTCTATTTCATGGAGGAATTTCTATTTAAAAACTAGTAGATTGTAAAAAAAAGTTTTAAGTATCGTTGCCTGAGGAGGACTAAAAATATGTTAATTAGTGTTAACACTAATTGTGTGTGCATTTCTGTGAACTGTCTCATTCCTTGTTTAAATGATTTATGGAACATGTGATTAACTAAATAACAACTAACTAATTACAAATGAATTTTTAAAAAAAAACTATGTATACGTTGTGAAGAGGGTGTGGGCAGGAAAGGACTGAGCAGCCTTAACATTCAAGCTATTTGGAATGGAGCATAGTGGTTCATTATTGTTAGTTTAAAATGGTGTGGACCATTTCATTATTCAAGGATGTGGAAAAATTCATATACTCGAGCAGGCATTAGTTTTAAATAATTTCCTCTTTGGAGATAAAAGTAACTATTGTGCCGTAGCCTATGACTTCTTATAATAGTCTAAAATTTCTGAATAAATTGCAGACAACAAATGTAACACAAAACGTGTTATCGATTGCTAGTTCCGGTACTTGAAACAGCATCCTAAAATACCCCAATCAAAAATGAGATTTGTGACAAAAGTATTTTATCATACATTTCTGCAGTATGGTTACATGTTATGGACGAAGACTTCAGATTTCCGTAAGTGGAGGAGGTGGAGTGAAATCTTTTTGAGAGAGTGACAAAGAATGCAAGAATAACAGAAGACTCTCAGAACTAAATACATTTGCTTTTTTTATACTGAAGTAATGTATGTTATCATGTTGGCTTATAAGATAAAGCTGGCCTTTCCAATAGGCCATGTAGGTTCAATATAAATTTAGACTATCTAGCAGTATTTTTAGAATTCGAACCAAAGAAATTTGTAACAATTAGGTGACCCATGAATACACATGCCGCAAAAACGCCCACGCCCATGCCCTTAATCTGACTAGAACTGCTGACCTACTTTTTACTATCATGGCACTTAACACCACTTAGCCACTGGCACCAAGCAGTAGAGGCTGCTAATCTACTTATTACCATGAGGGAATGTGCCAGTAACAATATTTAAATTGAGAATAAAAAGTTGTAATACATTTTTACTCTGGAAAGTATTCCATTATGTTGTGGTGCAGCAGTGGTAGAATGGCAGAATAAGGATTCGAGGCTCTCGGAGTTTGATTCCTGGTCAGTTGTAGGATTTTACGTGACTTGTATCACTTCTGTCACCTATAGTAATATTCATTATTGTGAAAAATACTGAGTTGAGTTGCACCATAGATTTACAATGTGCTGCAATTTATCCAAAACATATTGACAATAATATACTTGTGGTGCTCACTGTTCGCTATGGAATTGGATCTCTGCTACTAGTTGTCTCCTTTTGTGTTCCACATGCAAATAAAGTGTGCGATAGACTGTTTATATGCTTCCATATAAACCGTAATTTGTCGTATCTTATCTTTGTGGTTTGTATGCAAAATGTATGTTGGTGGCCGTAGGATCGTTCTGCAATAAGCTTCAAGTGCCAGTTCTCTAAATTTTCTCAATATTGTTCCTGGAAAAGAACTTTGGCTTCCCTCCATGGATCACCATGTGAGTTCTTGAAGCACCTCTGTAACACTTGCGTGTTGTTAGGACCTACTGGTAACAAATCTAGTGGCCCACCTCTGAATTGCTTCAATGCCTTCCTTTAATCTGGCCCGATGCGGATGCCAAACACACAACATAGGTCGCGCTAGCGTCTTATATGCAGTCACCTTTACCTCCCAGTAAACCGAAGTTGACCATTTGACTTCCCTATCGCAATCCTCACATGCTCGTTCCAATTCATATCACTTTGCAACATTGTTTAGATATTAATAGGTATGACTGTGTCAAGCTGGACACTACGAATGCTGTGTCCAAACATTACAGGTTTGTTTTTCCTACTCATTCATATTAACTTAAATTATTCTGTGTTTAGAGCCAGCTGCCATTCATTATTCCAACTAGAAATTTTGTCTTAGTCATCTGGTACCATTCCACAGTCAGTCATCAACACCTTCCCGTACACCACAGCATCATCAACAAACAACCGCAGATTGCTGCCCGTCCTGTCCGCAGTATCATTTATGTATATAGAAAATTGTAGCAGATCAATAGCACTTCCCTTGCAGTCGAAGACGACGTATTTAGTTCTATTACGAGTCTTCGAGGCACCCACACATCTGGCAACTTATTCCATATGCTCGTACCTTTAACAGTCTGCAGTGAGGCAGCATATCAAATGCTTTTTGGAAATCTATAAATATGGAATCACCCTGTTGCCCTTCATCCATATTTAACAGTATTTCATTTGAGAAAAGGGCAATCTGAAACTGTGCTGATTCGTGGAGCCAAGTATGTAATTTCTGACTACAGATCTCTTGGAAGAGGAGTACTTGTGATTTCAGCTCACAAGTAATAGCTCACCAAAAAGAGCCTCTGTTCCCTGATAAACCACATCACTTCAAGAAAGGTTTTTTTTTTTTATTCACAATATCCGCTGTTAGCCACAGCACATCAAATTGGAAACTGAAACTCTTAAATGGTAACTGAATGAAAGGGAAAGTATATTAAAAAGAATGAGATGCATCAAAGGCTATTGACAACACCTATAGGCACGCAATATCATATCCAGGAAAGAAAGATTCATTTCACACACAGTCCTATTGATGTTACACACTACCTGACTTAGTGTATGATCTTGTGCTTATATTTCAGTGAACAGTGAGGCAGGGCTTCATTGAAAGTGTTGACAGACAGTCTGCATCCACTGTCACATTTGTGAGAACAACTTGAAATAACAGCATCTTACCTATCTGTTGCCAATTTCAAAAACGTGGTGGCCATGAAAAAAGCAGCTTAAGGGCTTCCATTATTGTGGTCTGTGCAGTATTCATTCATTGTCGGCTGTGGAGTGCCGAATTTTAAAATATCGATGTGACTTTAGGTTCCAGCGCCTTGAGTAACTGCGTTTGATATTAGGAGATGATTCTTCTTACACTGGCATTGGAGCCTGTCTTGTTACCCGCAAATGGCGACTACTGAAGAAAATGTGTGTGTCACATTTGGAGACAAGGTGCACGATTCACTCCCAATGCACAGTCTACCGCACCATGCATCCTAAAGCTTTTGAACGTTAACGTTGAGTGAGCAAAGTTCAGTATGCTGCTGAACACTCTGAAACGATGCGACTTGTGCGTACGGTACGTGTGCCCCAATGTGCTACACACGATCACAACGCGCTTCGCCGGCAGTTGTCGGCTGTTTCTGGTTCGTAAATCACACAGTTTACAAAATGGGCACGCATAAAGTACCTACGTTGACCCAATTGAAACGCACATTTCCTCCATTGTGATATTCTAGGCATGTTGTTCTGTCTATATTACCATATGCATAAACATACCTGAACATCTGTGGTCATGCCTGCTTAACTGGGTAGTAACGTGCTTGCCTCCCATGCACTGGGCCTGGGTTCGATTTCTGGCTGAGTTGGAGATTTTCTCCGCTTAGGGACTGGGTGTCGTGTTGTACTCATCATCGGCAGCAAGTCGGCCAATGTGGCGCCGACTGAAATAAGACTTGCAGTTTGCAGCCGAACCCGAATGGGACCTCCTGGCCAACAATGCCACACGATAATTTCATTTCATTTAAAAGCAAAAAGGAAAGTACCACGTCCAGTCAATAAGGACATCGGCTTACAAAAGTTCGGTTACAAATAGCGCAATACAAATTTACAATAGTTCCCCAAATAACATAAAAATTATTTAACCATTCTCACTTTTCAGTAAAACCCTAGCATCATACTTACTTGATCACTGCTCCTGTTCAGCAACAGTATCTTGGCGACATGTGAATTACAAAACTTAAAAGAAAGGAGGGCAAAATATCTTAGTGCATGCTGTCCTATACATTAAGCCAATCGAACACTTCTTAAAGAGCGCACTTATATTTACGTAACTTCAAACTTATGGTATATATTCTTATATAAACTAATAAAGTATCAGAACCCATTAAAAAAGCGAAAGTTAGAAAAAGATGAACGCGAACCACCAACCGATCACCCTCTTCGTTATGAATCTGTGACGCTACTAATTACGCTGACCCGAGCACAAACACGTGTCGCGATACCTAACGTCTTAGGCTACGGTCACAGTGGCACAAATATCGGCTTATGCCGCCGACGACAGACATCGGCCGATCTTTTCAGATCAGTACGCCACTGTGAGCGAGGTCATACTGTAGCCGATCTCATCACCCAAACATGTACACTTCAGACGACAATCGGTGGTATTCGAATCAGTTTTTCTTCAGTCAAATCGCCCCATGTTCTCACATATGGGCTGTGAGAATCTGATAAATTCAATCTAAGAAAGTGAGTGTGTGGCATCCTGAGGATAAAAATAACACAATCGGGATATGGTTCAGAATCTATGGACTGACATCGCACGTTTATTGGCAACAACAAATAGAGAAAATCCTTATCGAATATTTTAGGTGTAAATTATAACCTTAAAAAATTAATTCGTTAGTGTGGAGAATGTCGTATCTTCTGCTTGAAGCTACTGTAGTAGGTCTTTTTGGGTTGTTGTAGGTGGACATTAGCTGCCTATAAATTATCATCACTGCCTACGGGCGTTTTTATTCCAGTAGAGTGATGATTCTGTTACATGAAGTGAATTGCAAATGTTATGGTGTGCGCGCCCACTTTTCAGGGCTTTGCGTGTTTATAGTATCTTATTCTAACCTTTATCTTTCACACGTATGCTAAATGAGTCATTGAAGGTTAATTAACGTATGTCTGCACAACTTCAAATAACTTGATCAAAACATATAGTTTGTAATCTTGCTTTTTCAAGGTCACCACTAATTATCTTGAGTATGTAAAGCCGAAGACACATACAGTACGTGAAAAACTTTCGGATAACGAAAGCTAATTTCGAGTACTTGTAGAGATGTGATCCGATCATTGTTAAGAACCAGATACTCACACTTAAGATGCAGTTGTGGCTCGAGTAAAACTAGACGTGACACGCCAGTATTTGACATCTGGCCCATACGTCTTTCCAGTATTCAGGCCTATACCTCGTTGTACCACGTTCTGAAAAGTACATTTTCAAAGTTTTTATGTGATATGCTGGATGCTATATACGATGCTCTAAAGGCTAATTAAAAAGGTAATATCTTCACTCTTGCACCACTAATACTACTAAATGTGATTTATTCTTAAGCGAATTTTGAAGCTGTGCTTTGGGCAAGTGCACTAAAAAGACACTGATATACATGATCTCCTTCGTTAACAGCAACACTCACCCTGAAATAATACTGCCATTAGTAAGTGTTTAAAGACCATTGAAGTTTCCAGAACAAGATTCAGATTGTCTGAATATTCCGCCAGTATTGCATTAATTTTCACCACTTTGACAGTAAAGTAAGCTGCAATGAAACCACAGATCTTTTATCAATAAAATAATTGTTGCTTACTCAGAGATAGTTTATCCGCGCGTCATATAATAAAAACAGTATCTATTTTACCACGTAACTTACCCACCATGTGCTGATAACGGCATTGGCAAAACACAAAGTTCACAGCCTACCACTCTAGCATAATAAACCGTACTCCGAACAACGTATTTGGGAGAGATCCTTAAGGCGTGTCATTGGAAAGTACATATTTTCATAATATACACGTATAAATGCGAAGAACATCAAGAACGTCGTTTTAAATTCTAAGATAGTGGGTCTTTGTGACACTATTTGGTAGGGGAAGGAAAGTGGTGTCAAAATTTTAGCGTTCCCAACTTTAGTGGCATGGCGTTTTTCCCTTCGTCTCACATATTCGTAAAACTTGTGTGGTAATTCCAATAACTGACGACAGAGTGTACAAGACTCGCCACGTTCTTTTAGAGACAGACATAGTTTATTTTCTTGCATTTTGCGTCATTTTAATGGCAAACGCCGCACTGCTGTACTCATCTCCAAGCACAGAGGAGTCGTGGTATCCATCCCACCCTTGGAGTAAAAATCTAACCTACTTTATACATAGAATAGAGTCTAACCTAACCACCTTGACCCTGCCACAAACTGACGAAGCAGGTCGGACGCACCGTGACAAAGTGGTCGGCGGATGTTACCAGTGACGGGAGTCCGACGACCGTTGTCGATGCCACTGTGAACGCAGCCCTTCCGTCTCCTGAAAGCCGTAATCGTAGGTATGTTACTGACTGAAATTTAATTATAGCAAATTGTATCAAGGACGATGCTTTTTTTATGGATCCTCAATGTGGCACTGCCTCTCATAATAAGCAAGTTACAATCATTCTTTTACCACGAATATGACGTTTATCGTCATTTTATTATAACGAATCATACAATTAAGGACGGGTTTTCGAGAGATCGTCAATTTGCTAGTCCTCTGAAACGGGATACCTAATATAGACTTCAACTCAATGCCAATATGGCGCCTCACTGCTCTCTTGAAGGGAGTTGGCGTGCTTGTGATGTAGGTGGCGTTCTGCCATCTCATTGGACAACGTTGAAACTCGTGTTCAGAAAACCGGACGTGATGGATATTACTCATCACTTTCTGGAAGATTCCTCAACGTGCTGTTCCACGGTGAAACGTCGGAAACTCGGCACGCTCAACGTTTGGGTGCTTGGCCCGTGTGCGGACGGCTTAAGTGTTGGCTCAACATTGTTTCTGAATTGCAAGATGAATGTTTTCCTCTGAGGATAGTTTATTCTCAATGCCTACCATACCGTTAAAACTGAAAACTGAGTGCTCAACATTTGGAGCTTTTCATAATATTTGTAGTAGATTTTAAGTCTGAGAGTAAAAATTGACATTCATTGTCATAGCTAGTGATAAAAAGTTATTTCATAAGTTTTTTACTTACACACACACACACACACACACACACACACACACACACACACACACACACAAAAAAACTATGAAGAGCTTTTTTTTTTCTTAGGGGGTTTAAAGTCACTTACATTTAAGTATGGCAGTTATTAATTGTAATGAATGAGATTTAATTTTGTCTGTTGAACAGTTGCAGTGACTGTTAGACTGCAGAGCTTGGCAGCAGTGAAAAGTGACAGTGTCTGTCGCGATGCTAATTTGAACTTCGCCTTCTACTTATTGGCATGAGTCTGTCCACTTCATGTCAACCATCTTACGCCTACAACTGCTGCCAACTCTAGTGATCTAACAGCTGTAGCTCTGTAGTGGCACGGCGAACTCGTGTTAGGTCTATAAGCTGAAAAATAAATAGTGTAATGAGTGTGTTTGAACATGAACGACTCTGTGATATGCTTTCACGTAACTTCCTTACTTCTGTGTGTAACTGATACCGTAGCTGCTGATTATCTTCATGCACACATGCCTAAAGTGGCATTGTTGTGTGGCAGTCCTTCCTGCTTTCTCCACACCTCACACTCTACTGAGATCAAAGTAGCACCGGAAACTTTTATCCACTTCTATCGATATCCTTGTAGCATTGTTTGATTCGAAACAAGGGACTGATGACCTGGCAGTTTGGTCCCTTCCCCTCCCTTTTTAAACCAACCAATCTGTCAATATCTATGGAGTGGGACTATGGTGTTGAGATCACTAAAACTTGAGATAACAGGAATATGACTTAGACAGTGTAGTGATTACCAAAAACTTGAATGGTTTTAATGCTTTATATTAGTGTCTCACAGTTGCATTGCTTGGAATACCCATAGGCAATAGGTGGCACTTGGATCCCCTCACCCCCTCCGTGCAACCTGGAGTATAGATTTCATTCATATACTGAGTGAATAACTGTCAATTAATTCTCCGCAATATGATGAAGAGTTGATGTCACCTGTTCAACTTAGTTCATGTGGCATAACCTGTCTTGAAACTGATCAACCCATTTATATTAAATTTGACTTGTCCATTCAGTATGAAGGTTGGGTGTTAGTGCTTCAATAAACCATAAATACTATGATTGTAACAGCCTTTTAAATGTATTAAAAATAATGGTAATGCTCCAGAAGACAGCACTGTTGGCGAAAATACAGTTTAAGAGTGAAAATACTTTCAATTATAGTGACATAATTACTGTGACCACAGGGCTTGCTGTATGGGGAGCCCACAAAGAAGCCATCTGATAGTTAGGAATGCCTAAATCTATAATTTTGCTTTTGGTTTGTATTTCTTTTCAGTAACAGTGCCTGAGGGCTGCTGATCTTTTCCTTGATATGCCACACCTACAAATTATGCCTTAAAACACACAGTTTTGAGAGTATTTTCAAATTATAAGGAGCAGTGAAATGAACTGAAACTGATGTCCACACATCTTTCTTCAGGTTTCCAAAGATATATCACATGGTGAAAGATCTGGCCAGTACAGAGGATGTTGCAGTGTTTCCTAACCAAGTTGCCCATCGTCGTCCAACAGGATGATTGTCAGACGACATTCTGGGTGTTTGAACTTTGTGACACATCGAAGTTTCTGCAAAATGTCTTTGTAGCACTGCAGATTGATTGTGATTTCATGCTAGAGGAATGCAATGAGCAGAGGACAGGTCAGCCTAACACCAGAACTTGTGTGAACAGCTTCGTATTTCTGTGCCAGGTGAGGTGTGGGAGGTTTTCGCTATTGACTTTGCCATTTGCGCTCGGGCTGTTGGAATGTTGTCGGTCAGAATCATCTGTTGCACAATAATGCTGGCCCCAACACTGCCAATCAAATGATTTGGTTAGGAAACATTTCAGCATCCTCTGTACAGTCTTGTGATTTTCACATCTTCAGAAACCTGAAGAGACATGCATTGGACAACGAAGTGCAAGAATTGGTGCACTTGTGGATCCGTCAGCGGCCAACCACATGCTACAAAGTAGAAATTGATCATCTCGTCTCCCGTGGGATAAATGTCTCAATGCTTATGGTGATAACTTTAGAATGGAACCATTCTGTGGTCTCATTGTGATCAGTGTTCAGTTTTCATTTGACTGCCCCTCATATGTTCATCCAGAAAACGGTAAAAATTGATAATGTGGTGAAGGAAACTGTAAACTGTTGAATATGGCAAAATCGTATAAATCCAGTATGGCAGACCCCCTCCCCCCCTTTTTTTCTTTCCCCATAATCCAATAACAGTGCAGATTGTTCAGTGGAATGTTAAGAGGAGAAAATCTCCCACAGGGCTGACAACACTCACACCTTGCACTACAATCTGACCACTTACTGTGATTGAAGTGATGCGAAGAAGTACCAAGCTTTTGTGAAAGCATGTTAGTGATGTTCATGGTCATGTATGATACTTATTTCTAGCTATGCATATGAAATTGTCACAGCCCAAGGTCAAGCAGTTCACTGCTTTATGGCTAGTGCAGTGGCTCTTAGTGTAAGCACATGTAGATCGGCAGACATCTCGAAATCTTTCAAATTCTATTGACAAATTCTGAGAAATACTGAGGGGAGGGCATTGCTTCAAGAAAGCTGTATGGTATGGTCACATAACTCCAATTCCATGGCTCTTAGCATACAGAGTAAGAAACTACAAGGTTACTTGATGCAAACATTTACATATGATGTGATGTGAATCAAGTGCTTGGATGGCCAATACATACTGGGTTGGTGCATAAGTTTGAAATGTTTTCCATCAGTTCAATAAACACAACAGATACACCTAAAGGACTTAAGTCATCAATAATGTATTCTCCTTCACTATTTACAACAGTTTGCCAACACTGGGGTGATCTTTTTATTCTGCAATTGTAAAGAGATCATGTGGCTGTGACTTGAACTCATCGAGTCATGTTCAGAGCGCATTTTCATCTGGAGAGGTTGTTAGAGTGTGGAAAAGGTGAAAAATCTGAGGATTCAAGATCAGGTGTATAAGATGGGTGTGGAATGACTTCCCAATCCAACTCCTGTATAGTTTTCTTCATCAGTCTAGCTGAATACAGGTGGGTGTTGTCATGGAGTAGCATTACTTCACTCAGTCTTCCTGGTCGTTGTTCTTGGATTGTGTAGGCAAGAGGAATCAGTCGTTGACAGTAATTGTGAGCAGTGATGGTTACATCTTGGGGAAGCAATTTGTAGTACACCACACCATCGCTGTTCCGGCAGATGCATAACATTACCTTTTGTGGGTGTGCGCAGGGCTTTGTAAGAGTTGCTGCTGCTTTGTTTGGGCTCAACCTTTCCTTTCTTTTTTGTATGTTAGCATAAAGATACCATTTCTCATTACCAGTAACAATACACAATAGGAATGGTCAATGTTGTTCCTGAGCCAACTGTTGACGAGCAAGCAGAGGTGCACATATGGCTGCCCCCAATATTTGTGATTTGGCTTAGAGAATGGGGTACCAATGTACCCAATTTTTGAACCTTCAACAATGCAAGCATATGTCACGTAATGGAAGAATGATCACAGCTCATCAAATTTACCAGTTCTTTAGTACACTGACCTAGATTGTTGTGGATTAATGCATTTAAACAATGTTCATCAAACCCCAAAGATCTTCCTGAATGTGGAGAATCCCTAATGTCAAAATGATTCTTCTTATAATGTGAAAACCATTTTCCTGCCATGCTCTGTCCAATGGCATTGACCCCATACATTGTTCAAATGCTTCTGACTGCCTCCGTGCTGTTACCCCCCTATTAAACTCAAACAGAAGAATGTTGGAAATGTTCTGATTTCTCCACTTGACACTCCAGTCAAATGGCAATATGTAACCACAAACAGTAAAAAAATGACAATTGATAAACACATAGCAACCTGAATACCAACATGCAAAACAAAAATGCTGTGAACTTGCACATCAATGTAATAAGTATATATAACGTAATTGGATGAATAAAAAAATCTCACCGAGTGGCAGCAGGAGAACACACACATTAAAAACATGTCTTATGTCTGCAAGCTAGTGGAACCAGTGCCGCCTCCTCCTTTCAGAAGGGTTGAGTGGGAAGGAAGAGGTATGAAGGAAAAGGACTGGAGAGATTTAGGTGAAGGAGTATAGTTTGGAAAATTCCCTCGGAACCCTAGGTAATGATACTTATCGAATGGGAATACTGGTAGTTGGGGACTGCACTGCCGAGATTTGAAAACCCCGAGAGCATAAAGGTGGAAGACAGGGTAATAGGCAAGACAGACATCAGTGCAAAAACATGATGCATGAGTTAATAAGAGTAGAAAGCTAAGTGCATTGTATGTAATAGAGGTGGAAGGGGGCGGTAAAAAGTAGACAGGTCAGTCAGAAATTGAAAGATGTAGAAAACTAAAATGGGGTGAAGAAAGGAGTAAATCTAAGATGGAAGAAATTAATGTAAATTAAGGCCAGGAGGGTGGCGAGAACCAAGGACATGTTGTAGCGCTAGGTCCCACCCGAGGAGTTCTGTGAGACTGGAAGAATCCAGATGGACCGTGTGGTGAAACAAGCACCAAGGTCACGACTGTCATGTTGTAGAGGACACTCTGCAACAGGATACTGTGTATTGCCAGTATACACCCTGTGCCTACGCCCTTTCATCCTGATAACTTTGTGGTAGTCGTGCTGTTGTAAAAGGCCTAACATTGTTTATATAACAGCTGGTACACAACGTGCTGTTTCACAGGTGGCCTTCCCTTTGATAATACATATTTTGCCAGTTATAGGGCTGGTGTAGGTGGTGGTAGGAGGGCACATAGGGCCAGTCTTGCAGTGGGAACTGTCACAGTGGTAGGAGCCATAGGGTAGGGAGTTGGGTGCAGGAGCAGCAAAGGGTGTGACAAGGATATTGCAGGGATTGGGAGGGCGATAAAAAGCTATTCTAGGTATCATCATCAAAATCTCAGACAGAATGGACCTCATTTCAAGGCATGATTTTAAGAAGTAGCTGATTGATAACATTAAAGACCAGGATAATCTGAGTGACAAGTGGTGTTCTCCAAATCTGCTGCTGCCTCCCCCACCCCCCCCCCCACCCCTTTCCCCTCTCCTGGGATGACAGAATTTGGAAATAAATTACTGCATTGATGGCAGTATCAGGCTTTTAGTTTATCAGTTGTTAATGGTGAATTAGATAGAAGCTAATGTATTTGTCTTGGGGCTCCCATGACCTGAATGTGCTCAGATTCATTTTAGTGAGGTGTTCACCTGTGTGGCGAGAGAGGAAGCTCTGTTAGTTACATGCTCCACAGATCATCTGAACCATGTGGAATGAGTTGCAGAAGTGTATACGTGATTAGTGTTAACATTAATCATTTTTTTAGTCCTACTCGTGCAACAACACTTAGAAACAAACGATTTTTTACGATCTACTAATTTTTAAACAGAAATTCCTCCATGGAATAGGAGGAGTTGCCCAGGAGAAAAGATTTTGGGTTAGATTTGAATCTTCCATTGCTGCATGTCGAGCATTTTTTGGTTCTGGGCAAATGATCAAAACTTTATTTCTGCATATTTAACTCCTTTCTGAGCCCTCTTAGTGTTGTATGGATGGACATCATTATTCTAAAATTGTGGTGAATCGTTTACAATGAACACACATTATTCATACAGCTCACTTTTGTGCAATCAATACTTAATTTCTGAGTGATGGGTTATGCCAGAAAATTATTCTGTAAGATATTACTGAGTGAAAATATGCTTGGAGGTTAATATGTTTGTTTCAGAGACTAGCAATTATATGAAGAACAAAAATAGCTTAATTTAATTGTTTGAGAAGATGGATATCATGCTTGTGCCAGTTTGTTTTCATTGATAAGTAGACCCAATCATATGGAGCATTCTACCCAGTTTACTGACACCTGTTCATGTGTTACATCAGTTGTTTGTACGATTCTGTTTGTTGTGCACAACTGAATGTAGTGGTTTTTTCTCAAAATTTAGGGAGAGCCGATTTTCAGAGAACCACTTGATAATTCTTTGGAAAACTTGATTAACAGTCTTTTCTGTGGCTTTCTCTTCTGTGGATTTACCAGTGGCACAAAAAAGTTATTGGAAACTATGTTGATGAGCGTCTATAACTCACCTAGCAATTCTTGAGACACATTGTATACAGTAGAGTCCCATTAATCCAAACTAATTGGGGCCGGACCTTGTTCGAATTACAGATTTGTTCAGATTAGCCGGAATTACGGTGATGAGTTTCTAGAATGAAGTTTACCAAGCAGATAAGTAGGTACAGCATGGTAACAAATGGGAACAACTGTGGAAACAATGATTCACTCTGACTCCCTGCCCTTGTTGTGCATTGTTAAGACCTTTGTAGTGTCTGAGGTCAGTGCATTGCCAGTTGGCTTGCAAAGCGCTTGGTTATGTTAGTTATTGATCGCTGGCATGCGTAACAGTTGTGTTCATTCAGGTGTAGTGGTGTACGTATTTTTGTCATGAGTAAACGGAAACATACAATGTCAACTCTCAAAGAGAAACTGAATGCTTTGAAGCGGATAGACAATGGTGAGAATGTCTCTAAACTGGCAATGGAACTAGATGTTGGTAAAGCAACCATTTGTGATTTGAAGAAGAACCAAGTGAAGCTTGAACAGTCCTATGCAATGTCTTCGGGAAAAACACTTGAAACACGGCAGAATTTAAAACAGTTCCAGTATGATAAAGTGGATGAACCTCTTTTCCTTTGGTTTATGCAGGAAAGAGAAAGGGGAGCTCCTTTGAGTGGAGCACTGGTGTAGGAGAAGGCTGTTTACCTGAACAAGTTAATGAATGGTGATGAGTCTTTTAGTGCGAGTACAGGTTGTTTGGACAGATTCAAAAAACTTCATAGAATCCGTCAGCTAAGCTTTCTTCTGACCATGATGCAGCGAAGGAATACTTTGGTGAGTTTGAAAAAATAAGAGGGGGAAAGTATTCTCCCCAACAAATTTATAACACTGACGAGACTGGCTTTCATTTTAGGGCACTGCCAACAGACAGCTTGGCATCAAAAATAAAAGACTATGCTCCTGGCTTTAAAATGTGCAACGATCGTCAGACTTTATTAGCGTGCAGCAACGCTGCTGGTAATCAAAAGCTGCCTTTAATGCTGATCGGCAGACCCGCTAGGCCCAGAGCTCTTTAAAACTGCAACATGAAGTCCCTGCCCATATATTATCACAACCAGAAAGAAGCATGGATGGATGGTAAGCTATTCAAAGAATGGTTTCAGGGCCAGTTTGTTCTCTCTGTTCGACGGTTTTCTAAGGAAAATCATTTGTGTCCCCATGCGATCCTTTTGATTGATAACACACCATCTCACCCAAGCACTGAGGAATTATGTGATGAAGAAATTTTGGCGAAGTTTTTGCCGCCAAATGTTACACCACTTCTACAGCCAATGGACCAGGGCGTACTGCAAACATTAGAATTGATTTACAGAAAACAATTTTTAAGAATGCTGATCAAAGATGATAACATTCCTTTAGTGGACAAAATAAAAAAGATCAATGTGAAGGATGTTTTGAATATCAGGACGACCTAGTTGAAAATGAAACGAATGATACAGACAATCCCTGGATGTGAAGAAGCTAGTGAAGGAAACGTAGATGAGTGGATGGCAGCAGATGGGGCATGTGTGGAGAACTGTACTGATGCTGATTTAGTTGCTGTTGTGACTCGAGACCAGGAAGAAGGGACTGCTGTGACGGAAGTGACAATGAGCCTGAAGGCGACAAAGGAGAGCTGGTGCCACGAAGTGACACAGCAGAAGCCCTTGACCTCATGCCACATCATTTGGAGCAACAGCCCACTGCTACACCTGCTGATTTGATGTTTGAGACTATGGTGCAATTATGCATCATACAACAGACTGTCTTCATTACACCAAAAAACGACGACTAAGTTTTTGTCATCTAAAAAGTAGGGATAAAATTTCCACTGTATTTTAGTAGGTTTGACAGCTTTTCTTTCATTGTTATGCATTGTTTAAACATAATGTTTTCTTGTTGCCAATTTTTCTAATACATGTTTACTGTACTGTGTAAATTAAAATAGTGTGTATGTACAGCAGTTCACCACACAGTTTCCCATAGACTGTGACACACTCGGTTTGATACCCCTATAAATTTTTTCCAGTTCTGTTTGTATGGTAATCAGTTAGCTTGCTGTTGTTCATCCTCATTGTATATGTTAACCTTATTCAAAATTATCACTTTCCGAATGGCTCTCACTATATCCATTCAATCAAAGGTGGAATGTAACATCCAGTGCATTGCACCACCTGCAAGATTTTCTTCTGCTTGGTCAGTGATGAGACATAGTGTTCAGATATTTTGGCATTGCGAACTTTCTAAAGACTTGAAGCTAAGTATTGCACTGTCATTTTTTTTTTTTATTTTCCCTGGGAATCATATGCTGGCATACTGTATGTTGCAATGTATGTTGCAATGTTAGTGGAGTTGGGGAAACTTTTCCATGTGGCCAAATAATGACTTCTGCGGGATCATACCAAATGCTCCTGTTGTTAAGAAGGAATGAGCCCAGTTACATCAATCACAAATTTTATCTTTCAATTTCAGGTTAAATCTCTCTCATATCTGTTGCAACACAAATCTTTGAAATGGTTAGTGGAGCCATTTAAAAGCACAGAAAAGTGTCTCACTCGTGGATGACTCAAATGACCCACCAGATTTTGCAGTTTGTGTGCTACACATTTTATTTTGCCATATTGTATTCGGTAACATGATTCAGTTAGCTGGGATCTAGTCTACCTTGTGCACATTAGGTACTTTATATATCTTCTTGTTTTATGAATGAACCAACAAGGAATTCAGTCTTATTCTTTGTGTGATTATTTTTTAAGGAATGACCTTTTTAGTACTTATCTCACCATCTCCCAGTCATAATTTTCACTTCTCTCATCTGTAACAGTTTTTTGTAGGACCAGCAGAAAACAGGTACCAGTAAGGGAGTTGCAGCAGGTGTCAAATAAAACATTCTATTTTCTGTCCAAAATATGTTGCGAGGAGTAAAAGCGCCTTTTTGTGCTGGGCTTCAAAATGAAGTTAATTCCAATTTTTATCATAAAATGAGCTAGGTGTTAAGGGCCAAGAGCATTGTTGCTTTGAGCTTGTTAGTGTGTTCTTTTGATTGGCTTGTAAAATTGTCCATGTTGACCTTATCCATAGCAAAAAGTTTCTTCACTATGAAACTGCAGCTACATAAACAGTCAAAAGAAAATGTTCTGGTTACTATGTAGTCGCAGAAACAAAACTAGTCTGTGTGCAAAACTTAAGAACAAAACTTTAACATTCATATGACATGTCACTATCAAGTAACATAGCTTAATGAAACTTGGCTCACACACAGAAAGAACAGCTACAGTATAGTACAGAAGGTAACTGAAAGAAATAGACATTACTCTTTTATTCGAAGACAGTAATTACACTGAAGTCACCACGATTCGTGCTTGTCCCCTGTATGTTACAAAATGTGGGTCTTGGTTTTTAACTGATTGCAGTGCGTGCTCTGAAACGTGCTCCCATTCTTCCCATAAGGTGAGTAAGAGTGCTTGTGGTAGGATGTTCCATTACTCCACCACCACCACCACCACGGTTGATGTCTGCAGGTTGGTCTTTGGTGCACATATGGATGTGCTGCAGTTTGTCTCCACAATACATTTATGGGATTTAAGTTAGGAGAATGGACAGGCTAGTCCATTCATCAAATACCCTCTTGTTCAAAGAGCTGCTCAATCTGCACTGTTTAATTGAGTCACCATAAAAATGCACCCCTGAAAAGACACACACGGGGAAGGAGTACAGTTTCACAATACCATTGACTGGTGAGTGTACCACGCTCAGAGATGGGATTTGTTTGCCCACATCGTTACACCTGGACCATGTTTAACATTGTTTCTCTGTGCATTAAGTGTTGCCCCCTCTCACCATATGAGGGTACATAATAGCACCCAGGCACATTATCAAACATGGTCATTTTTGTAGTGCAGGTGCTATGGTGTGGGCAGGCATAATGCTGCATGCACATACTGACTTCTAGATCTTTGAAAGTGGTGAAATCACTGGCCATTGGTATTGTGGCACTGTACTTCTTCCCTGTGGGCATCTTTTTAAGCATGCATTTGGCCCTGACTTCATTTTTGTGGGTGACAATGTGCAAGCACGTTGAACAACGCAGGTGAAGGAGCTCTTGGAATGAGAGGATATTCAGTGAGTGGACTTGGCCTGTTCATTGCAACTTAAGTGCCACCGAGCATGTGAGAGATACATTGGGCAGACGTATTGCAGCATGTCCACATGCACAGACAGCCATGGAACAGTTGCCAATTACTCTGGAGGAGGGATGGAATGCCTGACCACAAGAATCCCCTACCAACCTTGTGCCCAACATGGGAACACATCGCAGAGCATGCATTGCTATCCATGGTATCACATATCCTATTAAGAACCATGTTCTGCTGTTTGTAAAGTCTAGGGGACCATCATGAATTGCATTGAGTACATTGTAATTATTGTCTTAAAATAAGTGTCATTCTGTTCACCACATTACATATTTCTTTCACTTACCTACTGTACCATACTGTATTAGTTCAGTCTAGGTGTGGTTAAAGTTTCATCGAGCTGTGTTACATGGCAATGTTATGCAAAAGTTACTTTCGTCCTTAAGTTTTGTCCAGGAGCATAATGCAATTTTAGCTTTAGAATAAGATTCCTTTTCCCCAGCAAGAAATAGCAACTGAGACTCCTCGTGGATACCAGCTGATGACTGGACTTGTAGGAAATAAATACTGAAAATTCTGTCTTGTTGTGTCACTTGACCGGGTACTTTGGGTGGCTATTTTTGCAACTCCTAAGTAACATTGTTTCTTACTAAGCTTTTTCCTGTTGTATGCCGCTTGAAAGAACCTTATTTCGGAAAGTGTTTTGTGCTTATGTCAGCTGTCACTTGGTAAGCGGATGACTTTTTGTCTTTGACTGTTTATTAAATGTGTTAGTTTTATTTATTTATTTATTTATAGTTGCAAGATAGTGTTAGTTACCATATTACAATGTTACAGTGCAAACTATAAGTAGGTGTTAGTATTTGTAACTAATTCTGTTTCTAATTTATTTTTATTTTCTGTTTACTAGGTAGGCCACTTAGGGCGGCATTAAATCCTACCAAGAGCTCACATACTGATAACAGTCCAGCGTTGATGCGCCATAGTCCAGAGGTTAACACAGGTGGAGCAACGAGATTACACAAGCCAAAAGGTTTGTCAGATGGCATTATTATAACTGTGTCTGGAGTCTCTATATTCTTGTTTGTGGCATTAGTTCCCCCCCCCCCCCCCCCAGTTGTCATTTCTGAAAAATTTGTAATTATATTAGTGATTTGTGAGACAGTTGATCCTGGAGGCACAAAATATAAGTAAACTTTTGTTTCTACCTTGAAACTAGGTTCATGTTATTGTACGAGGCATGTTTTTCAAGTAAGGTCTATTTTGCTGTAGACACTAGTAGTTTGCTCGCATACCGCAACGAGCACGTGCACCGTGTACCAGCATGCCTCAGGAACAACTGTGCTCAATTTCAGCTCTGTAGCTAACCTGTACAGTTCTGTTCTCTGCTTTCAAAACTTTTAAGACTATCAATGCCCACCGCGTGTGAGGTTCGCTCAGTGATGTGGATTTTGTCAGCAAGGAACCTGTCTGTTGCAGAAGTTCAACAACAGATTTGTGAAGTGTACGGTGATACTGTTATGAGTGAAAGCAAAGTGCATAAGTGGGTACAAGAATTCAAAGGTGGCCGTGACAATGTCCATGATGAGGACTGCTCTGGTCGCCCTTCTTTGATTACAGACGATTTGGTGACTTCAGTTGAAGCAAGGATTCGTGGGAACAGGTGCTTCACAATAAAAGGTCTCTCAAACAAATTTCCTGACATGTCAATATCAGTGCTTTACAACATTGTTTCTGAACACCTAAAGTTTAGGAAACTATGCTCCTGTTGGGTCCCGAAACTCCTAACAGAGGACCACAAATATCACAGATTTGAGTGTGCGATCAAGTTCTTGACTTGTTACCACGAAGAAGGTGACAGCTTCTTGAGTCAGATCATAACTGGAGATGAAACATGGGTTTTGCATATCATGCCCGAATCGAAGCAACAGAGCATGGAATGGAGACACACACACACACTCGCCTGTAAAGGTGAAGACCAAACAGACTCTGTCCCAGCGCAAAATCATGACGTTGGTGTTTTGGGATAGGCATGGTGTTTTGTTGCTCGACTTCTTGCAACGAGGAACCACTATCAATGCGGAAGCATACTGCCGAACTCTGAGAAAGCTACGTAGATTGATTTGCAACAAAATATGCAGTATACTGACAGAGGTAATTTTCCTTCTCCATGACAATGCAAGACCGCACACTGCAGGTCAGACCCGCGATTTATTAGACAGTTTTGGCTGGGAAGTTTTAGACCACCCACCCTACAGTCCTGATCTAGCGTCGAGTGATTACCATCTGTCCCTCTACCTCAAAAAGCACAACAGTGGCAACTATTACAATGATGACGATGACGTGAAAATGACAGAACTCTTGGTTATCGGAGAAGGCGGTAAGTTTTTATGAAGAGGGTATTTTAAAATTGGTTGAGAGGTATGATAAGTGTTTGAACAAACTTGGCAATGATGTCGAGAAACAGGGTGAAGTATGTACTTTCTGAAAATAAATTTACTTTTTTGAAATAACCTTTCATTGTGTACTTACATTCAAACGGACCTTACTTAGAAAAAAACACGCCTCGCAGCTATGGCTAGTTGTGAATGGTTCATCTGCTCCAGTTTTAGACAAAGTTGTTTAATGTTAATTGTTTTACACTAAAATGGTTTTTGGGAAGGCAGGAGAGATACTGATAGCAGCTTGAAGTTGAATTGAGAGATATGCTCAGATGCCTCAATGGATAATGTGTGGTCCAAGAAAGGTAATGATGATGTGGATTCATATGTTGTCTGGGGAAGGGGGATTTCTTTGCAAGTCACTTAGGAAGGGCAACAAGATTCTTAACTCTTTTCATTTAGGTCATGAGCACATCTTACCAGTACAAAATGCTTAGTGTGCAATGATACCAACCAGTTGGGCACAGATTATGGAGTATCCAAAGAAATAGACAATGTTGCAGTCAGTGGTATGCTCTCTCCCAAGATGGTCCTTCTTGCCTTTGACCACTTGTGATTATTCATCCAGGACAACAGCGTGTTAGCAGAATACAGCCTTGTGTATCGGTTGAGAAGTCTACTGTAATTTTCTTCTTTTTATTCTTTTTATCGAGCTGACAAAATTATAGTAACTGCACTGTAGGACTGCTACCATCTTCATATCTATGAACAAAATAAAACAGCTATATAATCTCAAGTAAAGCTGATAGTAAACATATTATACATTGTAAGTTAAATACTCTAAAAATGACTCTTAACATGCCATGTTACTACCTTAGCAGCATATGAACAAATTATTGCATGTTCCACTACATACAGTGTCAAAATTGAACGCACTGAACGTTCATCATGTTAATCTATACAATAGCAAAAAGAACTTCAGCATTGTTGAAAGAGTAATATTATAATCTACTGACAGATGAGCCGATGAAGGCTTGATTTGGAATGTATGTAAGAGGTTTGGGTTAAAATTTGACAAGGAATTTACCAAGAAGACATGTCCTTACATATTTTTAAAAAATTGTTACAAAATGCATGCAATATTCAAAATTGCTCAGCCCAGTACCATTTGCCAAATGAGGATGAGATGACATAACAACAAAACAGCAGGATGATAAGAACTATTTTCCTGTATGTAACCTAAAAGAAATTTTTTGTTCATTGAAGTATTTTTGCCAACAAAAATATTTTAGTGATAAATAAGACACAATACTATTCAGTTGTGTACTAGAAAAGGTAACAAGGGAATGGAGGAAAATAACAGAAGAAGGAATTTTAAAAATCACAATTGGAAGAAATGGAAATAATCTGAGTTTTGATTGTTTGACCTGTGTAACAATCTTGCTATCTTGGTTGAATCTATACAGTGTGCGACAATGCAGATAAATCTCCTACAAGAGACAGCTTCAAATGCAGGCCTTAATATATTTTTTGAAAAAATTGAGTATATGATACATGCAATGGAGGCACCAAAATACATGAAAACTGATTACGGAACAGTAAAAAGACTACAAAATTTAAATATTTAGATGAAATAATACAACCAAATGCTTTGGAAAAAGAAGCAAACTTATCAAGGACAAGGAAAACTGAAGTGGTTCTTCAACTAACAAAAGATCTATATAACATCAACTCTATTTCCATAAATGCAGAATTCTTGCATAACAACAGTCATTGAACCAGAATGCCTTTATGCTTTAGAATGCCATTTGTTAAATTCAGCTAAACAGTTAGGTGAAACAGAAAAGAAGGAAAGAAAAATAATCAGGAAAGTCTTGGGGCGAAAACATGAGAATGGGAAATGGAAATTGAGAAGTTATAAAAAAATTGATGAAAAAGTAGAACCAATATCAGACATGACGAGGAAGATGAGAGTTTTATTCTATGGACATCTAAAATGTCTAGACGAGAAGAGGAAAACAAAAATAATTTTTAGCTTTTTTACAGAAACTCATAAACACCAATGACATAGATCAAAGAAATTAAAGCAGACACGAGAGAAATGGAAATAATGTAGGAAGAAATGAGAGAAAGAGAGAAGTTGAGAACAAAAGTTTCAAGGTCTTCCAGGAGAAAAAACAAAACGACAGGTGCAGTATGGACAGAAGAAGAAAGAGGAAAACATAGGGAAAGTGTGAAAAACTGTTGGAAAGAAAGGAGAAAAGAAAGAAGACCCAAGTTATTTCATGTGATCCATAGGCCCTGTTGTATACTCTGGATAAATCCAGGGGTAGCTAATTAAGGACTAAGCTCACCACAGGTTAATATGGAGTGTGTGTAGTATGATGCCACTTCATTTCCCAGTTAGTTATCCCTGTAATAGTGTTCCCATCCAGATAAGTTGGTGGTGACAAGTCAGGAGCATAGTGGGTATTTTTGCATATGTTATTTCATATTTATTCAATCTTTGCCTGCAGAAATATTGTATTTAACATGAGTAATAAGCATTCCAGGTCACAAAACTATTTGCTTAAATATACTTAGAGGCTTATCGATGCTGTAAACGAATTCGAGCATAGTAGAAAACAGGAAACATGATGCAGCCTCGTACAATGAAAAAATTAGTGCAAAAAAAAGTACCAAACCCTGTAAGGCACTTTTATGTACAACACATGATCTGCCTCCAAACTAGTTAAAGTATCAGGTATTTGTTGTTTGACCAGTAAGCGATCTTTCTAAATTTCCAAATGAAGCATGCAATAAAAATGTGCAAGTTTTGGTCACCAACTACTTCAGATAGATCAACAAAGCAGCTATGACGGACATAAGATTCTTGTTTAAGGAAGAAACATTTAAATGTTACATGCAGAAAAGGTAGCAGAGGCTACAGATTGGTGGAGGCCCATATGTCTGTGAGAGGATCGTGATGGAAGCTGACGCAGTCTCCACTTGTGAAGTGGCTTGTCTAACTTGTAGACCTGGTGTCTGAAAATATTAGTTGAAATATTTGCAGATAAGAAACTCATTGGGAAAAGGACGAGAAAATCTGATAAATGACTGAGACTGAACAACAAAGTATGATAGGGAACTACTTTCGAATCCTATGAGGCACTAACACATGGACTATGTTGTGCAATCCTGCATGTACCTTGGGCAGCTAAGTGGCACAAGAAACAAAGTCCTCTCCCAGAGGCAGAGTAAAACAGGTCCAGTGTCTGACGCAGACTGAATTCATAGTCTTCAGCAGCACAGGTGGCACTGCTTATAAAGGCTCACGCATTGCACCTCCCACACGATCATGCTCCGTCCTCCTGATCTCTGTTCCTTCCAGAAGCTGCTTCTGCGCCAGTCACATAGGCTCCTACTTCGTAGCCTCCGTACTGAAGTCAGGTTACATCTACACATCTACATGATTACTCTGCAATTCACATTCAAGTGACAAACTGCCTATTGGCTTCTGTCTCGGGTTCTTCGGCCGACGTTCATCTAATGATTTTTCTGACGTTTCGCCAGCACGAGTGGCTGGCATTGTCAAAGCTTCACCCTCCATTGCCGGTGGTGAACTGGAGGCGAGCTCGCGGCCGCAGACTATATGTACCTGGCGCGCCAACGTCCGAGGGCTTCTCCGCGGTCATTTCCGGTGCGGTTCTCCTCTTGCTACCTGCGACGGTCGTTCGCTGCAGTACGGGAAGCCAGGATCCGTTTACCTTCAGGCTTTCCTCTTTCTTGTTGAAACTGTTCGCGTGTTTTTGGATTTCTACAGCTTCTCTGAACAAGCGCGTGTGATAGTGCTTCTCTACAGCCAGAACTTCCGTGTCGGCGAATTTTATTACGTGGTCGGTCTCATTCAGTGCGTGTTCTGCCACGGCCGATTTCTCCACCTGCCCCAACCTGCAATGTCGCTTATGCTCTTTGATCCTGGTGTTAATGGATCGTCCAGTCATTCCGACATAAACTTTTCCGCATGTGCAAGGTATACGGTATATTCCCGACATTGCAAGTGGGTCTCTTTTCTCCTTCGCCGATCTAAGACACTCTTTGATCTTCCTTGTCGGTTTGAAAATCGTCTTTACGCCGTGTTTGCGCAATATACGGCCGATTCTGTCCGTCACTCTGGGAATGTATGGCAGAAAGGCCGTACCCGACATTTCTTTTTCTGGTTCCTTACTTCGCCGAGTGTTTGGCTCTGTTACACTTCTAATGTAATTTGTGGAGTACCCATTGCTCCTCAGAACAGTTTCCAGGTGTTGCATTTCTCGTTTGAGGTGTTGAGGCTCACATATTCGTCCTGCTCTCGTTACGAGCGTACTAATCATGCCTCTTTTCTGGCTCGGGTGGTGGTTTGACAGTTTGTGCAGGTATCGGTCCGTGTGTGTCGGTTTTCGATACACGCTGTGTCCCAGGTTTTCGCCGTCCCTTGTGACCAGCACATCTAGAAATGGCAGTTTCCTGTCCTTTTCTACCTCCATGGTAAATGTTATGTTGGCATGGAGGCTGTTCAAGTGTCTCAGGAATTCACCGAGCTGTTCTTCACCATGGCTCCACACCACGAAAGTATCATCGACGTACCTGTACCACACCTTAGGTTTGCAAGTCGCCGAGTCCAGTGCCTGTGCTTCGAATTGTTCCATGAAGAAGTTGGCCACCACTGGACTGAGAGGACTACCCATGGCGACGCCTTCCAGCTGTTCGTAGAAATCGCCATTCCACGTGAAATAGCTCGTGGTGAGACATGCATGGAAGAGCTTTTTGATGTCTTGCGGGAACATGGAACCGATGTGCTCCAGAGCGTCGCTGAGTGGCACTTTCGTAAATAACGAAACAACATCAAAACTGACCAGGATGTCGTTTGGCGCAAGTTTCAGTTTCTTCAGCTTCTCAATGAAATGTCCTGAGTCCTTAATGTATGTGTCGGTCTTTCCCACGTGTGGCTGTAGCAGAGAGGCCAAGTGTTTCGCCAGTTTATACGTTGGTGAGCCAGGAGCGCTAACGATCGGTCTCAGTGGAACGTTGTTCTTATGGATCTTGGGTAATCCATACAGCCGAGGTGGTAGGGCTTCTGTGTTGCGCAGGTTTCTCTGTATGTCCGCCGGCAGAGAAGACGCCTTGATTAATCGATTCGTATTCCGAGTGATACGCTGCGTCGGATCTGCGCTTAGTTTTCGGTACGTCGTCGGATCTAATAGGTCTCGGATCTTTTGCTCATAATCTTCGGTCTTCATTACGACGGTCGCAACCACCAGCTTGCAACCTGAAGAAAGAAGAGGAACAAGCCATTAAGAATCTCAACGCCGACAAGAGTATATTGGTACTGCCTGCCGATAAGGGGAATGCGACCGTCGTAATGAAGACCGAAGATTATGAGCAAAAGATCCGAGACCTATTAGATCCGACGACGTACCGAAAACTAAGCGCAGATCCGACGCAGCGTATCACTCGGAATACGAATCGATTAATCAAGGCGTCTTCTCTGCCGGCGGACATACAGAGAAACCTGCGCAACACAGAAGCCCTACCACCTCGGCTGTATGGATTACCCAAGATCCATAAGAACAACGTTCCACTGAGACCGATCGTTAGCGCTCCTGGCTCACCAACGTATAAACTGGCGAAACACTTGGCCTCTCTGCTACAGCCACACGTGGGAAAGACCGATACATACATTAAGGACTCAGGACATTTCATTGAGAAGCTGAAGAAACTGAAACTTGCGCCAAACGACATCCTGGTCAGTTTTGATGTTGTTTCGTTATTTACGAAAGTGCCACTCAGCGACGCTCTGGAGCACATCGGTTCCATGTTCCCGCAAGACATCAAAAAGCTCTTCCATGCATGTCTCACCACGAGCTATTTCACGTGGAATGGCGATTTCTACGAACAGCTGGAAGGCGTCGCCATGGGTAGTCCTCTCAGTCCAGTGGTGGCCAACTTCTTCATGGAACAATTCGAAGCACAGGCACTGGACTCGGCGACTTGCAAACCTAAGGTGTGGTACAGGTACGTCGATGATACTTTCGTGGTGTGGAGCCATGGTGAAGAACAGCTCGGTGAATTCCTGAGACACTTGAACAGCCTCCATGCCAACATAACATTTACCATGGAGGTAGAAAAGGACAGGAAACTGCCATTTCTAGATGTGCTGGTCACAAGGGACGGCGAAAACCTGGGACACAGCGTGTATCGAAAACCGACACACACGGACCGATACCTCCACAAACTGTCAAACCACCACCCGAGCCAGAAAAGAGGCATGATTAGTACGCTCGTAACGAGAGCAGGACGAGTATGTGAGCCTCAACACCTCAAACGAGAAATGCAACACCTGGAAACTGTTCTGAGGAGCAATGGGTACTCCACAAATTACATTAGAAGTGTAACAGAGCCAAACACTCGGCGAAGTAAGGAACCAGAAAAGGAAATGTCGGGTACGGCCTTTCTGCCATACATTCCCAGAGTGACGGACAGAATCGGCCGTATATTGCGCAAACACGGCGTAAAGACGATTTTCAAACCGACAAGGAAGATCAAAGAGTGTCTTAGATCGGCGAAGGAGAAAAGAGACCCACTTGCAATGTCGGGAATATACCGTATACCTTGCACATGCGGAAAAGTTTATGTCGGAATGACTGGACGATCCATTAACACCAGGATCAAAGAGCATAAGCGACATTGCAGGTTGGGGCAGGTGGAGAAATCGGCCGTGGCAGAACACGCACTGAATGAGACCGACCACGTAATAAAATTCGCCGACACGGAAGTTCTGGCTGTAGAGAAGCACTATCACACGCGCTTGTTCAGAGAAGCTGTAGAAATCCAAAAACACGCGAACAGTTTCAACAAGAAAGAGGAAAGCCTGAAGGTAAACGGATCCTGGCTTCCCGTACTGCAGCGAACGACCGTCGCAGGTAGCAAGAGGAGAACCGCACCGGAAATGACCGCGGAGAAGCCCTCGGACGTTGGCGCGCCAGGTACATATAGTCTGCGGCCGCGAGCTCGCCTCCAGTTCACCACCGGCAATGGAGGGTGAAGCTTTGACAATGCCAGCCACTCGTGCTGGCGAAACGTCAGAAAAATCATTAGATGAACGTCGGCCGAAGAACCCGAGACAGAAGCCAATAGGCAGTTTGTCAACAAGTGGCCACGAAAGCCTTAACAATTTTGTATCACATTCAAGTGCTTGGCAGAGGGTTCATCGAACCACAATCATACTATCTCTCTACCATTCAACTCCCGAACAGCGCGTGGGAAAAACGAACACCTAAACCTTTCTGTTCGAGCTCTGATGTCTCTTATTTTATGTTGATGATCATTCCTACCTATGTAGGTTGGGTTCAACAAAATATTTTCGCATTCGGAAGAGAAAGTTGGTGACTGAAATTTCGTAAATAGATCTCGCCGCAATGAAAAAGTCTTTGCTTTAATGATTTCCATCCCAACTCGCGTATCATATCTGCCACACTCTCTCCCCTATTACGTGATAATACAAAACAAGCTGCCCTTCTATACGCACACATTGTGCTGCACAATAATTGAAACCCCCCTCCCTTGAATTTCTATTCAGTGCCTCCTCATTAGTTATGTGATCTACCCATCTAATCTTCAGCATTCGTCTGTAGCACCACATTTCAAAAGCTTCTATTCTCTTCTTGTCTAAACTATTTATCGTCCATGTTTCACTTTCATACATGGCTACACTCAATACAAATACTTTCAGAAACGACTTCCTGATACTTAAACCAATATTCAATGTTAACAACTTCCTATTCTTCAGAAATGCTTTCCTTGCTATTGCCAGTCTAAATTTTATATCCTCTCTACTTCGCCAATCATCAGCTATTTTGCTCCCCAAATAGCAAAACTCATCTACTGCTGTAAGTATCCTGTTTTCTAATCCAATTCCCTCAGCATCGCCTGATTTAATTCGACTACATTCCATTATCCTCATTTTGCTTTTGTTGATGTTCATCTCATATCCTCCTTTCAAGACACTGTCCATTCTGTTCAACTGCTCTTCCAGGTCCTTTGCTGTCTCTGACAGAATTAAAATGTCATCGGCAAACCGCAAAGATTTTATTTCTTATCTGTGGATTTTAATTCCCACTCCAAATTTTTCTTTCGTTTCCTTTACTGCTTGCTCAATATACAGATTGAATAACATCGGGTATAGGCCACAACCCTGTCTCACTCCCTTCCCAACCACTGCTTCCCATTCATGCCCCTCGACTCGTATAACTGCCATCTGGTTTCTGTACAAAACGTACATAGCCTTTCGCTCCCTGTATTTTACCCCTGCCACCTTTAGAATTTGAAAGAGAGTATTCCAGTCAACATTGTCAAAAGCTTTCTCTAAGTCTACAAATGCTAGAAACGTAGGTTTGCCTTTCCTTAATCTATCTTCTAAGATAAGTCGTAGGATCAGTATTGCCTCACGTGTTCCAACATTTCTACGGAATCCAAACTGATCCTCCCCGAGATCGGCTTATACCAGTTTTTCCATTCGTCTGTAAACAATTCATGTTAGTATTTTGCAGCCATGACTTATTAAACCGATAGTTCGGTAATTTTCACACCTGTCAGCACCTGGTTTCTTTGGGATTGGAATTATTATATTCTTCTTGAAGTCTGAGGGTATTTTGCCTGTCTCACACATCTTGCTCATCAGATGGTAGAGTTTTGTCAGGGCTGGCTCTCCCAAGGCTATCAGTAGTTCTAATGGAATGTCGTGTACTCCCGGGGCCTTGTTTCGACTTAGATCTTTCAGTGCTCTGTCAGACTCGTCACGCAGTATCATATCTCCCATTTCGTCTTCATCTACGTCCCTTTACATTTCCATAATATTGCCCTGCAGTACATCTCCCTTGTATAGACCCTCTATTTACTCCTTCCACCTTTGTGCTTTCCCTTCTTTGCTTAGAACTGATTTTCCATCTGAGCTCTTGATATTCATACAAGTGGTTCTCTTTTCTCCAAAGGCCTCTTTAGTTTTCCTGTAGGCAGTTTCTATCTTACCTGTAGTGACATATGCCTCTATATCCTTACATTTGTCCTCCAGCCATCCATGCTTGGCCATTTTGCACTTCCTGTCAATCTCATTTTTGAGAGATTTGTATTCCTTTTTGCCTACTTCATTTGCTACATTTTTATATTTTCTCCTTTCATCACTTAAATTCTGTATCTCTTCTGTTACCCAAGGATTTCTACTAGCCCTCGTCTTTTTACCTATTTGATCCTCTGCCTTCACTATTTCGTGTCTCAAGCTACCCATTCTTCTTCTACTGTATTTGTTTCCCCCGTTATTGTCAATCGTTCCCTAATTCTATGTCTGAAACACTCTACAGCCTCTGGTTCTTTGTTTACCCAGGTCCCACTCCTTAAATTCCTACCTTTATGCAGTTTCTTCAGTTTCAGTCTACAGTTCATAACCAATAGATTGTGGTCTGAGTTCACACATCTGGCCCTCGAAATGTCTTACAATTTAAAACCTGGTTCCTAAATCTCTGCCTTACCATTATATAATCTATCTGAAACCTTCCAGTGTCTCCAGGCCTTTTCCACGTATAAACCTGCTTTCATGATTCTTAAACGAAGTGTTAGCTATGATTAATTTATGCTCTGTGCAAAATTCTACGGGGGGGCCTTCCTCTTTCATTCCTTACCCCCATTCCATATTCACCTACAACTTTTCCTTCTCTTCCTTTTCCTATTATCGAATTCCAGTCCCCCATGACTACTAAATTTTCGTCTCCCTTCACTATCTGAATAATTTCCTTTATCTCATCATTCATTTCTTCAATCTCTTTGTCATATGTGGAGACAGTTATCATATAAACTTGTACTGCTGTGGTAGGCGTAGACTTTGTGTCTGTCTTGGCTACAATAATGCGTTCACTATGCTGTTCGTAGTGGCTTACGCGCGCTCCTACTTTTTTTATTCATTGCTAAACCCACTCCTGCATTACCCGTATTTTATATATAACTTTAACGTATAAGTTTCCCTTTTTAAATTTTCTAACCTGCCTGGCCGATTAAGTGATCTGACATTCCATGCGCCAGTTTTGTTTCTCCTGATAACATCGTCCTCCTGAGTAGTCCCTTCCCAAAGATCTGAATGGGTTACTACTTTGCCTCTGGAATATTTTCCCCAAGAGGATGCCATCATCATTTAACCGTACAGTAGAGCTGCATGCCCTCAAGAAAAATACAGCTGTAGTTTCCCCATGCTTTCAGCTGTTCGGAGTACCAGCACAGCAAGGCCATTTTTGTTAATGTTAAAAGGCCAGATCAGTCAATCATCCAGACTGTTGCCCTTGCAACTACTGAAAAGGCTGCTGCCATCAGGAACCACACGTTTGTCTGCCCTTTCAACAGATACCCCTCCGTTGTGGTTGCACCTACGGCACAGCTATCTGTATTGCTGAGGTGTGCAAGCCTCCCCACCAGTGACAAGGTCCATGGTTCATAGGGGAGGGGGGGGGGGGTCGGGTTAACACCATTATGCAGAATAATTTTCTCACTTTGAATTACATATGTTCTGTCGTAGTCCATCTGTCCTGTACACAGCAGTAATAACACTGTATCTTGAATTACACTCGTTGTTTACAGTGCCTACTTGTGCACAAACATCATCTTTACCAAAAACACATTTACATCTACAGCTAAATCCACATGATTACTCTGCTATTCACAACAAAGTGCCTGGCAGAGGGTTCAGTCAACCACCTTCAGGCTCTGTCTACTGTTCCACTCTAGAACGGCGCACACGGAAAACGAGCTCTTAAATTTTTCTGTGCAAGTCTTTTCTTTTATTTTATTGTGATGATCCTTTCTCCCAGAATGCAAACAGAATGTTTTTGCACACGAAGGAGAAAACTGGTGATGGAAATTTCATGAGAAGATCCTGTCACAACGAAAAAGCCTTTGTTTTAATGATTGGTACTCCAATTCATGTATCATGTCCGTGACACTCTCCCTCCTGTTTTTCGTTAATACAAAACGAGCTGCCCTTCTTTGTACTTTTCGATGTCATCCGTCAGTCCCACCTGATGCGGATCCCGCGCCACACAGCAATACTCCGTAATAGGGCGGAGAAGTGTGGTGTAAGCACTCTCTTTAGTGGACCTGTTGCACCTTCTAAGTGTTCTGCCAATGAATCGCAGTCTTTGGTTTGCTCTACCCACAACATTACCTATGTGATCGTTCCAATTTAGGTTATTAGTAATTGTAATCCCTAAGTATTTAGTTGAATTTACAGCCTTCAGATTTGTGTGACTTATCGCAGAATCTAAATTTAGCGGATTTCTTTTAGTACGCATGTGAATAATTTCACACTTTTCTTTGTTCAGGCTCAAATGCCACATTTTGCACAGTACAGATATCTTATCTAAATCATTTTGCAATTCCTTCTGGTCATCTGATGACTTTACAAGATGGTAAATGACAGCATCATCTGCAAACAATCTAAGACAGCTATTCAGATTGTCTCCTATGTCGTTAATATAGCTCAGGAACAATAGAGGGCCTATAACACTTCCTTGGGGAACGCCAGATATTACTTCCATTGTACTCGATGACATTCCATCTATTAATACGAACTGTGACCGTTCTGACAGGAAATCATGAATCCAGTAGCACAACTGAGGCGATATTCCATAGGCACGCAGTTTGGTTAGAAGACTCTTGTGAGGAACGGTGTCGAAAGCCTCCTGGAAATCTAAAAATATGGAATCAATTTGACATCCCCTATCGATAGCACTCATTCCTTCATGGGTATAAAGAGCTAGTTGTGTTTTGCAAGAACGATATTTTGTGAATCTGTGCTGACTGTGTCAATAAATCGTTTTCTTCTAAGTACTACATAATGTTTGAATACAGTATATGTTCCAAAACCCTACTGCAAATTGACATTAGTGATATGGGCCCGTAATTCAACAGATTACTCCTACTTCCATTTTTGGGTATTGGTGCGACTTGAGCAATTTTCCACTCTTTAGGTACGGATCTTTCTGTGAGCGAGTGGTTGTATATAATTGCTAAATATGGAGGTATTGTATCAGCACACTGTTAGAGGAACCTGACTGGTATACAACCTGCACCAGATGCCTTGTCTATATTTAGTGATTTAAACTGCTTTGTTACACTGAGGATATCTACTTCTATGTTTCTCATCTTGGCAGTTGTTTTTGATTGGAATTCAGGAATATTTACTTAGTCTTCTTTGGTGAAGGAATTTTGGAAAACCTTATTTAGTAACTCTGCTTTAGTAGCACTGTCATCAGTGACATCAGTTATCGCGCAGTGAAGGTATTGATTGCGTCTTGCCACTGGTGTGCTTTATGTGTGACCAGAATCTCTTTGGGTTTTCTGCCAGATTTTGAGACAGTTTCATTACGGAAATTATTAAAAGCATCTCACATTGAAGTACGCACTATGTTTCGAACTTCTGTAAAACTTTACCAGTCTTGAGGATTTTGCATTCTTTTAAATTTGGCATGCTTTTTTTCGCTACTTCTGCAACAGCGATCTGACACGTTCTGTGTACTGTGGGGATCAGTACCATCACTTATTAATTCATGTTGTATATATCTCTCAATTGCTGTCGATACACTCTCTCTCTCTGAAATCATGCCACAACTTTTCTATGCTTACATGATCAGACCGGAAGGAGTGAGGACTGTGTCGTAAAAAGGTGTTAAGATCATTTTTTTTATCAGGTTTTTAAATATATGTACTCTGCGTTTCTTTCTGATGGTTATAGGTGGTATGGTATTCAGCCTAGCAGCAACAGCCTTGCGGTTGCTAATCCCTGTATTCGTCACAATACTCACTATTTATCCAGGATTATTTGTTGCTAACGGGTCAACTATGCTTTTGCAACCGTTTATGCTTCGAGTGGGCTCATGAACTAATTGTTCAAAATAATTTTCTGAGAAGGCATTCAGTACACTTTTGGATGCCGCCGGCTTTAAACTATAAGTTTTCCAGCATATCAAGGGTAGATTGAAGTCACCACTGACTAATTGTATGAGTAAGGTACCTATCTGAAATTACTCAAATTTTCTTTGAACTGTTCAGCAACTATATCTTCTTAGTCTGGGGTCGGTAAAACGATCCAATTAATAGTTTAGTCAGATTCTCAGGTATAACCTCTACCCATACTATTTTGCAGGATCTATCTACTTCAATTTCACTACAAGGCAAACTACTTCTGACAGCAATAAATACTCCACCATCAACTGTATTTAATCTATCCTTTCTGAACACTGTTAGATTGTTTGAAAAAATTTCGGCTGAACTTATTTCTGACTTCAGCCAGCTTTCTGTAAATGTAACAGATTGAGCTTCAGTGCTTTCTATTAGGGCTTGGAGCTCTGATTCTTTCTCAACACAGCTACGGTAATTTAGAATTACAATACAGATCATTTCTACAACTACCTTACTGTGTTTTACCAGCTCCCTTTTAGACAGACACTCTGTCTGTGCATCCCTGACACCCTCTAAGCTAAAAAAAACTGCCCAGTCCCTTCCACACTGCCCCAGCTACCCATGTAGCTGCCTCCTGTGTGTAGTGGACTCGTGACCTATTAAGCAGAACCAAGAAACCCACCACCTGATGGCGCAAGTCATGGAATCTGTAGCCTACACGGTCACAGAACCACTTGAGCCTCTGATTTAGACCCTCCACTCAGCTCTGCACCAAAGGACCACAGTCTGTTCTATCAGCGATGCTGTAGATGGTGAGCTCTGCTTTAATCTCGGAAGCAAGACTAGCAGTTTTTACCATTTCTGTTAGCCGCCTGAATCAAGAGAGAATCTCCTCACTCCAAAGTGACATGTGTCACTACCTGCAGTTAGCTGCACCCTGTACTCTTCATGGCATCCGGAAGCACCCTTTCCACATCCGGAATGTCCCTCCTTAGCAGCCATGTTCTTAAGGGGCTCCATTATGCACCTAACGTTTGAGCTCCCAAGTACCAGCAGACCCACCTGCTGTGAATGTCCAGACCTTGCGGGCCGAGAAGCTTCCTCTTGAACAGGGTGGACAGTTGCATCCAGCTTAGAGACATTGGCAACCACAGATAACACCCGAAACCTGTTCATGAAACGAACCAGGGAGGCCCTATGATTGACCCCTCAAAGTTTTTCGTTGCCTGCTAGACTTTGGAATGATCTCCCACTTGACCACAGGTGAGGGGTCAACCTCAGTGCAGGCTGTACCTGGGGCAGCCACAGCAGTGGGCCAATCGGGGGACACGTGGGATGTGCTCAACGTCCCTTGCATCCCCGTGTCCGGCCCCCCTCACAGTGATGGCCTTTGGCAGCAGCCTCAAGCTGTGTGAAAGAAGCCAATGCAGCCTGGAGCTGTGAGCGAAGGGTCGTCAACTCAGCTTGCATCTGTACACAGCAATCACAGTTCCTATCCATTACTGCAGTCACTCCTGTTTGAAACTTGTAAAAATACATAACAAAAGAATGGTGTACTCGGCTTATCAGCAGTGGGAATTTGAAGTGCTCGCTCACTGACTGTCTAACTGACACTGAGGTACACTAACGAAAACAAAACCCTATATGATACGAGCGTTGATATAAAGATCGATAACAACAGCGGTACTGTATGTTGCACTGTTATTAAAATAAAAGGTTGTGCCTAGTAAGCACTCGAACATGCAAGAAATTACAAAAATAAACTAGTAACTACACAGGTATCTGTAAATAAGTTGTTCCTGTTGGAAGCTCGTAAAAATATATAACAAACGAACTGTGTACTCGCCTTATTAGCAGCAGGAACATGAGGTGCTCTGTCTGACAGTCTATCCGACACATTACCATTTTATCGTAGACAAGTCATAGTATACACATTTGCACAAAGCATCTCTAATCACACACACATTGAAAATTCTAGTTAATTTAACCCATTTTTTTGCACAGAACAACTCCTGTCATAAGCACATTAAGATCTTTTCTTTTCGAGGTTGATCAACGATGTCTCTCTGGTACCATGCACCGCAGAATTTGAATCCACGCTAGACGTCGTGGATGTCGAAGACTCCTAGAGGTCTCTGCACCATCGTGCCGTAAGCTGTGGCGGCGCGCACCTCCTGGCCCGCTTTTAGTGTGAGGGCGCCACAGTGGAACACATGGTTCCAGCGACCAATAGCAGCGCCCCCTATAGAGTGCTTAAGCGCCTGCCTCTCGCTCAGCCAGCCAGTCTAATCTTGCGTACATCTGTGGACATATCGCCTCGTGTTAGACAGCTTACTTACTTTCTTGTTCTGTGTACGAGTGGAAGTGTTTGTTAGGTTTCCTTGTGACTCCGTTGTTCGATCTTCTTGTTCGTTCTGTACTTCGTTGGTCATGTCCGTCCTCTCCCGTTGTGTTGTTGTTTGTGGGCCTCTCCGCGGGTCCTGCCACGCTTTCCATCATTTCAACCCCGCGACCGTCCCAGTCGCAGTTACAACAGTCTCTTTCCAGAATGAGATTTTCACTCTGCAGCAGTGTGTGCACTGATATGAAACTTCCTGGCAGATTAAAACTGTGTGCCGGACTGAGACTCGAACTCAGGACCTTTGCCTTTCGCGGGCAAGGTCCCGAGTTAGTCTCGGTCCGGCACACAGTTTTAATCTGCCAGGAAGTTTCAATGTCTCTTTGATTAAACACTCCATACAATTAAAACAGAAGTGTACTCTTTCATTCTCTTACCACCTCAACTCTTCAGTTTCTGTCATCGATTCTTCACTCTAGCATTAAAGGCTGTTGTGCTCTCTCTCTCTCTCTCTCTCTCTCTCTCTCTCTCTCTCTCTCTCTCTCTCTAAGTCTTCCAGATATCTTGTCAATACAAAGCTGCTTCATTCATACGTCACGTTATGAATGTTTCTTGCTTCATGTCCAATAGGGATTCTCTGAAATACAATTTCTCATTTTCTCCCAAATCTCTTTAGGCAGGCTGGAATCTGACCAGTTATCTACCAAGATAGTTGTTCACTATCTTATTTCTCTCACATATTTTCTTGCAACAGTTGTCACCTGCGGTTCTCAACATGAACTGAAAACAATCTGTACAATGTTTACATTGTCAAAAAATATGCAGAATTACAATTATAATCACTAGACTTGGCCCTGCTTAAGTTCAATTGGGTATACTACTTCATGAAAACTCATCAAGAACAATTCTTTGCTGATGTAAAATTTCATTCTGTAACTCATCCAATTTATGACCTGCTGCATTTAAATTGTTTGTCTAACAACATGCTCAACAGATAAATTCAAAGCAAATTCCATTACAGTCAGCTTTTCTTAGTTAACAACACTACACATTTTATCCATATTCAAGTTGTGAACTATGTAATTATTTGTTACGTTTATTCTAATAATATACTCTGACTGTATCAGTATTTGAACACCATATCCCCTATATTTAACCAAGAAATTTCAATTTACCTGTACTATGAATAACTACACCACTGCACTGCACTGCACTGCACAGTACAGCACTGTAAGACCTTTATCATTTGGTGCTACGAAGAACCATTCATTACCACTTGTGTGTCCAGACACTTTTTTAATACTGTACACTTTTGCATAAAATCTTGTGATATCCTTGTAACAGACTGTAATATTCTTACTTCACACCTCGTGATCATATGTAGGCAACAGAACAGATGTCTGTTTACACACACTGACTTTGATGTACCTTCTTACATAATAATTGATCGTTACTCGGCTTTACATATATTGTCTTTAGCATCATGAACAGTAGTTCTGTTTCTGGGTCTGTATATGAAAATAATAATTTTCTTGCATTAACTTCAGCATGAATTGGCCAAATGTTTGAAACACACTGATATCTGCAAGGGGAATATTTAATACATAACTTAAGAGATTTCCAACAACGAATACATAAAGATTGATTGCTTTAAGCAGTCAATAACCATTGTACCCAATAAGTGCCATTTGTAAACTCTTACCTTTAATATCATCTTTTATGTACTCTAGATGTTTCACTACTTGCACAGGATTAATTAAGTGTGGTTCCAAACTACCTGCCTGGGCATTTACAATGGCTGTAATTGGGAAATCATATTCTTGTTAAAGCTTATTAAAGATAGACATCAGCTGAATTAGTTATCAATATAACAGCTCTTTGTAACCTTTTATAAGTGCTATTCTTGAACTCTGTGATGTACTGACTCAGCCTTTTCATCACTTGTGTAAAGACCAATTCATTTGATTAAAACTTGATGTGGCTTTTGCTATTGTAACTTGCTCTCTGGTTAACATTAAGAGCTGTTCTTCTCTCCCTAACACCTCAAGTTTTGCCTTAAAATAAGATGTATCGCCTAATTACAGAGTTCCAAATAATGTCTTACTGATTTCCTCAACAAAATTCAGTACCCCACGTTTTGTTAGTCTTTGTTCATGGTAAGCTAATTGTCCAGATAGACTTTAAGATTTCTCTATTTTACAAGTGTGTCATTGCCATGCTTATTTCGCACTTTCAACACTCTAGAACACACATGTTAAGTAGAGTGAGTCTTCTCTTGCAGAATTCTACAGCTCTGGTTGCTAGTACTTATTGGCTCTCCCCATGCTGTTGTTATATGATCTTGGGATGACTGGAATTTAATAAGCTGTGGATCCAGATGCTGTGCCACTGTTTGGGCTGAAGTAGTCCCAAAGGCCAGTATGATAATTTCAACTTCCAGGTGTGTTGCTGCCATCTTGTAATTAAAAGAACTCTTTTTGGGTGATTGGTGTGTACTGTCAAATAATTATTTCCTCTTAAATGAATGTATGACCACATTTGGTCTTTAAATTTGTTTTACAATATATGGGTCCCCCCACTGGCTTTCCAATTTCTGTGCTCTTCTCTGGCATACACTTTCATCAAATAACAAAACTTTATCTCCTTTTTGGAACTGTTTTGGATGTGGGGCTGTATCCTGGTATTCTTTATTCTTCAGTTTAGTCTGAGTGTTAAAAGCTCATGCACACTGGTGCACAGTTTTCAATTCTCTTTAACTTAAGTACATAATCATCATAATTGTAAATTACTTCTGCTGGGCTCTTTTGTAAAACTCCTGGTATGTTACATACTCCCCAAAGAACAACTAATGAAGTGTATACGCAGTTGCACTATGTGGTGTTGCGTTGAATATGAAAACCGCTTATGGGATCCAGGTATCCCAGTCAGTCTGTGCTTGATTTGTGTAATGTTTGAGCATTTTGGTTAAAGTTCTGTGTTTTCTTTCTAACATCCGATTACTCTGTTGGTGGTAGCCTGTGGTTTCAATTTTCTCTATACACAGTAGTTCGTGTACTCTTCTCATTGTTTCACTGGTAAAATTACTACCCACCTCACTCAGTAGTATGGATGGTATGCCAAACTGTAAAATAATCTTTTCGATTAGGACTCTTGCTACAGTTTCTGCATCTTGTTTCTCAAAGGTTTCTGCAACTAGAAATTTCAACAGTGCATGCTGAAAGGTAAGGATATGCTTAACCCTTATCTGCTTGAAAAAGTGGACCTATGATATGTGAGTAATTTCGTTCTTCTGACAGCTTTCGCATTGATGAATTTACTGTTCTATAATGACTTTCATGCATTCCCATACACAATATTTCCTTGTTAGATAGTAGATTCTGCCTGTTCCTTGATGGCCACCAATTGGTGAATCATGGAACTGCTTCAGGGTCGCTTTCTTTTCTTATGGAGCCAAAGAAGCAGCTGGTTCCCACTGTGCTGTACTTCCTCTTACGGCCTGTATGACACCCTCGGCTAGGCTGGGTTACTGGCACTGTTTATCTTTCCTTCTCTAGAAGGCTCATTAATGCCGCCACTTATGATCTCAGGGATGGCCTTTGTACTTCTGCTACCCACAACTGTCCGAAGTCTTTAGTTTCATTACTATCTGTCCTCAAGTTTCTAATTCTAGAGAAGGCATCTGCGACTTGATTTCGCTTACCACTTTTATATAGAATCATATTCTTCTATTTTAATCTAAATCTCAACAGTCTTGACAACAGATCTGAAATGTTACTTACCCACGTCAGTGGTGTGTGATGCATGCATACTGTGAATTTGCAACCAAGCAAATACGGTCAGAAATGCATAACTGCTCAACATACGGCCAACATGTCTGTCTCTATACTGCTGTTCGACTATTCTGTTTTTATTTATTTATTTTACGCGTCTCGGTCTGTAGGACCAAATTGAGGAGTAAATTTCCATGGTCATGGAATGTATCAGTACATGAAATTATAACATAAAAATAATAACAGATAAAATAAAATATTTATGAACCCAAAAAAAGAAAAGGCATAAGTTTATGTAAATGCAATCAACAACATAATGCAGGAATCGTCCTGATTTTTCAAGGAACTCCTTGATAGAATAGAATGAGTGACCCTAGAGGAAACTTCAGCTTCGGTTTGAAAGTGCATGAATTGCTACGAAGATTTTTGAATTCTTGTGCAAGCTTACTGAAAATGAATGCAGCGGTACACAGCACACCTTTCTGTGCAAGAGTCAAGGAAGTGCAATCCAAATATAGATTGCATTTCTGCTCAATAGTAACTGAGTGAAAGCTGCTAATTCTTGGAAATAAGTTGATGTTAACAAATAATGGCAGTAAAGAATATGTGTATTGAAAGGGTCAGTGTCAGAATACCCAGATCAGTGAACTGGGGTCAACAAGAGGTTTGCAAACTTACACCACTTATTGCCCGAACTGCCTGTTTCTGAGCCAAAAGTATCCTTCAAGAATGGGAAGAGTTACCCCAAAATATAATACCATACATCATAAGTAAATGAAAACAAGGAAAGTAAGACTACTTTTCATGTCGAACTATCACTTACTTCAGATACCATTCAAATAGTAAAAATGGCAGCATGAAGTCTTTGAACAAGATCCTGAATGTGGGCTTTCCACAACAGTTTACTATCTATCTGAACACCAAGAAATCTGAACTCTGCAGTTTCGCTAATCGTGCCCAGTCCATGAAATTAATATGTTGAGTTTTGTTGAATTGTGTGTTAGAAAACGAAAAAACTTGGTGTTACTGTGATTTAGCATTAGTTTATTTTCTACAAGCCACGAACTTATTTCACGAACTGCACTATTTGAAACAGTGCCAATGTCGCACACAACATCCTTTACTACCACGCTAGTGTCATTAGCAGAAATATTTTAGAACCACCTGTAATACTAGAGTGCAAATCATGATATAAAATAAGGAAGAGGAGAGGTCCCACCACTGATACCTAGGGCAACCACATTTGACTGTGACCAACTCAGATTCCTCATCATAGCCGTTCTCAACACTGTGGATAATGACCTTTTGCTGTCTGTTGTTAAAGTAAGAGATGAACCAATTGTTAGCTACTCCCTGTATTCCATAATGGTCCAGCTTCTGGAGCAATATTTTGTGATCAACACAGACACCTTAGTTAAATCGAAAAAGATGCCTAGTGTTTGAACCTTTTGTTTAATCCATCCAGTACCTCACAGAGAAAAGAGAATATAGCATTTTCAGTTGTTAAACCACTTCTAAAACCAAACTGTACATTGATAGCAAATTATGTGAAATAAAATGATCAATTATCCTTACGTAAACTGCCTTTTCAACAACTTAAGCAAACACTGATGACATAGAAATAGGTCTAAAATTGTCTACATTATCCCTTTCTCTCTTTTTATAAATTGGCTTTACTACTAAATACTTTAATCGTTCAGGAAACTGACCATTCTTAAAGAAAAAATTAGAAATGTGGCAAAGTACAGGGCTACCATGTGCAGCATACTACTCTAATGTTCTGCTAGGTGCTCCATCATATCCATGAGAGTCCTTAGTCTTGTTTCATTATGGACTCAATCTCCCCCTTATCAGTATCACAGAGGAGTACTTCAGACGTTAGTCTCAGAAAGGCATTTTCCAAGAGAGTTATACGATTCCCTGTAGAAACAAAGTTTTTATTTAATTCTCCAGCAATTCTCAGATACATATGCGACAGGTGAGTCACTGCTCATTTTTCCTTGACTCAAAACTACGCCAGTCGAGCTCTGGCTACGGTCAGTTTTTCCTTCAACTGTTGAAATGCCTTTTCCTGTTCTGTTCCCCAATTGTATGCCACTCCTTTCCACAGCAAGTCATAAGGGTTTCACAGTTTCACTGTAATTGCTTCTGAAGCAAAGATAGTACTCACTTAGATCCAGAAATACTTTTAATTTAGTAGTAGTCTTCAGCTGTGGATATTGTGGCACTGCCTCGACCTTCTTCAGCTCAGGCTTTAACCCCTCTCCTGTAAAGACATGCCCCAAAAATGTAACCTCTTCGTGCAAGAATTCACGTGTATGCAATTGCAACTTCAGATTATAGCATCTAAGTCTCTCAGACCACAAGGTGGCCATTAAACTCATCTAGTGAGGACCTAAATATTACATTATCAAGGTATTTTTATCTTTTCTTCTTGGAACCCCATTAAAACAGAATTCATTTTAAATATACCAGAGGCTGTCTTCAAACCCACTGGCATTCTTTTATAGTCATAATGCCCATATGACATACTAAACAGTTTTCTCTTGGTCTTTCTCATCCAGTATCATTTGATAATACCATAAGATAAGTCAAGTGTTGAGAAATACTTGGTTTTACCTAGCCCATCCAAAATTTCATTTATTCTTGAAAATGGATATACATTGTTGATAGATATCTCATTATTGCACCTATAGTCTGCTACTGTCATGGCGACAGGAAGGGCATCTGGCCACCCCATCAAAAAATTAACATGTCACATCCGATTAACCAGCAGACCCCCACAAGTCGGGATAAATGCTTGTAAAGAGAGTGTCTGCCATTGCCGGCCATTTTTGTTTCCCACTACTGTCCATTTTCTTAATAGAAAATTCCATGCAGTATTACTCAGAACTACATCATCATCTTGTAACATATTCAGTTTCCTCTCGCAAGATCTCTTTTTGCGCCTGTGGTATTTGATAAGGTCTTGAACATGTTAACTGACCTCCTCCTTCAGGTATTAACTTGATTTCATGTCTTTCACGACATCAGTACATGCCAACTGATTGTGTGGCAAGTGAAATACATCATTGTATTACCTACAAATTTCCATAATGGCATCTTTCTTCGCAGTTCAGATGTTTGTCACTGAGATCTTCTTTTATCTTACTGGCCCTGGATTCTCTCTGTCTTTACTCTTCTCATTTGCTGTAATTTAAACACCACCTTAGGTGGCACTCCCACAGACACCAGTACTGGACACCTCATTGCTACACTTTCTTCTGTCGCATTTAGCATGCTCATTATACATGTGCCATCTCTTAAGATTACCAGTGCGTCTGGTACGTAGACTCTTCATCTTATTTCTTGCTTTGAAATGATTGCTTCTGGCTTATTTCTTATGTCTCTTTGCACTCTAAAATTTCACTGCCCTCAGGGACCCATGATTAGTAAACCGAATTATCACTGTTTCACATCTTCTACTGCCGTTGACCAGGCTCCAACAGTGTTCGACTTAACTTCATTATATTGTCTTATGTAGTGTCCTGTCTGATTACACTTAAAATGTATTACATCACTTGACTCTGCATGTTGTGCACTGTGACCAAATAACTTACACTGGAAACACTTCACTGGATTTAACCTGTCCCTTTCTCTGCAGTGTGCTTTAAAATTCATAGTTTATTTCTGCCAGTCTTTCCTTATTTTCCCTCTTCCAGTTCTACTAGTCTTCTTATCTTTTCTTTTTTCCTCTTTGAGTTTTCTTTCCAGTTGTGTCTCAAACAGTCTTGAATGTCTGTGTGGGCGACTATCTTTCACCACATGCCGTGGCTTACCACAAATAAACATGTTAGGCTTTTAGGTCTGCCTGTGCACTGCATTGCTACTACTTTTGTTGCCATGGGCTTTTCTTTCACTAATGCAATAGCACTGTCCTCCATAGAGGCAATATTAATGGTGTCAGTGTGTGTTACTATCTCTCTCCTTGAGTCCTTACTATTGTTTTAATGTAGTCGTCTTAAAGGCCCATTTCCGAACCAGAGCAATACTTCCAGCTAACTCAACGTCTGTCTTTACACCCTTAATGGCTTCCCTAAAATGCTGCAGCAAGGCATCAGTGCATGAACACCAATGTTTAATGCCTTCACTATGTTCTTGTCTTCTTGTAAAGTGTAGTTCTCTAACACTCATTTACAAGCACAATTTTCCATTAACGTCATACACGTACAACAGACCAGGTGGTCCTTAAATCACTGACTAACAATTTATTCCTGTCAGCTACAGCTGTTCGTGCCTTAACAAATTTAAGCAAAACATCGTGCTGATCTGGAGCCACTGTCTTGAATGTACTATCACAATTATCCAAAAGCTCATTCAGCTGTGCTTTGTTGCCATCAAAAGGTTGTGGCAAAAACTTTAATGCATCACTTCAACTAATGTCCTACCTTATTGGTGATGACTGCCCAACATTACTGCCAGTTGCCTCTACCTGCTCATTTCACGACACACTTTACTAAGAATTTTTCTCACCTGAGTTTTAGTCTCTCTGCAGTCTGCACTGCTTTCTGCGCCGCCTGAGTCTCCTCGCATCACTTTCCAGTCATGCGACCCTCGCTGCCAGCCCATTTCTGGCACCCACATGCCTCCTGTTGCGTTATCTGCTTTCTTGCAGCTCTCGGACCCCTGTGGCCTATCAGTTGACTGATGTTGCCACCTCCCTCTGGAACAGCGTAACCTGCACCTTAGTGCTGACTTGCCACCAGCAAAGTCAAACCCACATCGTAGAGGACCTTCCTGGCATGTTAGAAGATCTAACGTCCTGCCTCTCTGGATCGGCATGCTGTCATCCCTCATTGTCGACCTCTCTCTCACTTGGTCAAACTTACTTCATAACGAACCTTCCTGGCCCATCAAAATTGTATTCTTTCTTCTCACTTTGCCTCAAGGCACCTACCACCTCTCATCAGAAGTTAACAATGTCCTACACATACAACATACCAGGTGGTTCTCAAATCTGTGGCCTGGATAATCCCAGTACTGTGTCAAGACACAGTAAGGTTGTGACTTCGTGATAGCCAAAACATGACAGAAGGCGTGCCTAATTTGTGCCAACTGCAGAGAATAGGGGTGCCTATTTTTAGCCATCCCCACATCTAGCACCAAAACTTTCAGTCCTGTGAGCCGATCAGGATGGAAGCTGATGCTATATGAAGTTGTGAAGTGGTTAGTCCATCTCAGAGTCCAAGCATATGAGAATATGAGTTGAAATCATTGCAGATAAGGAAATTCAATGGGAAAACGAACTGAGACTCAACAATGAAGTAAGGTAGAAAACTATTCTCAATCCTGTGAGGTACTATCACCCTGACTGTGCTGTGCAGTCCTGCATGTGCCGTGAACAGCTAAGTGTCACGAGAAACTGTACCGGGGGCCGAGTAATATAGGTACAGTGTCTAAGGCAGACTGAGTTTAGAGTCTCCAGCAGCGCTGGTGGTGCTGCTTGTAAAGACTCACATGATGTGCCTCCCACGTGATAACTCACCATCCTCCTGACGCCTGTTCCTTCCAGAAGCTGCTTCTACAGCTGGTCACGTAGGCTTCTGCTTCCTAGCCTCTCTACTAACGTATGGTTACCCTTCTCTACACACACATTGTGCAGCATTACCAGTCTAGCTATTCCCACTTAGTATCTCTCATAACTCATTCGTGACAATAATAGCAACTGTAAAATGCAATCTGCTTTGTGAAATAGTTCATGTTTTTTGTCTCCAACTAACAGTGACAACACAAACATCATGGAGATTGATTTGACTGAAAATTGTTAGAGGTGTTACTGGCTAGCTTGCCATTTCATTTACGCCTTAGAATGATTAATTCATTGCATCAGCGATGGGTCTTCTACAGAAAGTACCTTGCTGAATTATTGAGAACTGTTTGTACATCAAATTTTTCAGGTTTTGAGCCTACACAAAAACTTTTTCTGTGATGTGAAGATTAAAAATTACATTGGGGGCGTATATGAACAATAAGATTCCAACATTTATAATGAACAACCACGGTCTTTTATATTGCTAGGTAGAAATGTTATTATTGTACCTCACACTAAATGTTTGAGGAACAGTAACAATTTCATACACAGTTTTGGCTTGGGTAATTATCTCTCAAAGTTATATGTAATCTGGGAGGGAAGGGGAAGTAACTGGAAACATGATACGTTCACTGTGTTCTTCCTTCTTTTGTACAGCCATCTCAATTTAAAACTGTGAATGTTCTTTTTGGAATAAAAATACCTATTCTCAGATGTGAAAAAATTAGCAGAGTTGCAGATGGTGCTGCTTCAGAAGTAGCATCACAAGAACCAGAGAAGGGAAGACGACCTATATCGGTTAGAAATGAGTATAAAGCTCAAAATTAGGAAATAAATTAGTAAAATAAAAACAGATGATTTCAGAATAAGAGTTTATTAATCCGTGTATGTTTGCTTAGTTTGTTTTCATTTAATTACAACATATAACTGAAATAACGGCTGAAAGCAAGGGGAAACTACAGCCGTAATTTTTCCTGAGGACATGCAGCTTTACTGTATGATTAAATGATGATGGCGTCCTCTTGGGTAAAATATTCCGGAGGTAAAATAGTCCCCCATTCGGATCTCTGGGCGGGCACTACTCAAGAGGACGTCATTATCAGGAGAAAGAAAACTGGCGTTCTACGGATCGGAGCGTGGAATGTCAGATCCCTTAATCGGGCAGGTAGGTTAGAAAATTTAAAAAGGAAAATGGATAGGTTGGTTAAAGTTAGATATAGTGGGAATTGGTGAAGTTCGGTGGCAGGAGGAACAAGACTTCTGGTCAGGTGAATACATGGTTATAAATACAAAATAAAATAGGTGTTATGCAGGAGTAGACTTAATAATGAATAAAAAAAATAGGAATACGGGTAAGCTACTACAAACAGCATAGTGAACGCATTATTGTGGCCAAGATAGATACGAAGCCCATGCCTACCACAGTAGTACAAGTTTATATGCCAACTAGCTCTGCAGATGATGAAGAAATAGATGAAATGTATGACGAGATAAAAGAAATTATTCAGGTAGTGAAGGGAGACGAAAATTTAATAGTCATGGGTGACTGGAATTCGTCAGTAGGAAAAGGGAGAGAAGGAAACATAGTAGGTGAATATGGATTGGGGGGAAGAAACGAAAGAGGAAGCCGCCTTGTAGAATTTCGCACAGAGCACAACTTAATCATAGCTAACACTTGGTTCAAGAATCATAAAAGAAGGTTGTATACCTGGAAGAATCCTGGAGATAAGACAGAGATTTAGGAACCAGGTTTTAAATTGTAAGACATTTCCAGGGGCAGATGTGGACTCTGACCACAATCTATTGGTTACGAACTGCAGATTGAAACTGAAGAAACTGCAAAAAGGTGGGAATTTAAGGAGATGGGACCTGGATAAACTGAAAGAACCAGAGGTTGTAGAGAGTTTCAGGGAGAGCATAAGGGAAGAATTGACAGGAATGGGGGAAAGAAATACAGAAGAAGAAGAAGAAGAAGAAGAAGAAGAATGGGTAGCTCTGAGGGATGAAGTAGTGAAGGCAGCAGACAATCAAGTAGGTAAAAAGACGAGGGCTAATTGAAATCCTTGGGTAACAGAAGAAATATTGAATTTAATTGATGAAAGGAGAAAATATAAAAATGCAGTAAATGAAGCAGGCAAAAAGGAATACAAACGTCTCAAAAATGAGATTGACAGGAAGTGCAAAATGGCTAAGCAGGGATGGCTAGAGGACAAATGTAAGGATGTAGAGGCTTGTCTCACTAGGGGTAAGATAGATACTGCCTACAGGAAAATTAAAGAGACCTTTGGAGAGAAGAGAACCACTTGTATGAATATCAAGAGCTCAGATGGCAACCCAGTTCTAAGCAAAGAAGGGAAGGCAGAAAGGTGGAAGGATTATGTAGAGGGTTTATACAAGGGTGATGTACTTGAGGACAATATTATGGAAATGGAAGAGGATGTAGATGAAGATGAAATGGGAGATAAGATACTGCGTGACGAGTTTGACAGAGCACTGGAAGACCTGAGTCGAAACAAGGCCCCCGGAGTAGACAACATTCCATTGGAACTACTGACGGCCTTGGGAGAGCCAGTCATGAGAAAACTCTACCATCTGGTGAGCAAGATGTATGAGACAGGCGAAATACCCTCAGACTTCAAGAAGAATATAATAATTCCAATCCCAAAGAAAGCAGGTGTTGACAGATGTGAAAATTACTGAACTATCAGTTTAATAAGTCACAGCTGCAAAATACTAACACGAATTCTTTACAGACGAATGGAAAAACTGGTAGAAGCGGACCTCGGGAAAGATCAGTTTGGATTCCGTAGAAATGTTGGAACACGTGAGGCAATACTAACCTTAAGACTTATCTTAGAAGAAAGATTAAGAAAAGGCAAACCTACGTTTCTAGCATTTGTAGACTTAGAGAAAGCTTTTGACAACGTTAACTGGAATACTCTCTTTCAAATTCTGAAGGTGGCGGGGGTAAAATACAGGGAGCAAAAGGCTATTTACAATTTGTAGAGAAACCAGATGGCAGTTATAAGAGTCGAGGGACATGAAAGGGAAGCAGTGGTTGGGAAAGGAGTGAGACAGGGTTGTAGCCTCTCCCCGATGTTATTCAATCTGTGTATTGAGCAAGCAGTAAAGGAAACAAAAGAAAAATTTGGAGTTGGTATTAAAATTCATGGAGAAGAAGTAAAAACTTTGAGGTTCGCCGATGACATTGTAATTCTGTCAGAGACAGCAAAGGACTTGGAAGAGCAGTTGAACAGAATGGACTGTGTCTTGAAAGCAGGATATAAGATGAACATCAACAAAAGCAAAACGAGGATAATGGAATGTAGTCAAATTAAGTCGGGTGATGCTGAGGGAATTAGGTTAGGAAATGAGACACTTAAAGTAGTAAAGGAGTTTTGCTATTTGGGGAGCAAAATAACTGATGATGGTCGAAGTAGAGAGGATATAAAATGTAGACTGGCAAAGGCAAGGAAAGCATTTCTGAAGAAGAGAAATTTGTTAACATCGAGTATAGATTTAAGTGTCAGGAAGTCGTTTCTGAAAGTATTTGTATGGAGTGTAGCCATGTATGGAAGTGAAACATGGACGATAACTAGTTTGGACAAGAAGAGAATAGAAGCTTTTGAAATGTGGTGCTACAGAAGAATTCTGAAGATAAGGTGGGTAGATCACGTAACTAATGAGGAGGTATTGAATAGGATTGGGGAGAAGAGAAGTTTGTGGCACAACTTGACTAGAAGAAGCGATCGGTTGGTAGGACATGTTTTGAGGCATCAAGGGATCACAAATTTAGCATTGGAGGGCAGCGTGGAGGGTAAAAATCGTAGAGGGAGACCAAGAGATGAATACACTATGCAGATTCAGAAGGATATAGGTTGCAGTAGGTACTGGGAGATGAAGAAGCTTGCACAGGACAGAGTAGCATGGAGAGCTGCATCAAACCAGTCTCAGGACTGAAGACCACAACAACAACAACAACAACAACATAACTGATATAATTAACAAATCTGTCTCTTGCACATGTTGCCCATTGTCATATACATCTTTTTAATACCCTTATTGGCTGTCCTCATGTCAATACCAATGGAGTCTGCAATGGACAGAAGGAAATCGCTAGAGACGAAGTATCTGAGTGTCAGTAGTAGATGGTTCACCGGTGGAACAGTCATTTCCAAAAAAAGGTTGCATGGGAGAATTTGTGTGACAATTCAAGAGAAATTTAAAAACATAACTTCCCAGCCAATACTTCCACTATGATGTAGATTCTTACATGGTAAATTACACAAATCTAAAGGCTATAAATCCAACTAAAAACTTAGGGATTACAATTATGAATAACTTAAACTGGAATGACGACACAGATAATATTGTGGGGAAAGCAAACCAAAGACTGCAATTAATAGGCAGAACACTTAAAAAGTGCAACAGGTCTATTAGACTGCTTGCACCACACTTGTATGCCGTCTTCTGGGGTATCACTGTGCAGTGTGGGATCTATATTAGATGGGACTGACAGAGGACATTGAAAAAGCTCAAAGAATGGCAGCTCATTTATTGTTCTCGCAAAATAGGGGGGAGAGTGCCGCGCACATGAAATGTAAATAGTGGTAGGAATCATTGAAACAAAGGTGTTTCTCATTGTGACAGGATCTTCTCACAAAATTTCAATCACTAACTTTCTCCTCAGATTGCAAAAATTTCCTTTCGACGCACACCTACATAGGAAGAAATTTTTGTCATAGTAAAATAAGGAAATTCAGAGTGCGCACAGAAAGATTAAAGTGCATGTTTTTCCTGCCAACCATTCAAGAGTGGAATGGTAGAGAAACAGCTTGGAGGTGTTTGGATGAACCCTCTGCCAGGCACTTAACTGTTAATTTCAAAATAATCATTTAGATGTAGACAGAAAGCAAGACGGCCGTAATGTCGCAGTTTGCAGAGCCTGCTCCTTAAAGTGCTCCATGAAGAAATTTGCGTCTGCTGGAGACAGTGGTGATCAGATGGCTGTGCTGTCAGTCATCTCCATAATATTCATCCCAGTATAAAAAGTATGTTGTCTTTAGGACGTGACGGAACAACTTAATGATTCCAGATGGAAAATGTTGGGCCAAAAGATCCAGCGTATCTTGTATTGGCACCCTCATAGAAAAGCTTCCTACGATCCGTTGGTGACACCTTCCTGATATGGCCTCATGGTGAAGATACACTACAGCCGTTCGTCGACCATATGAATGGTGTCTATCCCAACATTAAATTTACTGTCGAGATGGAGAAGCATGGCAAGCGACCATTCTTGGATGTTTCGGTTGAGCAGAAGGCAGGAGGCCAGTTTGGTCATTCAGTGTACCGGAAACCAACACAAACTGATCGGTACTTGAACGCCAGTAGTTTCCACCACCCTGTACACAAGAAAGCAGTCCTGAACACGTTGGTTTGTAGAGCCAAGATTATCTCTGACGACGACCATCTACAGTCTGAATTGCAGAACTTGAAACGTGTTTTTGGGGAAAATGGATACAGCAAAGGAGACATTACAAACTCTTTCAAGGGCCGCCGTCGAAAGACACCTGGTGAATCAGTAGAAGAGGCCAAATGGACTGTGTTCCTGCCATACTGTGGAGCAACTAGCAGTAAGTTAGGACGTCTGCTGCAGAAACATGGGCCAAGACCAGTGTTCTGGCCCGCCCCCAAGATAAGAGATATGTTGCGCCCTGTTAAAGATGACATTTCTCTTAGTGTCCGGTGTGTATGGTGTTCCCTGTGAATGTGGCAGCATGTATATTGGACAAACAATTCGCATGTTTGCAGAGCGTTGTACTGAGCACAAGGGCCATATAAAACAAAGGGAACTTGAGAAGTCGGCCATAGCGAAGCATTGCCTAGAAAACAGACACAAAATACGGTTCGAAAATACAAAAGCGTTGGCTCATGCGTCTTACACATTGGAACTCCGTTATAAAGGAAGCGGCAGAGATTCGTTTAAACAACAATACTTTCAACAGAGACCAGGGATACACACACACAGCACGGCTTGGGGACGGGCGTTGGACATTGAAAGAAAGCAGACACAGATGCACGACGCAGGTGCGGCAGTTTCAAACGTGGTGCCTGCCCTCTGGCGCTACCTGATGTCACCGGTGCTGCCACAGGCAATAGCTCCGCTAGCTGCCCGGGTCGACTTATGCGCACACCACATTGGATCGATCTGATTGGCTGCTGATGATGCCATCATGCCTATATAAACGAGAAACCGTAACAGCCCGGCAGTCAGTGAACTCCTGACAATGATGGTGGAGATGGCCATTGAAAGCTCGAGGATTTTATTCGAATTGACGCCGCTGGAAAAACTGAGAACGTTTTATTCATGTATGCCATCGTGAAAGACTCGGAGGACATCAAGGGATCACCAATTTGGTATCGGAGGGAAATGTGGGGGATAAAAATTGTAGAGGGAGACAGAGAGATAAATATAAGCAGAATTCAGAAGATTCAGCAATTATTTGGAGATGATGAGGCTTGCACAGGATAGAGTAGCATGGAGAGCTGCAGCAAAGCAGTCGTTGGACTGAATACGACGATGACGAAGACGACAACATGATGGCTCTTTCACCTTCACTCTTATTGTACTATGTTTTTCATCTCAGTTGAAACTGCTAAAGATTGAATTGACTGTCTAGCAGCCCCTGAGCAGTAAATGGACCCGATACATCACCTTTCAAAGTTTTTGTGCTTTTATGCTCATGCTTGTTTTCATTAATTGTTATTGCTTTACCTTTTTACCATTCCACAATTGGAGCATTCTATCTGTGTTCTCCAGTGATTGAGAGAGTGTAACTCGGGTGCGGAAACTACCTCCTGCTGCCAGACTAGCCATAGGGACCTCTACTTGTTTGTCTTCCAGACTTCTCTGTATTTGATTACTTTCCTGCAGATGTTTTACTTTCATGTTACTAGTTATGTGGTGGTGTGCTTCACTTCAGGTACAATATCAATATGATCCAAACATTTTCCCTACAATACAGCTTTCTTACCTTTGCCTTTGACATCTCAGTTGTCTCACTAGCTCTCTCTAGAATTTACGTCTGTGTCTATATTCTGTAAGCTACTGTCTAGTGCGTGATATGGAGTAGTTCATACAAATATTAATGATTTTTGTTTCTGGTATTCGGTTTGCACATGGGGCTTCGAAAAAATGAGTTCATAGACCTTGGTATGCGCCCTAATAACCTTGTGTTCCCTGTGCACCGGCGTTGTGTGTATAGTGCTGTTTCCCAGAAATGAAAGTCTTTCATTTGCCTACCATATTGATTTTCCGTGTTCATCCCATTTCATATTGCTTCATATTTGAACTAAATGACAGGCTCCTGATGTTTACCACTAATTTTGTAATTGGATGTTGTTGGGTTCTTTTTCTTTGCTGTGGACATTATCTTGCATATATCCACATTTTCAGATAGCTGTCATTTATTGCGCCAGCTGGAAGTTCCCCATTTTTTGTATGAAAGGACTTTGACATCATTAGTATGCTGTCTGATTGTGCAGTTGACTATCTGATAATCTGCACCAGAAAATATTATCTTCCTTTAGTTTTATGCATTTTTCAACTTTTTTCCTAAAATCTCTTTCATGAACCAAAGCCAAAGATAAAATGTACACAGTCAAAGATAACATATATGCAGCAAAGTTTCCAACTATTCTGTTTCAGGGGCACGACCAGTCAGATCGACAATAAATCCATCCAAAAATTGTCACTCTGAGCACATTCCAGGCCTCACCTCTCAGAGCCAGGACATCGACATGGGAAGAGCATCTGCAAGTAGACTGTTGAAAAACCAAGGTATTGTGAAATGAATGCCATTTTCCATAATTTGTTGGTAATAAGCAGAATTGTTTCCAAGTTTTATTTCTACTGATAATAATTCTTTTCATTTTGTGTTAGCTAAATTTCTGGCTATTAAATGTAAATTATCATTTCCAGTGTGCAATCAGAGTGCAGGTATTGAAAACCTTGGCGTTACCAGCCTAGTTACAGTTATAGTCATTACCTTGTGCATGTTATTAATTCTGAAAGTACGAGACTAAATTGCAATGGAGGGCAATTAGCAAATTGGAGGCACTTTACACTTGGGCAGAGGTGATCAGATGGTGACTGCATTCTTCAGTTCACAAACTGTGGAAACAGTTTCTGACTACAGATTTGACATGCATTAAGTTCACCAGGGGATGGCCAAGGGTTACTACACAAACTGGTGACTGGTATTAGGTGTCGTTCCAATCCCATCCCTCTAAGTGCACATCACTCCAACTACATCTGCCCTCCAACTACATCTGCCCTTGCTATATCCAATGAGCAACTTATACTGTGAAGTATTTGATGTGTCGGCAGCTGGGCCAACACCTTGTAGATAGAGGTGGCTTAAAAGGCACGCTAGACTAACGCAGACGGGCGTGAAGTACTGGAACAGGATACGTAATTAATGCTATGAAGAAAAGTACGTAGCTGGTATAATACTTATCTTTAATCAATCATTGTGGTACATCGCACAAAGGAGACTTTAATTACAATCACTGTAAGGCTAATGGCGCCTTGCTAGTTCGTAGCCATTAACTTAGCTGAAGGCTATTCTGTCTCTCGGCTAATGAGAGAGAAAGGCTTCGTACGTCTAGTCGCTAGCTCTGTCGTCCGTACAACTGGGCTGAGTTCGAGTCAGTCTCTCGAGACCTGCCTTGTGGTGGCGCTAGGTTTGCGATCACACAGTGGCGACACGCGGGTCCGACATGTACTACAGGACCGCGGCCGATTTAAGCTACCACCTAGCACGTGTGGTGTCTGGCTGTGACACCACAGTATTATGTGCAGATGGCATCATAAACATGATATCTTTGCAGAGCGATCATCCTTGTATTTACTGCTAATGCCTCGCCATAAGGGGTAACGCTTACTGACAGGTTGTCAACATGTATACTGGAATGCATTCCAATGGAGGACCATTCTCTTTAGAGACAAGTCCTGGTTTAGCTTGCAAAGTGACGGCAGATATGGTTTGATTTGGTGAGAAGCCAGAAGCCATTATCCATCATGCAATTCATGAAAGTGATGCTGTTTGGTCAGGTAGTGTCTGTAATGGGATGTAAACATATTTATTTGAATACAATGACCTCTTAAAGTGTGACAGTACAATTTCACTGTTCTGTTGAGATGAGATTATTTATTTGTATTGATGATCTTATGGTCCTACAAGGTAACACCTAAATGATCTCACAGACTTCATTCATGGAGAATTATCTTCTACAGAAAAGCGTTCAGTGAATGAAGTGGTAAACTTGATCTCCAGCTCCAGTCTTGTAGAGCATATTTTTGGGTGCTCCTGGTAGGCATTTTGCTGCTTGCAGTCCTCCTCAGAACCTTATCACATTGAGAATAACTTTGCAAGTAGAATGGCATTCACACCTAGTGTAGCTGACGCACACTTATTTAAATCATCACAAATTACTACAGCGTTTGGTCGCACAGTGGTTAGCACACTGGACTCACATTCTGGTGGACGACTGTTCAAACCTGCATCCGGCAATCCTGACTTAGGTTTTCCGCAATTTCCCTAAATCGCTTCAGGCAAATGCTGGGATGGTTCCTGTGAAAGGGCACGGCTAATGTCCTTCCCTGATCTGATGGGGCTGATGACCTCTTTGTTCGGTCCCCTCCCCTCAAATATACCAATCAACCAATAAATCACTGTAGTTGTGTTGCTTATGAAGACAGTCACTCTCCATATTAATGATATTTGTGTTAGCTGCACAGGTGCATACATTTTTTACTTCCCTAATGCTATCTAAGTTCAAACATAACTTCTTTATTTGCAACTGTGTTTTCATATTTCAGTTAGGCTGGGCCAAGTGAGTGGTTCAGTTACATGAATTAAATTTATTTTTATTTATTTATTTATTTATTTATTTATTTTAGTTTTTTTTATTTATGGAAGCCAATATCAAGTGGGACTAGAAAATGGTTTTGTCACAACCCTTGGTTCAATAGTATGTATTTTCATTGTTGCTTATCTAGTGTACTGAATGTGTCTGATACTATTTTTTCCCTTGTAGTAACTGTGGTGAAGGCACCACCATCAGAAACAAATGAATTTACAATGAGCTCGGAGGACTTCCCTGCACTGCCTGGTACCCAGAGGACAGAAGGACCATCTCCTGGTGGAAGTTTATCAGTGGAAAAGAATCTCTCTGTATCGAATTCAGATATTGGACAAGAAACAACTGTTGGAAATAGGGCACCTGGTGCTGAGAAGTCGCAGACCAAAAGAGGAATACAAACATCCCCTGATGGTAAGCCAAATTTGCCATCAGTTGTATTTTCTTGAGCAAATTAATACTTAAAAGTGCTGGCTTTGATCTGATTTATGCACTCTAGTCAGATGATTCTACTGTTAGAGCCTTGTTTTTGATAACACAAAGGTCCAGGATCCCCAAGTGCAGGTCCAGTACACAGTGAAAATCTATAAACAAGGTTAAAGTACTACTCTTCTTGTGTAGGGTACACAGTATTCAGATGCCTTTCCTGAGATGAATTGTATTCCCAAAATTCACCATATTGTTGAGGAAAGTCTATTTAAGATAGTGGCATGTAAAGGCAAAGTGGCAAGAGTAAAAGGCATTAAATAACATTTTGTTTGTAAGTAATACATATCTGAAAAACAAGGTAGTGAAAGTCCAATTTCTGTAGCTTAGACTTGAGACAATATTTGTTATATCTGCACACTGCTTCATTTATGGAATAAATGTGGTAGTCTTGCTGCAGCCCATGGCTGATGCAGGCAGTGTCAAAAGAACACATGTTCATTTAACACCACGTAAATCAGTCATAGGCTGGAGCAGGACTTCATTCTTCTACGAATGAAGCTGTGTGTGAATTACAGATATGATCTTAAATCGAAACTGCAAAAGTTAGACTTTCACCATTTTATGTCAGGTATGGAAATTGTGTAACATAAATAAGTAAGAAGTTCCCCTGATTATAGAGAATCACAGAGTTGGTGAAACACGACCTATTAAGATTGATCTGTAGTTATTGTACAACATTTAAACAAAAAATTTAGTAAATTGGTGAATGAACCTCGTCAGTGTTATTGGTGTTGATGCAGGAAGGGGGTACATGAAATGAGAATGTTGAATGTAAATACTTGATCTTCTACTTCGTTGTAAGTAGTGTAAAATCAGAATGTATTTCATAGCAAAGTATAATAATGTATGGAAAGTTCTGGTTGAAAATTATTCATAATTTAGGAATAAAGGAGATGACTCATCAAAAGCCACAAGCACTGTGTCACCGATAGACACCAAAGTATGATGATTCCATCAGGATTTGAGTTTGGTCTTTCACGTCATATATTGTATATCTGAGGTAGATGGGAGATAGTGTTATAGTGTGAAATCAAATCTGTGTTGGCCTCCAGTTTGAACTCAAAACCCTGTTGGCCTTGTTGTGGACTGAAAATACAGCAAAGATGGCCTATTGAATTTCATATTCTGAAGTAGATGCTGCAACCAGCTCTCTCTGCAGCAGTATCATTTATGATCACTACATCTGTGTATACATTTGTTTGTGGTTTTTTTATTATTTTAGTGTGCACAATTGGTATATCAACAATGTAAGGAGAAGTATTGATTGCTACTCACCATAAAGGTGGCATGTTGAGCTGCAGACAGGCACAGTGTAAAGACTGTTGCACATTTTCAGCTTTCAGCCAAAGCCTTCTTCAGAAAAGCACCCCCCCCCCCCTCCCTGCCTGTGTGTTGTGTGTTGTTTTCTTTTGAAAAACTATTATCTATGACAAAAAAATGCAATACATTGTACCATAAATTTTCTATGACAGGAAATCCTGTAAAAATCTTGTAAAATGTATTAAAGCAGCATAAGCCCAGAAAAATTGGATATAGATACTGAAGGATTTTAATATGTCAGTATTTGTTACAGCTGTGCTGCCACTCCAGACTTTTATTACTGGAATTATTTACTAAGTTTTCTGTTTTGATAAGTTATCATTAAAGAAGGAAAAGGTTATTGAATACAAATTTTATGATTATTACAGTCGCACATAAGTACTTGTTACTTATTTGTAATTCATTGTTTTGTGTAATAATTGATGATTAATTAAGAGAACATTTCAAGTTTGTTCAGAACATTTTAATTTATCATTGATGTAATTAATTGTTCAGAAATGAAGTTTGTAATCTACTGTTGTCATGTTTTACTAAATGGTATACTTATAATTTCGCATTGTAATTTATTTTAGGTAAAGTGACGAGGATCCCGGGAAGTATGGTCAAGGACCAATTTGGTATGGTTGGTCTTCTAACATTTATAAGGGCTGCAGAAACAGATCCTAATTTGGTTTCCTTAGCCCTGGGTCAAGATTTGACTGCACTTGGTTTGAATTTGAATTCACCTGACAATCTGTACCCTAACTTCGGAGGGCCGTGGGCAGAAACACCGTGCCGACCTCAGGATATTGATTTCCATGTGCCTCCTGAATATCTTATTAACCCTAATATAAGGTGAGGCACTACAATTTTACTTACAGATTTCATATCTTAAATACACTTTGAAAATTCTCATTCAGTGCATATGATTGTTTTCAGTTGAAAGAATAATAAATTCTGTTTCTAGTTTGCACTGCTGCATTTTGTGGTATTTCCATTTCAGTTACTTTGGGTAGTGCTGTGTGAGATCTTTTGTTTGTAAATTTCTTCTTCTGTCTTAGAAGACATAGAGAGATTAAAAGCAACCCGTATTAATAGACCTTAACCAACCTTAATGAAAGCAGTTCATTTAATTGCAAAGACACCATGATATTCAGTTGCATGTTTTTGACATTTAACTGATATCTCTCTAATGAAGGATGGGGGAAATGAATGCTTGTCTTAATGGTGAAATGGGTTGTTGATTTAGGGTCAAATCAAGACACACATTCCAGTCAGTTTTGTTGATCCGTTACTATACATAATGTGTTAATTGCTTGTATTTCATGTAGACATATTTCATTCCTTCACTACAGTTCAATTAGTCTCCACCGCTCACCTTTTCTTTGGCAGATCGGGACTGGCTGGCTGGCTGCTTTCTTTCTTTGAAGAACTCCCACCTCATGTGAGGAGCTGGGGGGGGAGGGGGGGGGGGGGACAAAAACTTGAAATATATGCAGTGACATTACCTTGTGCAGGTTATATATAATTGTGTACTTGCTCCTTTTTTAGCTTAAGCAAGAGTCGTTCAGGGATACTGGATATAGTTTTTCCGTGTAGTATTATGTTTATTAATTTCATTGTTGTTCTGAAGCTGCAGTGGATTGTTACCCATTTCATCAGAGTTTAAACACTATATGAGTCTGTTCCTCCTATCCCTTACTGTTCAGATAGTAAAAACAAGTGTACATTTAAACCACACAGAAATTTCTAATTATCTAATTACTTTCTTTCATAGATTGATTACTGCAATGTTAAATTAAAAAGGTTACAGAATTAAAATGTAGTGACTCCTGTCCCTCCCCAAGATTGGTAATTATAGTTAAAGCAGATTTAGCTGTTAATACTTTTATTTTGCAAGACATTCTAGTTTTTGACACTTAAATTCCTGTCATAATATACACTCCCTCTCCCCCCCCCTCCTCCCTGCCTCTGAAGACTGGCAGGGGGAGGGGGAGGTGGTGGGGGTGGGAGGTGAAACCTTAGAGAATTATACTTTGATGTTGATTGATGGTACTCATTGACTTTCTTGCAGTAGAAAAATGAATAAACTGTGGAATTTTCAGTTTTAAACCCTTTACAAAGGTTAAGTTTATCACAAAAGAGTTACAGTATTCTCTTCTACGCATCTTTGTTTTCATAACATTTGTATCATCAGTGGAAATAACCAGGCAAACACTGTTTTAGGTGATACAAAGCTCATTCATATATACCAGGAAGATTAGAGACCTCAATATTAAACT